>NC_090883.1:13790954-13805954 GCF_036669925.1 Montipora capricornis
TGTGAAGAAAAAAAGTTTTGGTAGTCACAGACGTTATTATGACATAAAGAATTTATATCCCGATGTGATGCGAAATGCAGAATATCCTGTCGGTTTTCCAGAAGTGAAATGAAGAGATTTTGATTATTCCGAGAATGCTTACTTCGGGTTGATGAAAGTTAAAATGATACCACCAAAGTAACTATTTCACCCGGTGTTGCCTTACCGGGTGAAAAGAAAAAATGAAACAAAATTATTTCTGTTGTGTTGAATGTGCGCAGAGCAAAGTAATTACTTGTTGAATAGCTGTAGACACAAGGGCGAGGAACGTGGTTGGGTCGGGACCTACACAACGATGGAAGTGTACGAGGCAATGCGCTCGGGTTATCGGTTGGATAAGATCGACGAAGTTTGGCATTGGTGCGAATCTAGTACAACTCTCTTTAAGAGTTTTTTCGCATAAAAGAAGAGGCTAGCGGTTGGCCACGACCCGATATGACAGAACACGAAAAAGACGATTACATTGCCACATTCAAACCAGAAAGCGGTGTTCATCTGCATAAAGATCACGTCCAAGACAATCCCACACATCGTAAGATAGCAAAACTAATTTTAAATTCTTTTTGGGTTGGTTTCATGAAGAATCCGTATAAGAAAAAGGTGAAAGATATATTGACGAATCGGAATGAATTTGCAACCTGGATAAATAAAGATTGTTTTCTCAAGAAAAGTTTTAAAACACGATGGAAAGGGAGACATGGTTCACGGAATATTTACTACCGCTCTCGCTCGTTTAAAATTACTTCTAGAGGGGCTGTTAAAGAAAAACGGTCGTATTTTGTATATGGATACCAATTCCATAATTTTTATGGATTATCCAGACGACGAATTGTACGTGGAATCTATAGACACTCGTAACGTTTTGGGTTGTTGGGTAGATGAAATCAAACCAAAGAAACATCCTGAAACAGGGCGTTTATGCGAACGTTACATTACTGCTTTTACTAGTGGTGGTTCTAAGAATTACGGTTTAGAAATTTGTTGGTGTAATGAAGACTGCACGATCCAAAATACAAAGAACGCATGAAAGAGAGTGGAAAGTGTGTGGTACGAGGTTTTAAAAAGCACGGAGGCGATTTTACTTGTGATGCAATGAAAAATATTGCATTCGATTCGAAGAAATATGCATGCATGCATGCATGAGTGATTTACAACGTATCGAGTGGGCTAGGAAACGAGGTATCGATATCACACCCACCACGTCTGGCATGGTCACCTTGAACCCTATTAAAACGAAATGATTTACCATTTTAAAAGGTAATGGAAAGAGTATCTTAGGTATAAAAAATGACGGTACCACGCCAGATGATTCTCTTTACGACGAATTGGATGAATATTTCAAATTAACTCCTTCGGACTTGGAAAGGTGTTATTCGTTCGTGAACAATAAAGTGGTGACGGATTTGAAGGGTGATCTAGGCCCCCCATTTCGATGTTATCCTTTTGGTTATGTAATGTAATATTGCATATATTAGAAGTAAAGTGGTTTAATATATTACATCAATGAATTGTAAACAGGTTAATGATATTGCAGTTGTAAAAAGATTAAAGATATTGTAGTCGTTTATTATTTCTGTTTTTTTTTATGTCTACTGGCGACTTGAAGTTTGAGGTATGTCGAATGTATTTAGGCGATCGGAATATGTTGAAAATGTGTCAACTTCGGAAAGAAAAGAGGAGGAGGAGGAGGAGAGTGAAACCCTACGTGGTGGTGATTCCGCAGTTTCGAATAGTGCACTGATATCGGAATTGGACGGTGAGTTGCCAGAGATTGTCGACGATTCACTAGATTATATTGAAGATCCTTTACCACAAACGTGTTGGTATATTGAGTTGTTTCGTATTTTTTACGGTGTTGCTGAATTGTGTTTAAAGTGTTATTTTGTCTCCAGAAAGAAATTGTGGGCGAAAAAGGAGTGACGTGTTGTTGTGATCTACTTAAAGTGTGTAAAAAAAGATGAAAAAGGATAAAGTGGATGGCGGAGACGTGAATGTGACCATGACGTTTACTTGCTGAGCATCTAGAGGCAATAATAATAATAATAACGCGCTAGGGAATAAAAATCGCGACTATTATTCGAAATCAATTACCACTACTGGATACGAAACTGCTGTGTGAAAATAAAATGGTTGAACCTGTTTGCTGTGAGGATTTAAAACGGAATGATTTTATTACAGATTTTTTTAAAAATAATGTTTAGGAAATAATTTATGAAAGTTTATCAATGTTTTCACAATTGCGGTTTATTAACGAGAGGAAAGAACAAGAACAAGAAAAAAGCCAACAGACAGCGCGTCACTTACAGCATCATTAAGATGTAATGTAATTGTAAAAAGATATAAAGATGATTTTTATGAAGTAATATTATTATTAAAAATGAGTGACAAAAAAGAGAAGCTTGATTTCCTTAAGCAAACGATTTTAAAACGTGTTTTTTTGAGTGGAGATAGTGAGTATCAATATGCTCAGGTGGAACCCTTATTCCGATTTTTGCGAAAAATTTTTTCCAAAAATTCCGTTAAGACGCACAGAAGTTGTGATTACGTTTTCTAAAAATGCTAGAGCAAATCAGATCATCGCTCGTGTTGTGACGTGTAAGTTGCCTGGATTGAAGACGATTTCTTGGGGTTTTAATCATCAATGGGAAGCCGATCTAGTTGATTATGGATTTGGTAAATGGATGATATTAGTGGTCATTGATTTATTTAGTAGACAAGTGGATGCCGAAATTACTAGGAGTAAAAATGCTTCTAGTATTCTCAGAGCGTTTAAGAAGATTGTGGAACTAAGGGGTAAACCCGCGTTAATCCAGACGGACGACGGTGGAGAGTTTTTTAATAAACAATTTTCGGATTATTGTAAACAAAAAGGCATTTGTCATTTTTCATCAAAAAGTGTGACTAAAGCTAGCGTGATGGAAGGCTTCAATAGAATGTTACAAGAGCGTTTGAGTGTTTTGTTGAAAAATGAACGTGGTTTAAACATCCATCGAGCTCTAGAGAGAATCTTGCGACAATATAACCACAGACCTCTCGGTGGATTAGCACCCGCGGACGTGAATTACGCTAATGGGCGTCGTTTATTGACCGAACAGGTGAAAAATGTCAAAAAAGCAGATTGTTTGAGCAAAAAATTTATCAGACCTTTTAAATTTAACATAGGAGATTACGTTTGTAGAGCTGTGAAGGTCTCATTGTTCCATAAATCGTATCGAGGTAATTACGGGGAGGAAGTGTTTTTGATCAGAAAGAAATGATGACAATCACCAAGATGGAATATTAATTTATATTCTCTTCAAGATTTAACGGGGAATGAGATTTTGGGTCGCATATACGAAGAAGGTTCATTACAATCGTGACGATAGAAAGATAAAAAAGATAATTTCGAAACGAAAGACAGGAAATTTAGTGGAATTTGAAGATTTATCCTTCTGGCTTGCGAGAAGAGGTCCAAAAAAAAATGAGTGATTGGACACATGATTTTTAACGCAACAGTCGACGTTGTTGTTTTAACTGATGTGAACGATTGTGTGATTAAATCTAAATGGCTACTGAGAGGTATGTACGAAAATAAATTTACTCTATACGAGGCGTTGGCTACTGAATTGAAACACTATGTTTGGAAAAACGTTTTCACAGATGTAACACCACATGGGTTGACTTCAGCTTCGCAGAGTGTTATCTGGAATCGAATGCTCGAAAAAGAAATAACTGTGGTGGATTTATGGAAGCTTACTTTATATGGATTGAACCACGTTAATTTATATAATAGCCGCCCATCGCAATGCACAAAACTAGATATCGAGAAAATGTCGAGAATGGCTTTCAACCGTATTTTAGGAAAGAAAATTTAAAGAAAAATATGGAAAAATATTTCCAACCCTATAGAGGAAATCCTACCGTGGTGTGGTTTCCGTGGTGTGGTTTCGTGACAAATCACAAAATCAGGAATTTTTGAAAAAATATCCACCTATTTTTGAATGTAGAACGACAGACGACAGTAGAACAGAGTGGAGGTGGCGTTTTAAACATTTCGGTTGGGCTCGCAGAATGCGTGTGTGGCTGTCCGTGAGTACAAAATTGGCTGCGTTGCTTCGTTTAGACGAAATGGTATCATTGTCTAATGGGAGAATAGAAAAATCTTTTTGGGCAGATGACTCTAATAAAATAATAATAATCTTTCACAGCTCGAGAAATGAGAGAAAATGGCTACCATTTCTGGAGGAGCACGAGAAAAGGTTAATTTTCGTGCATTCTGGTATTCACGAGACGGGCGGTGTCCATGGAATAGAAAATGATGTTAATGATGCCATAATAATAAAACCGGCTTCACTGAGTGTCGCCATGGCTCTAAAAAACGAATGGGGAGAAATCATGATACACAAAACGGCTAAATTTACGATTTCTAGAGTGTGATTTCTGGTCAGGTTTTTTCGGACATTCAACGTCGTCTCATGCGACTGATAGAATGCCTGACAATATTGGTTCCGGAATTAGAATTGAGTGATGTTGGGTTCTGCAAAAAAAAATTCTCAACAGCCATATTGTGGTAGATCGATATTAAATGGATGTATTCACATCCCGTATGCAAATCAACTCGTCGTGTTCGAAAGTGAGGAACTCGATTACCATAATCTGAGTGAAATAGTGGGAGAAATATCACACATCACAATTGGCATTTGTGATCTCAAAGACGATGAACGCGGTGTTTGGTTTCGCACGGGCTTCACAAAAGTGCTTTTAAGTTTTAAGAGAAGATTATAATGTCGTTTTTTAGAAGAAAATGAACTTACGATCCATGGGTCAAGAGACCCGACTTCATACAACCGAATCATGAGACGACAGATCCTGTGCATGGGAGCGTCCAGCTCGATCAACTGAAATTACAATCAAACGATCAAATTTTGTTAGATCAATTGTTGATTCAGATGATTCGTCTACATAATATACCTGAATGCTATCATTACATAACCATGAAGCGACTTGACAGTACTCCAAGACCATGTGGGGACGTCGCTCAAATAGACATGTTCAAAGGAAACGACGAATTGTGGGATTTACACGCGTTGACGAACGAGATTCCTGCAGTGCAATGAGAAATTGAGAGTGGATATTTAGTGGATAAAATAATTTTTTTTTTAAATGTAAGATAGCCACCGTTGGAGAATTTTGTGTAGTGTTGAATAATTTATTGTCGTGTCACAGGATACACGTCGAAATTAAAGAACATTCTTGTTCTATACGATTTACTAGCCTATCTTAAGTGGAAAGTGTGGAGATGCCTGTAAAAGTCGCTTCGAGTTTGGGTTTATTACGCGACTATGGATCCGTGGCCAAATTTTGGTCAGATATCAATGTTCCTGTCATGTTTGAATTACTTCAGAGTGAACAAAGATTACATCTGACTAAATCGGGTGGTTTTAATGACTATAAATTAATTCTACCGCTGAATAGAGATAGATTCATGTGCAATTTAATTTCTGAACACTCATTTTAAATTTTGGTGGTGGGTTTCGACATCATGAAACCGACTTTTACAGGCACGGAAATGAGTAGAACCTTATGCACCATGGCCGTAAATCCATTGAATCCAATGTTACACTATAGGCCTAAGACAGTCAAGTGGAAACGAGTGGAGCCTGGATTAAAATCAAGAATTAATCTTTATTTTTCCGATACGACGGGAAGGCCTTTTAATGATATTCCACATAGTTTATTATTGAAGATACAATGTACGTAAACCAGTCTTAGCATAACCTGTAAGTTCTAATGTTTTATAAAATGTTTTTTTTTTTAAATAAAAATTATTCTCGCAAAAAAAATGCCATACGTGAGGACTGCTTCTTGTTTTTTCGAGCGTTACGAATCCAAATCAATTCAGTGGAAAGAACCGAAAAATAAATGTTCTTTCGTCGTATTCCCTAGGTAGGAATCCCAATCAATGGTGGTTTAGAAGAACTATTGTTGCATCTGCGAAGAGGTCATTCTAGCGGTAGCGATCCCAATCAAGGAGGTGGAGAAAAACAAAGAGATTTTTTTACAAATGTTTCAAACCCCAATCAAAGAGGTGGTGAAAGAAAAAACAACAAAAAGAATTTTTTCGCAAATGTTCTAAATCCCAATCAGGGAGGTGGTGTGAGGAAGAAGAGAAAAAAACTTCATCGTAGCATTCAAATCGGTGGTAAGAGAGTAAAATTCCTTTAGATGGAAATTATGTAGCACTAGAGAAACGCAAAATAGATGAAGACAATTGGCCTGAAAACCCCAGTAAGGATTTTGTGGCAAAACCAGATCGACACGCGCCTCTGGATCAGATGTTAAAGAGCATGGGTAAATTCAGAGAGGGGGACAAAGGAACAGAACGGCATGGCAAATGCTGTGGTTATCTACACAGCCCAAAGGCGGGTCTTATTAGACCGGGTAAACTGGCCGCATTACTCAGGTTGCATCAACAGAGGTCGTTATTGGAACACAGTACGTGAGCATCGCTTTATAGAAATTAAGATGAAAATGTCGATTTATCTGAATTTTTTAATGGAAAGAAAAATGGAAAGAAAAATTAAAAGAAAATTGCCGTATCCCTCAAGGTAAAAGTAACAAAAAGTTCTAAGAGGAAAAATAAATCTACCAGCCAAGAATTTGTGGCAGAAGAAGATTTGACTCGGGACAGTGAAGAACAGAGTGGTTGGGGTGGATGTCAAAATGGCCGTGGGGATTTTTTACCTCTATTGGCCGCCAGTGCTCTGACACCGTTCGCAATGAACTTGATGCAGCCCATCTTGGGTGGTATACTTGATGGTGGTAGATGATTGATGGCTGAAAAACTTACAGATATTATTGAAACTCATTAACAATTTTTTTTACTAATATATAAAATCTAATTAACCATGTGAAAAATAAACACAAACAACGGCTAATACTACCTCAGAAAACAAAAAGAATGAAAATAATAATGCGTTGTCGAATCAGAGTGGACAAGGTTTTGCCTGTGAAGTGGGAAAATATCTAGCTTCGTTCGTTCTCGGTGACGCCTCTGCCAGAATAGCCGACCGGATGCTCCCCGCATTGCAGATGGGTGGCATAAACCTGTTCTCCAGAGTGGGTGCTAGATTGGCCTCGAGTATCGTTCAAAACGCGGGTAGGCGAGGCGTAGCTAACGCTTTTTTAAAGAGAGGCCTAGGTTCTAGTAAAAACATTGTACGCTAGTAAAAACATTGGCAAAACCGTATTGAAAAGAGGACTGAAGTATGGCGCACCCACTGCTGCTGGAGGTGTGGGTTTGGCGATGTTATTGCGTTCGTTGGGCTTTAAAGAAAGGCAACAACAACAACTAACCGGCGGTAGAAGAATGTCCATAGAATCTTTGACTCGCCTGAAGATGTATGGAAGACAGGGCTTGGGTCTGGTAGTGGGTGCGGTAGCACATGTCGCGGCCGCCAGGGCATTGGAGGCTGCCATTAATAAATTAAAGGATAAGAAAAAACAGACCAGTGGTCGTAGAAAAAGGTGATTTCATGTTTGCACGCCGGTTATTGACTTTAAAACGAGCGAGAGAACTCAAACAAGATGGTGGTGGATTATCGAATTATCTTCACGGTAAAATGGTGAAACATTTGTTTGCAAACAATCTGAAGGGGTCTTTGGCCAGAGCGTATGCTAATGCCGTCGTGAAGAAGACGGGAAAAAAGCGTTAAAGTGTTTAGCCGCGGCAGCTGTACCACTCACCGGTGTCAGCCTGGGTGTTGCGCTGACGAAATGAAGAAAAAGACAAAAAAGTGGTGTGACGTCCAACACGAAAAGACAGGCCATTCGTAATGCCGAAAATGCGATGCGAAATGTCGTTTTTAGAAATAAGTTGAAGAGACACGGTTCGAAAGCCCTGTTGGCTTCCGTTAGCAGGTGTCCTGACAACTCTGTTGATGCCTGAGCTACATAAAAAGAGAAATCAGAATACGAAAAATGATTTCAAAAGACAAACGGGTGGTTTGAATAGGCGTTTTGTTAGTCCTAGAAACACCGCTGGGCAACGAGGTTTTCTTCCTTTAGGGTTAGGGTTAGAGGTACATTGCACTAAGGAAAAATGTGACCTGTGGCAGAACAAATGGGGCTACAAAGCTCTCTTTGGCTGCGATAGTAGTCGAAAAGCTGGCGTGGCTATTCTGCTTACCACTTTGTACTAAACAAAGAGTACAAAGACCCAGGAGGATGTTTCATCATTGTGGATATTAGAGTGGCCAATGTGTCTTTCACGTTGGTCAATCTCTATGCTCTGAAGAAAGACGACCCTGGTTTTTTTCAAAATATTACAAACCGAATGCTCGATTTTGATTGGGACAACATTGTCATGGGGGGAGATTTTAATTTGATTTTTAAATTCTGAATTGGATAAACAGGGTGGCCAGGCTAACACCTCTCCCCCAAAGGCGCTTGCTGAAATAAGAAAAGTTCAAATTAACCTTGACCTAAGTGATATCTGGCGTGATGAAAACCCGCTCACCATGAGATATACATGGAGAAGACGTAATCCTGATATATCTTGCCACCTAGACCTTTTTCTCATCAGTCGTGGTGTATATGGCAAAGTGACCAATTGTGATATTTTACCTGGATACAAAACCGATCATTCCATGATTACCCTTAGTTTAGGTGTCACGGAAAATCGCAGAGGACCGAGCCTATGGAAACTTAACACCTCTTTCCTGACAGATATAGAGTATATAAATAGGATCAAAATGGTCATCAAACATGACAATAACGTTGATGATGCCTTGCTCTGGGAAATGATTAAACTTTAAGTCAGGGAGGCATCAATTTTTTATGGAAAAGAAAAAGCTGCCTCTAGGAGAAGAGAAGAAAACAGACTTTACGCAAATTTAACATACTTGGAGAAAAAAATTGAAGAGCCATTGCCCCCTCAGTTGAAAGAAGAATTTAGCCAACAGTTGATCGAGGCAAAAGAAAACATAGAAAAAATCTACGAATATAAAACTAAGGGTGCTATCCTGCGGTCCAAAAGTCGTTGGTACAATGAAGGTGAGAAAAGCTCTAAGTATTTTTTTAAGTCAACTCCGTCGAGCCAATAACTCACCTTTATCCTCTGACCGTGAAATTCTTCAAGAATGTGTGAATTTCTGTAGAGAGCTATATAGCAGTAAAACAACACAAAATAGTCAAGAAGACCTTGGGTTCTTCCCAGGAGCAAATTGCGTGAGGTTGGATGAGGACGGCAAAGCGTCTTGGAATGACATTTTTATCCTCTTTGTGAACGCCATCAACTGCTCTGTCCAAAAAGGGCAACTCTCCGTGACCCAGAGGCAAGGAATAATTTTTTCTTTTTCCAAAGAAAGACAAAAATCCTCTTTTCCTAAAGAACTGGAGGCCAATTACTCTTTTAAACTGTGACTAAAAAATTGTATCGAAAGCGATAGGAAATCGAATGAAACAGGTACTCACTGAAATTATTAACAATGACCAGAGGGGGTTTTTAAAAGGCACTCCGTTGCAGAAAATATTTTACTAATTGACGGAATAATAAATTTTCCGTAGAAATGAATAAACCAGGTTTGTTGATGTTTGTAGATTTCGAACAGGCATTCGATTCGATCGAGTAGGCCTTTATAGAAAGAGCTCTCGTTCATTTTAATTTCGGTCCCTCGTTGTTGACCTGGTTTAAATTATTTTATAATGTGTCGATTGCTATCCAAAATAACGGTTGGGTCTCAGAGCACTTCACTGTAAGTAGAGGGGTAAGACAAGGGTTAGCAGTCGAGATATTTGCCAACTTTATAAGGACAGACAATGACTTAAAGGGGTTTGAAACTAATGGGATCGAACACAGACTAAGCCAATATGCCGACGATACGACAATAATACTCGATGGCTCAGACGGTTCCTTTCTACATGCAATAGAGGTTTTGGACAGATTTCACATGATCTCTGGGCTTAAAGTAAATTTCGAGGAGACCAAAGTGCTTTGGGTAGGTTCAGCAAAAGAGAGGGGACCTATACAGTATGACGAGCCAGATATCTCCTGGGTGAAAGGAAAAGTTTTTGCATTGGGCGTTTGGTTCGCAGCAGACAGAAATGTAATGCTTCGTTCCAATTATGACGAGAGGATCACGAAAATAAAGAATGTGATCGAATTGTGGCAGTTCAGAAGGCTTACTTTAATTGGCAAAATAACTCTCATTAAAAGTCTTCTGGTTTCCGAACTTGTCTATATTCTAATACTTCTACCCACCTCCATGGAGGCATTACAAAAGGTCAATAAACTCCTTTTTGATTTTCCTTGGAACAGCAAAGGCGACAAGATTAAAAGAACAGTTATAATCAAGGACTACAATGAGACGAGATTGATAGTGCCCTATCTCAGGCTGCCAGAGAAAGATTTTAAGAAAACCGAAAATGCTTATTTCAATCAACCTCCCACCGTTTACGAAACAGATCACATGGTGAAGGTGGAGGTGAGTAGGAATTTCAACACCACGAATGATCCAAACGGTGTCGGCATCGATTTCCAGAAATGATTAAATTGCAAAATAACATGCCAGGTCAATTTGGAATAGCGTTCGTGTTGGACAACGATTTGCGTGGCGATGGTAATTTAGGAAGAAAGAAAATTCCATTTTTGCGAAATGGAATCGTCAAATTTCAGATCATCATGGTATCCCTCGAAAACGAGTAAGATTGTCTATTCAACTTCTAGTCTTGTGCACCCGTTGGTGACTAAAGAGTCCAATTCTAGAGTGGCACGCTTTGCCACAGGCGGGGCAGATGTAGGAGGCCTGCTGCGACAAAGCAGGGGCAGCTTCTCGTTCTTTACGGCGTTGGCGTTTTTCCTCCGCTTTCTGACGCCGCTCTTTCTCAAATAGCGCCACGCTCTCCCGGACTGCATGTCTCCATCTGGGTCTGTCACATGCCAGATCTTCCCAGGTCGTCAGACCAATGTGGCACACCTTAACCATGGGTGGACAGCCCATCTTTAAAAAAGGACCGATGGATTGGCATGACTGTGAATAGAAAATTATGTGACTTTTGGGGTAAGGAAGGTAATCCCTTGCTCCACAACAGCTGCATTCAAGACTGGCAAAAACTTGCAGATGGTCCAAAATGGGCCTGGATAATACTGAACCCAGACGCAAACGGCAGAATGCACCACATAAATAAGTTGGATTCGCAGGTAGAGATCACCATGTGGAGTGATGAAGCGGTTTCAAAATTGCGAGTTCTCATATTCTGGTTAGAGCCCGAAATATTCATGTGTCACAACTCGGTCAATAAAGATTGGAGTGGGCCTTGGCATCAGCTCACGGCCGCCATTTACGAGCAATACCCCAAGTGTTATAATAACGAAGATGATCTATTGGGTGGGTGAAGAGCCAAAAAAAAAAAACCAATCATGCATGATACAATACAATTGAGAAGAGCGTGTTTAACAGACAAAGATATTTCTAGATATTTTAGAGGAGTATTTGGTGCCGATGAATTAGATCTAAATGGTCTAGTGAAAGACACGCAATCCACCTGGGCTATCATCTTGAATACAGACCCCATCTCAAAACCGGGCCAACACAGGGTTGCTGTGGTAAAAAAGGCCTGAGAGAGAACATTGTTTATTTTTCGATTCGTACGTTCATCGGCCGGTGGATTACCATCTGATGTTATGGAGCAGTTTCACTGGTGTTGTCATGACGTGAAAGATTTTAGCACCATGTGCGGTGATTATTGTTAATTTTTTTAAAAATTATTTTCTAGAACCGAATGATGAAATTAGATTTTTCTGTACCAGATAAATATTTAGACGAAGGTGATGACGAAGCCAATGATCGGCGCTTTATACGTGATACGGTTCACACGTGGTATCCAAAAATTTAAATAATGAAAAAGACACAAGTACTTGTAAACATCTAAAGCACAGAAAATAAGTAGTACGGTGGACTGACAGATTTTGAAAAACTAGCAAAAATAAAGACTTCTTTTCGTTTTATAAATCAACGTTGTAAACCTAAGTGTTATCTTGAATGATGTTAAAGAGTAGAACAAAAAAATACGGCTCATTTGAGTGTTTTTTTTTTTGCCACACGATGTAAAAATGACGAAAAACCCATTTAAGGGTCTTCTGTCATTTTTACTTTAAAAAGTCCCAGGCGTGTGTGTGTAGTCCAACCCAGTACCCAAACGAGGCCGATATTCAAAATAGCGCATTCGAGTTCAAGAGACTTCAATTCAAGAAAGATGGAAAGTTTATGGGACGTCCTTCCACCAGAGCTCCAAGAATGTATTTTGAAGAAGAAGACGAAGCTAGAGCAGAGAGATAAAAAACGAACCCTGGTGGGGGAGATTAGTGAGTTTATTTTATTTTATTTTTTGTCTACAATTCTTATCTTATTATCTTATTTTTTCTCCTAGAAAACCTAGCCATCTGTCTGTGGAAAGGCCATGCAGTCGTCCCTTACACGAATCGACCCTGTACAGCTTCTCAAAAACATTTCCTTTGTACCAGATGCAATTCATCTCACCACGTGGGAAGTCAGCGGCTTTACACTTACAGTGGTTAAAAGATTTGTAAAATTAAATTAAAGAGTTGTATATATAAATCAAAGATTATAAACCTATATGTTACTTCGAGTGATTCATTAAAGAGAGAAAAAAAATGGCAAGTCATTCTAGTGCTTTAGAAATGATTTTAGCGGAAAATTTAAGTTTCTGCGACAACGAAGATAAATCTCCCAAAACATTTTTCTCCTCACACGATTTGGAAAAGACGAAACCTTAAAGATACGTTCTCCAGGCACGTATTATTTCATAGGAGGCACCATGGCGGGTAAAACGGCTAAAATTCTACTTCATAGCCACAATATATTACACGGCGCCGTTAAAAACGAAAATGGTGAATGGAAACAAGACACTTCCTTCGACAATATTCATTATTTTAAGGGATCCGTGTGGCAATCACGACCTTTCGACACACTAGAAAAAGAAGCCGGTATGGAATTTTACTCTACTTTCCCTACTAAACGATAAATCGAAGAACTGGTACAAAATAATAATAAAAAAACAAACAACAACCATATTAATATTTGATGATTGGATGAATCAACTCTAGAAGAGCGACGATATGATAGATGTTTTGACCAAAATGGTACATCATTTAAATCTATTAGTATTCATCACACAACAAGCGCTCTACCCTTGTTCGATAAATGCCACTTCATTACGATCTCAAGCGTCTGGATTTTATTTCTTTCATTTTCCGGCAGAACATTGCGTCAATGGTTCCATAATTTTTTACAGATAAACAAGATGTGAACGTTTTACTAGAATACTATAAATCGAAGATAGCCAGCCGAGGTGGTTACGTATTCATATATCTACACCCAGAACAGTCCATACAAGATAGTTTTTGGTCGTTCATAACACCAGAGGAAGGGTTAACAGAACGTTTTAATCTTTAAATCGAAATCTTTTAGGACAGTAACGATTTTAAAAACAAAAGAACAGTCACCGTTTTCCGACCATATCAGAAAGACTATCAGGAATACAGGGGTGATGATGTACATAAATTAGTTTGTTATTTTCGTGACGATATTACCGGTCAAATCGTACTTAAAGAGCGTGTATTTCCGAACGAGAGGCATTCGTGAAGCGATTTTATAAACACTCATAAATGAGCGAAAGCGAATATTCTTCACCAAATGAGATATTTGACGAGTATTGGCCAGAAATATAAGACTTCATTAATAATGACAAGCCATTACCAAACGAAACACTACCTCATGTGGCATTGGCCTTATTCTTTTACAATAACGGAAAACACCAGGTATTGATAAAAGCCAGAAAAAAAGTGTGGCATTTAAAGCTTTTTCACGGTATCAGAACAAGTGGACGAATCGAAGATCGGCTCTGTTAAAGAGTAAACGTCTGGCAAGAGCAGTAGGCAAATATCTCTTGGCAAAAGTGGGACACTTTAAACCCGATATTGATAATGACGAGTAACACTTGTGGTAAGAAAGCATGGTTAATTACTGAAGACAATTTCGAACAAATATCGTGGCTATCTAAACATTTACGCCAAGAAAGAAAACAAAAATTAGGAGAAGAAAAATACCAAATGGGTGATGGACGATCCTAAGGGTTTTACACCGATTAAAGCCGAGATAGCTGATGATTATTTGATGCCAGTATTTGTTAACGAACCATATCGCGTAGTAAACACACGTTTCCCAAGCGAGTTTGGAGGAATATAAATATAAACACATAAAAAACACTGAAAAAAGAGCCAATGACCCCTATGCCACAAAACATATGCTGTTACACGGCCATTTCTTTTTCGAATGCGGTTGGTACGTGAAAAAAGACGGTGGCACTAAATGCAATTTTGGTTTAGCGGCAAATGTGCAAGGAAATTACGGAAAAGATTTGACTAAGGGTTACATAAAATTCGTACGCTAAAAAGGACAGGCTTATGTCAAACAAACTAATACTTTTCACTGGGGATATTAACGCGAATTAGAGGACAAAAACGATTTAAATCAAAATCAAAATCAAAAAACTCACCGTGGCTGCTACGGTTTTACTTTACTGTCCCAAAGAAGATAAACAAATATTTTACGATCAATGTCTTTCTTTTTTTAATTTACTGCATAGGACTCACTTATTGAGCACTTTATTGATGGGAAACGTTTATTCGAAACACAAATGCAATCCATGGATAACAAACTAAAAGAAATTTTTGAGCTCATGTTAAACATTGGTGATGTGATTTGTAAAAAATAATTTTTTATTTTAAAATGGGGAACTTGTTTCTTTTGTTTAGTACCAACTAAATATGATTTATTTGGTGTCTTGTTTTGTTGTTTATCGTGTAGAAAGGAAGGTCGATTAATTGAATTTCGTTATATAGGTGATTAAAAATTTTTTATTTTTTATTTTTAAGATGGCTTATTATCTAATCTTCTCTTG
>NC_090883.1:13815954-13820954 GCF_036669925.1 Montipora capricornis
CACTGGAGATCGAATTCTTCTTTGATTAATTTTTGTTCGCCACATTCGTCAACTTGTATGGGACCCCTTCATTGCTTTGCCTTGTTGGTGAATGCGGCCAAATTATCATTTTCGCCATATTTGCCAAATTCGTAACATTCGCCAACATCTATGGGCCCCCTCATTGCTTTGTGCTTTGCCTTGTTGTCGAATGTAGCAAATTTGTCATTTTCGCCATATTTCCAAAATTCGCCACATTCGCCAACTTGTATGGGCTCCCTCATTGCTTTGGGGCGATTGTGGCAAAATTGTCATTTTCGCCATACTAGGCAAATTCGCACATTCGCCAACTTCTATGAGCCCCCTTCATTGCTTTGCCTTGTTGGTGAATGCGGCTAAATTATAATTTTCGCCATATTTGCCAAATTCGCAACATTCGCCAACATCTATGGGCCCCCTCATTGCTTTGTGCTTTGCCTTGTTGGCGGTTGTGGCAAAATTGTCAGTTTCGCCATATTTGCCAAATTCGCCACATTCACCAACTTGTATGGGCCCCCTCATTACTTTGTGCTTTGCCTCATTCACGATTGTGGCAAAACTATCATTTTCGCCATACTGGCCAAATTCGCCAACTTCTATGGGCCTCCTCATTGCTTTGCCTTGAATGTGGATGTGAATGTGGCAAAATTGTCATTTTCGCCATATTTGCCAACTTCGCTACAATTGCCAACTTGTGTGGGTCCCATCATTGCTTTGTGCTTTACGTCATTGGCGAATGTGGCAAAATTTTCATTTTCGCCCTACTGGTCAAATTTGCCACATTCGCCAACTTCTATGGGTCCCCTTCATTGCTTTGTGCCTTGCTTTGTTGGCGATTGTGGCAAAATTATCAGTTTTGCCAAATTTGCCACATTCGCCAGCTTGTGTGGGCCCCCTCATTGCTTTGTGCTTTACGTCATTGGCGAATGTGGCAAAATTGTCATTTTCGCCCTACTGGTCAAATTTGCCACATTCGCCAACTTCTATGGGTCCCCTTCATTGCTTTGTGCATTGCTTTGTTGGTGATTGTGGCAAAATTGTCATTTTCGCCATACTGGCCAAATTCGTCTCATTGGCCAACTTCCATGGGCCCCCTTCATTGCTTTTGTCTCTCGGCGGTACTTTTGTCAGGCCGCGCAAGAAATTTTAACACAGCATAACACAAAGAATCCACTTCAACGAAATACTACTTTCAACGTAAAATTACATACCAGTGGGCTTTTGGGTTGTCCAATTTAGATAAAATTGACGCATTCGCTCAACTTTTTGTACTAGGGTATTTGTAACAGCCGAAAACAGATATTTACTATGAGCTTTTCCAAAATAAATTTATGCTTTGGAAAGAGCAAGAAATGTGTTACGATATGCCCAAATTGCATTGATAGCTGTGATCGCGTTTATGTACACGAACGATAACGAAGTGCACCATTTTACTCTATGTTTGGAAGTGACAGGGTGCTAAAAAGGCGTTTCTGGAACTTCCCTTGATTTCAGAAAAAAAAGTAAGCGCCCTGAGATCTTGGGATACTATTTTCGAAAATAACTCACCATAGGTGTTATTTAGGCAAAATATAAGGAAATTCGAAATTTGACGAGTGACCACGGATTCTCGATATTTACAGAAATTGGGACATAAATGTCCTCTTCTGAAGTTGGTATTTTAGTAATCAACGAGTCTAAATTAGACTCTGCAGTGCATAATAACGAGGTCTATTTACCTGGCTTTGAACTGGTCAGAAAATATCGTAAAATTAACAGAAGGAGTGGTTACAGTGTTTGTATTTACTTGGGCACCAATCTTAACCATCGAATACGGGATGATTTAAACAACGATGAGTTGGAGTGTCTATTTGTCAAAATCAGTAATCATTCCTAGTCAGGACTTGGTATCGACCCCCAAGCTCTCCACCGCATCTTTTTGGTGAGTTTGAAAAAAATTGATATTCAATGTAAGGAGAAATGTAGACTCGGAAAAATATCCGAGTCCCAGATGGGATTTGAACCCACGACCCTCCGTGATCTTGTCGGATGCTCTAACCACTGAGCTACTGGAGACTCTATGGTGAGCAAGGGTCAATTTGTGGGTCTCGACTGGAACCGCATCGCGCAGCTACACAGCCAAGTATTGACTAGCATATTTGAACTCACTAACAGCATCGCGCTGTCACATTAATGCATATCAAGATGCAGCCAACCAACCTCCAAAGTGAGTGTGTTAAAGATGAAACAACAGCAATGATATTCAATGTAAGGAGACATTTCTCCTTACATTGAATATCATTGTTGCCGGAGGGTCGTGGGTTCAAATCCCATCTGGGACTCGGATATTTTTCCGAGTCTACATTTCTCCTTACATTGAATATCATTGTTGTTGTTTCATCTTTAACACACTCACTTTGAAAAAATTATTGCCAAAGTTGACGCCGAAAATAAGGAATGATATATACTTGGCGATGTCAACTGCAATTTGTTGCCTGAAGCAAATGCGCACATTTCTTCAATTCTGACTAGTCTTTTTCATATATATTGTCATAGCCAGTTAATCAGGGAATCAGCACGTGTCACTTTAGTTTCTAATACCCTAATCGATTTATGCATAACAAGTTCTCCAGAGAAGTTACAAAATCGGGTGTCGTTCAACTTGGTATTTTTGATCATTCTCTTGTTTTCTTGAGATGTAAGGCCCACTACGACCGTAATGGTATTGAGACACTGCAATTTAAGTACCTCGACAGAAACCAGGGCAATAAAGAAATTTGCAGGTGACAAACTACGGTTTGTCACCCTGGTAAGGGTCAGTTTGTTATCAACGGTCGAGGCGGTGGCCACTCTTGTGATAAAGCACCGCCTTTGAAAGCTGTTTTGTTGCGACATTCACCGCTTGACGTTCCTCGCAGTACTGCTATCACGTTGATGGTGGGTTGAGAAAGTTCAATCTTTTTCAATTGATTGTGATGTGGAATTGTGACTGCGGGAACATTTTATCCCAGAATATTTGACTCAAATTGGTGGCTCCTGAGAATTTAGTCCCCAGCCTTAGGATTTTATTATAACCGTTGGCAACCCAGAAATTGAAAAATGGCTCAAATCACATCGGATCTGGAAAGTAACCGCAAAGGAAGGAAGCTATCCACAATTATCTATTTAAGCTTTTTATCGGGATTCCCATACAAATCCTTATATTTTTGTTGGCCATGCTCACACTGAGATTGGGGCGCCTGTGTAGAAACAAGTTCTTGAGGATCCACTGACAGTTGTAAAATTTCATATTTTACCAAAGGGACCCCTTTTGTGAACTATTTTCAAACATAACAGAAAAAATTTCTAGTGTGTAGTGCACTTTACTTTTTCCGAAAAATCCAAAAGTTCAAAATTCCCCAAGACAGCCGCTGGTTCCTTGGAAAAACAATGAAAAATTCGGCAAATTTCGTACGCGAAAACGCGGTGCATTTCCGGTTTGATATTTTGTGCTTTGGTCCGTTTATCTTTTCAAAAATATAAAATTCATAATAATGTACTTTGTATCTTTCTGGCTGAAGTGAAATAATGGTCAACTTTAAAGACCTATAAAAATCCTAGTATGTAAAGTTACATATCATATTGTCCATCAGATTAAAGCTTTATCGCTGAAGTTTATCGACTCCAATTTTCTATTTTGGCCCGACAAAAGCGGCGCATCCAGGTTGAAAATATTTTAACTAAAAGTCCGATGCGAACCGCTGAACGGTTGTTACTCAGGAGGTCATAACTTGGTCAATAATGCATCATGTTTTTCTCGAATTCGAAATTTATTCGAAGAACTCCTTAAAGTAATTCACTGATGTTTGAATTACTTTTTCGAGTATACAAAAGCCACCACACCCGTTGAACACGCAACATAATAAATAATGACAACAGCCGTCACATACTCCGTCAGAGAAACTTGTGAAGTTGAATAGGCAGGCTTGCTGCTTTCGCTGTTGTTGCTGTGAGTCCTCACAGCTTTATTTTATTCAATGGATGTAAAGTACAAATGGCACATTTCAGTGACATTTTCACTAATTTTCATTGCTTACGTTGCCCTAATTGGGGTAAGCCACCTTGGCGTTTTCACAGTGCAAAATGTCAAAATCAGAAACTGGTGTAAAAATCATGTCAAATCTCGTCTCTTTTACAGTGTACCATAAATTAAAAAGATGACTTTTTTCCAATATGTAGTCATCTTTTCATCGGTAGGGCTAACGCTCACATGATTCATATGGGGTAGAAACTTAGCACTTCACATTACACTCAAATCAGTTAAGTCTGTTCAAATATGAGTGCTACAAGGCCAACGTTTGCCAAAATGTAATCCTTCCTTGTACTTGTACATGTTCATTGCCATGACTTTAACATCTTCAGTTCCCACGACCTGCTCCTGTCTGACCTTGTAGCTTAGTCGGGTTCAATTGCCACCCTGGGCAGAATGTTTTTCTGTCCTTGTGTGGGCCCATTTCCATCAGTAGGGCTAACGCTCACATGGTTCATATGGGGTAGAAACTTAGCACTTCACATTACACTCTAATCAGTTTTATCTGTGCATCTTTTTTCAAACGAATTGTCAAAATTATATTTATGATGATGTAAAGTATTTGAGTCGAATCCGACAGGGGAGGTACAAGTTTTGAATTTGGGTGAAAAGAACATTTGCAAATCCACAACAAGAGGAATATTTTGGGAGCGAAGCCACGAGAAGAATGGGGAGAAGGCTAGCGCTTGCTGGTTGTCCATGCATCTTGATACTTCTCCTGTCACCATCACCCTAATGGTGCTTAGCCCTCTACCCTAAAGCCCGCTCGAAGACTGGGTTCTGTTTTCTAGCACTATCGGTGCATGTCACTTTGCAGGAGAAGAACCGTGAAGGCAGAATGACACCATTTTCTCGAGAAGAGCGATATATGAGGCCTTGCTTCTGACTTTCTTCACAGGTGTGTTCAGTGAAAAGCGCTCGCAGAGTAACGCAG
>NC_090883.1:13843454-13845954 GCF_036669925.1 Montipora capricornis
CTTTTGTTTGCGAGGCTATCGAGCAATTGTTGTTGGCGGGTAGCGCGGTGGAAGTCAAGCGTGACCAAGTTCATGTTTGCGGTCCCTTAGGTGTAGTTCCTAAAAAGAATGGCAAATTTCGATTGATTCTTGACCTTCGCTTTCTTAACAAGCACCAAGGCATTAGGATTTCTGTCTATTTGGACGACGGTATCGGCGCCGATTCAAGTAAAGCTTCGTGTTCTCAGGACGCGCAACTAGTGCGAGGCGATCTTGATCGCCTTGGCCTGCTAGTGAATGAGGAAAAGAGCAATTTTGAACCACGCCAAAAAGGGGAGCATTTAGGCTTTATTTTGGACCTTACCAAAGGAGAATTTAGTATCCCACCAGATTGATCACCTGTTTAATCTGGTTTCACTGCTTCTTGACGATTTTTCACCCACGGCTAGGGATGTGTCTCGTATTACGGGTACCCTTATTTCTATGGAGCCCGCTTTGGGTCCGGTTGTGCGTTTGCGCACCTGCGCCTTGTACGCAGTCCTTAATAGTGTTCATAGCCTTAGCTGCAAGATCGCTTTAACGCGTGAAGCTGTAGAGGAACTTATTTTTGGAGAGGTAATTTCTTTCGTTTGTGCGGCAAACCAATCTGGAGGCTCTCCCCGAAGATAGAGCTTTTGTCCTACTCTGATGCCAGCAATGTGGGTTGGGCGGGATTTATTGTGCAATTTGGTTACCACGTCGCTAGAGGGAACTGGTTGGGTTCCGAGGCCCTATGCAGCTCTTCTTTCCGCGAGATTCGTGCTATTAGATTTGTTCTTCAGTCGTTTTCCAGTCTTTTGACGGGCAAGGAGTGCAAGATAGATCTGACAATCAGAGCGTCTGCAGTATTTTGTCCATCGGCAGTAGTAAACCTCATTTGCAAAAAGAAGCGGTTGCCATTTACAATTTGTGCCATGTAGCGGGTATTCGCCTTTCTGCGGAGTGGATACCTCGCCACTTTAATTTTAAAGCTGATTATTGGTCGAAAGTTGTCGACAGCGATGATTGGATGCTCAACCCTGTCCATTTTCGCCAGTTTGATATTCTGTGGGGACCCCACACCGTAGATCGTTTTGCGAGTCATAATTCTTTCCAGTTGCCCAGGTTTTGTTCCCGATGGTGGTGTCCTGGGACCGAAGCTGTTGATGCTTTTACCGTCAGCTGGGGAGGGGAAAACAATTGGTTGGTCCCCCCAGTCTTCCTTATTCCCAGGGTTATCAGTCACATGAAAGTGGGTAAAGAATAGGGCACTCTCATTATCCCCTTTTGGCAATCTGCTCATTGGTGGCCGTTGGTGTCTCGAAGCCCCAGGGTTTTCCACTCTTTTGTTCTTGACTGGCGGGAGATTCCTTTACATGAGTCTACTTTTCTCCCTGGATCCGCAGCTGCGGATTTTTTTCGGGCATGGTATTCCCTCGTGTAGGGTATTTGCTTTGAGAATTGTATTTCCTTAGTTTTTGCCTTAGAACGTTTTCGGGTATTAGATGAGTACCTTGAACGAGTTGTTCAGCCTAATTATTTGCTTTTGTTTTGTCTGAGCCTCTTGGCCTAGGTGTGGGCCTTTGCTCTGTGCAAGTCAGTGGACTTGGAACTGTACTAGTGCGCACGAGTTGTGCAGCTGAAGCAAGCCGAGAGGGCAGTGCCGACACAGTAGTGTGTTCATTTTAGAGTCAAGTGGACTCCTATCCGTTGTGCGGATTTGCTTACCAGTTGACGCCGAGTGGGCCAAGCCTCCATGTGTTGGAGTGTGTACTGGTGCTGTGTTAACTTGCCATGTGGGCAGTTTTCGCTTCAGACGATGTGTATCTTGCACGTTTAGTGCTGTGTAGCAATTGGATGTTGTTCCTGTTTTTAAAGTGCCATGTTTTGGACATTGTTGATTTTCGCTTTAGGCTTTTCCCCTTACCAACGGAGCAACGTGGAGATTCAGAGGCTTGTAGAACTGTGAAAGACTGTCATACTTAATGACTGTGCCGCTTCAACCGTGTCTTCGTATGCAGGGGCAGCCAATCGATGGATTGACTGGTGCTTATTCGTTTCGTCCTTTACAGTGTAACCCAACCGCAGTTGCTCTCTACTTGACAAGTCTTTCAGACCGTGGCTTATCTCGCTCGTCAATCCTTGGAGCAGCTTATGGCATTGCATGGCTACATAAGAAGCTTGGGTGTCCTAATCCTGTTGACGATCCGCTCGTTTCTCAGACCTTGGCTGGTTTTAAACGCCTCCTGGTTGGCCCATCTAAGAAAAAGCAGCCTATTGAATCTCATCACGTCAGGGCGCTGATTCGTTCCCATGGTCACCCTCGTGCTTCTCTACCGAAGTTACAAATGGTGTCGCTGGTTGCGCTTGGTTTTTCTGCTTTCCTTCGTTGGTCAGAGCTGCGTGACTTTCATGCCTGTGACTTAAAGTTTTGCGCCACCCACATGTCTGTTTTCCTAGACAGACGTAAGAACGATCAATTCCGTCAGGGGTCTGTGGTTAA
>NC_090883.1:13848454-13870954 GCF_036669925.1 Montipora capricornis
TACCAGCTTGCAAGGTATTAACAAAGGCGAGGGCTTCCTTAACAACGATTGGGAGAGATCTAGTATCGCTGCTCCAATAGTCGCGAACTTCAAGGGGCAACATTCCCGGAGGCACTCACCACTACAGTGCGATATTACATTATATTGCAATTCGAGCGAAACCAACTCGCCACAAAAAAAGCGGGGCGGGACAAACTCGCTATAAAACCTTCTAACAATAACGCTATGATCGAGACAAACTCGCAAAAAACATATGCGGGGAAGCGGGACACTATGCTGCGACGTCCTGCAAAACACGCTAGCGACCGATAGCAAAAAGAAAGAAAGTAGGCCAACAACAGGCAGGAACAACTCACCACATCAGCATCTGATACACGAACAGGTTGAGCTGCAGGAACGGCAAGCGGCGCGGCAACGGCAGCGGGCTGTTCGCCGCCATCAACATTCTGGGCGTCTCGAGCCTGGTTTTGAGCGGCCCCTGCTTGGGCTGGAGGTACGGCGAGTGCGTCTTGCAATTGCTGAACATCAGGAATAACAGGAACTTGATTCGCCATGACGATTTCGGCGCAGCGATGAAGCGATAACCAAAAAAAGCGAAAACGGAGAACTCGTAACACCAAAAAGACTGAATGAGCTATCGTGATAAGGGAGTGACCTTATATAAGAGTCCCATACCCCTGGGACACGTGAAGGATTGCTACGGACTGTACGCGGTATGCTAAGGTTACGTAATCAGCGGTCTAAGGCTATTTTGTGCAGAGCCCCTAGGGAGAATACTACAATATTTTCATCCATGCCTTCAAATGATTTGTATATTTCAAAAAAAAAACAGTAAATGTATCATTTCTTTCACCTTGAAGAGATACCTATTTCAAGAATTTAGAGAATATATAAAACAAATCCTGCACTGACTTATAATATTGGTTTTTAAAGCTGTAAGCTTTATGGCCACGACCACTTCACACACCAGGCTAAAACTTTGTATTGGCATACTATTTCATGAATAATTTCTTGGTTCACGAGAAATTAGAAATTGCTGAGATTATGCTCAAATGTCATCCACCATTCATGGTCAGAAGAAAATAATATGAACTCCTCAAACCAAGGTTAGGGTGAAATTTGAACTGGACTTATAGCTGCCAATATTGCCATATTGGTCCCCATATTACAACGAAAATTAGCCATGTGGTCTTCCAGGGGGCCAACAATGCCAATTAGTTAATTATCATCATACTCTCGTATTTTTCTCAAAAGCACACTGGATTGTCAGATAATGGACAAATATAATGGAATTGTTACAAGTTATGAATGATTACTCTGTATGTGTTAGTGGCACAAGGGGTAATCTTTTAAAACAGATAAAAATAATTTTTTTCAAGTGCACTATGTAATGGCATACGCAAACAGCAAATGTGAAAAAAAATTCAATACAATACAAAACACCCGGCTAAAACATCTGGTTTGGAAGTTGTTTGACCCTTCAGAAATCACATGGTTAGTTGATTTTACACTGTACACCACTGTCATATAAAAAACATGACAAATATTGTGGACGTAGTCCATTTTTCCATGTTAGTTTAGATATTTTTAGGCTCTTTGTCTCTTGACAATATTACTGAAGAAGAACCAAATGGTTTGGCAAGTAGGTTCACTGTTCTATGCAGCCAATGCAATGTGGAGAACACCATTAAAACATCAAAACAGCAGTAGTATAGTAGTTGGGGGTACAAGCTACATTTCATTGGCCCTGAAAAGCCCCTATGGGGAGAGGTCAAGTAAGTATGTATATATGTATGTATATAAGCTCATTTTCCATTTGAAATTCGACCTTGGGATTTTGCGTTGAATTTGACCTTGGGATTTTGTGTTGAAATTTGACGTTGGGATTCAAAATGAGTTCAAACAAAAATTACAACAAACTTTCTTCTGTATATTTTTCAAAAAATACAAACAAAGAAACAAATAATAAATCCAATACTGCAATCCAATATGTTTAAATAGTCGAATAATCAAATGGAAGAATCACCACAGCGTGAAATTCTCGGAAATAAAGAAAGGGGGTTTCCCAATGAAAATGTTCTAATAAATATATTCAAGTCAGTTTTAACCAATCAAAACTTTCATTTTTTTACCAAAATTGTTTCTCAAATGATTTTTGTTTCCATCTTGGTTTCCATTGTGGAAGCTACTTTGGAAGATGAATGAAGTGTGTAAAATATTCATATAATCAAATGGAACAGGAAAAATCACCGTAGCGTGAAATTCGATAAACTTTATGAGTAAACTTTAGCAGTAAACTTTATCATTCAGATTGTTTTAGTGTGTTGATTTTTTAATGACCATAGGCATAACTTGTGCAACCATTTTCGTGGATATAGCGCTTGTCATCGAAGTATGACAATGACACTTTATTCAACTCATAGCGTCCAAGTTGATGATTGTTTTTTCGAATCGTTTTCATGGTATGATACATTTGCCTGTTGCTAAATAGTGTTTTTTTGTACTCTTCATGTTTAATAGTAGTCTTAATGATGTTTTTTTTTAAATACCTTTTGCTGTCTTTGAACCTGTGTTGTTGTCTTTGATATATGAATACATCTTAGATCGTAAACCGATGAATTCTGTGATAGGAATACCCGATGCTTCATCTTCGAATTTGCCTATTACCTTTTTATTAGTTTTATGATAGAATTTAATGTTTTCAGATTAGTCACTGTTATCAAATTTATTTCTATCAACCCAAAAGTCATGATACACATCATAAGTTTCAATTTCATAAGTCAGTGAGTCTGTGAATAATAATTTTGCTTTATCATTGTACTTTGGTTTTGATGAGTGTCAAGTATTTATGAGTCAATGAGTCAATGAATCATGAGTCAATGAGTCAATGAGTCAACGAGTTAGTGCAGTTAATTAAACCATAAAATGAAAGCTGAAATTTCAGAGAGTGCTTAGGCGTAATCAACAAATTATTGCTATATTGACTGTGAGTCCATTGACTCATGACTCATGACTCATTGCCTCATTGACTCATTTGACTCATAAGACATGCGCTCTCTTGTTTGATGTCATTATAGTGAAAATTATACATTAATGTCTTTGAAAGATCTAAAATGCGCATTCCAATATAAGCTGATCTATTAAGAGTAAGATATTCTTTTATTTTATGAACAGCTACTAAATTTTCATAGAATATATTTTGCTACTAACATAAGTAGGTTTTGATGTTAATTTTAATAGTTTTTTCTCATCCGTGACGAGTCTAACATCAACACGCTTACGTAATTTTTCCATTGTTTTACCAAATACGGAATTATTCATAAGTTTGAAGAAATCTTTTTCGCAAGCATTTTCGGCATGAGTTCTTTCCTGAGTGTTAAAATCGATGTACTGCTTCATCCAAGGTGACTGATCAAACTCTAATACTCTGTGGACTTAAGTAACTTTTAACTCAAGATCAATGTACAATTGAAGGTTCCTGTAATGAAGAACATACTTTTCTTTGTTGTTTAATGTTGGAATAAGTTAATGCACAAGGCCTGTTGATATTTTGTTTTTATCCACTATTTCTTTACAATATTGTGATAACATATCTTTAGTGACTTTGATCTTTTCAGGAGCTAAAGGATGATTATTTTGCAGATTATGTAATTTTTTGTGATACTCTAGATCAACCTCTAATATCAACCCTTTTTTGCAGTCTTCTGTATATTTAGCTAGGTAAAAGCTTGTCAATTTGTTTTTCTGTCATCCATTTAAAGCCACCTGTTGGTAAATATTGGCTCATAGCCCAACCATATAAATTATTAGCATCTAAATACATAATATATTTTGAAGGCGCCTTTTCATCATATGTTGTCTTGTATTTATTGTTTACTTTTCTATGTCGGTTTGCTATGTAACTAATTCCACCTCACATACGTTTTTCAATAAATTGAAACATATCATTGTAAGTCATTAGCTCTAATTTAATTTCAGTCATTTTTAACATACTCTCCCAACTAAGACCAGGACTACTGAAGTAATGACAAGGATCTAGTCTTTAATATTGCATACATGTTTTTCTAAAGTTTTCAAACACATCAGCTAATAGAATGATGTCAGATTTGAGGTGCAAGTTATGATATTCACCCATCGCTTTTAAATCAAATTGATTCCACACATTTTGACTATGTTTGAATTGATCATCTGTTTTATGCTCATCATTTAATATATATTTTCTTTTTTTGGTAATTCAGTTTATGAAACTTTTCAAAGCTGTCCATGAAATCATAAGGTTCTACACCTTTATGTTTCATAAACTGAAAATTATTTTTAAATTCTTCTTTTGTGTATTTTAATGCTTCATCAGGTAGATTGCTAACTAATTTATCCAAACTTGAACTCACAAATTGAAAGCTGTCAATAAAGGTAAGATTATTACCGAGCATAAAAGCAATATACTTTTCTATATTATTAGGGATTGCATTAATATTCATTTGACATTCTTCTCCATTTTTGTTTTTGTAAGTGTGATTTTTAGCTATTTGGCCAATATTTGGCGTGATAAAATGACTATCATAGCCTCTAAGATTATGTATGATATATAACTGGTATTTTGTCAGTCAATCTATAATTTAGATTACAATCTTGATGAGCACTACCTCTATATTTACCAGTAACATGGTAATGATCTCTTACTACAATATCTTTTTTAATATATTTTTTATTACAAATGTGGCATTCATCAGCTTTTCTGAATTTATTTTCATCTTCATTTGTCATTTTTAATGGCTTGCTGAATTTGTATTTAATAACATTTTTACAATATTTAACCTCATCAAGCATTTTTTCCGTAAATTTGTATACAGCATTTTCACCTCTATAAATCTGAACTTGTTTGCTGTATTTATCATAATAAAAACACACAACTTTATAACCATGTGAACATTCTGTATGTTTTTGATAAGATTCAGTGTATGAATTATCATTGTTTGGCTTACAACCATGAAGGTTTTCTGTAAGAGCTTCAAAATCAGCATATATCACAAACGGAACAGGTAGGTGCTTATGAAAAGTAGTAAACTTCACTTTTGAACCTTTTTCAGGCATTTTGATAGCTTGTTCGCCCTTTATTTGAATACATATTTCTTTGTGATTAGTTAAAACTGAAGCATTGCAAGCAAAACATGCAAAAGTGTTTTCTTTCTTTATGTTTTGTTTGATTAAACATAAATTTGTTTTATAAGTATATAACGTTTGTTTTAATTTTCTGTAATTAACAACAAATTCATACAATCTTCATACTTTTTTTTTGATACATAGATGGGATATTTCTGTTTTTCTTCATAACCAAATACTGTTAATACTGTTTTGTTTTTCAATTTTGTTTATTTGTTTAATAGTTACTGGAAATTCAATACCTTGATAATCTAAATTATGAACAAATGCTTTATCTGATTTTTTTATTCGTTGAGGATCTTTGTTTTGTTGATTAAGGTGACGAATATCACACCATCTAAAGCATTCATTATCATTGTTTTTCATGTTTATCAATCCCTTTGAACTGTGTTGAAGTTCTTGTGGTAGTTAAATATAAGATGACCCTTCACTGGTTGATATTTAACAATATTAAGGTAATGATTATCAACAGATTTGATCGTCCACCCAGATCCTTCTGAAATCCATTGAGCTATTTTATTTAATATCTGTTGTTTTGATAATTTTAAAGCTAGTTCAAGTTATGTTTTATTAATTATTGTTTGTTCTATGCTGTTAAAATAAGCCCATTTAATTATTTTTTCATTGCCTGACTGCTTTTCAAATGTTACCTCTAATGTTTCAACAAATTTAAGTCCTTTTATTTCATTTAAAATTTTTTCAATATGTTTCAACTGCTTTTCTTGTGTTTTGTAATTGAATTAATGGATCATTATTGTTTTTATTGCTTATTTCATTGTTTGTTTCTTTTATTATAGTTCTTGGTTTTGGTATAGGATTAACATCAAAACTTTTAGTTCTTTTAGCTGGAATAGGTGTTTTTTTTTCCTTCAATAATAGTTGGTCATTTATCTCTAAATTTAAAAGGAGGTCGAATCATATTATTATTGAACCATTTGTTTAACAGTGCGACGTGGTATAGGTATAGGTTTTCGTTTTATAGTTTTTTTATTTTGTTGTGAAATCAAATTTATTAGTTCTGATTTTGAAAGTTCTGCTTTGTTCATCTATATATTAGTAGTAGATAATTTTATTCTTAAGTATTTCATCGAAATTAAAAAGTTCAAATAATACAAAAAAAAATTCTATATTTTTTTGCAAAGAGAGGTAGTTCTGCCCTCCAGGCCTCCCAGGCATCTAGTAGTGGGCCTGATATGGGTTTGTCCCAATCAAACCCGAGTCTCCACAGCTCTTGCAGAATCAACTTAGCCTTCAGTACAAATGGTGCTACCAATCCAAGGTGATCGAGGGTGGTTGATGTCTGCTTTAGAATGCCTCGCTTGGTTGGGGCTAACTGCTTTGGAACTACTTAAATTTCTAGGGTATCCTGCTCCACGTTCCACAGCACTCCTAAGACTCTCTCAACTGGAAGGCTGTCCAGATCCAAATGAAATGGCTGCGAGATCCCAGGGCTGCCGAGGATGTCTTTAAGAGGTAGCTGAGCTAGCACATTTCGGCAATTACTCATAAACTTAGTTAATCGAAAGCCACCCCTCGACAAAAGTTGAATGAACTGGAAAACAAGGTGGGCTGCCTCTTGGTCAGAAGGCAAAGACTTCAGGAAGTCATCCATGTAGAAATCTCTTAGGACTGTACTGACAGCTTCTTCACTGCAAGTGGCTTTGTTATCAATGGCGGTTTTCTTAAGGCAATAATTTGCGGAGGTTTGACTCGACTTTGCACCAAAGATCATGGCTTGCATCTGGTAGACATCAGAAGGACGATCTCTGTTTGGACCTCTCCAAACGAATCTCAGTGATGGTTGATCTTTCTCGATAACTCGTACCTGGAAGAACATTGTCTCAATGTCTGCAATCATAGCAACAGCATGCAGTCGGAATCTCATGATCACACCCACAAGGGAGTTCAGCAGGTCGGGGCCTGCCACCAGTTTATCATTCAACGAAGTTCCCTTGTATGGGGCTGCAGCGTCAAACACTACGCGAATCTTTCCTGGCTTATTGGGATTTGTAACAGCATGGTGTGACAGGTACCAGGTGTTCTTGGGTTCCTTAGTAGCAATCTCTGTGGGAGATAACTTTCTGGCATAGTCCTTGGCAATGTAGGATTCAACTGTGTCATAATAGGCTTTGGCTCTTTCACTATTGTTATCTAGGCTTCGCTCCAGATTTGTAAGCCTTCTCTCTGCCAGTGGCCGATTGTTTGGGAGCACGACTTCTTCATCCTTCCAGAGAAGACCGGTTTCGTAATGGTCCAGGTCAGCTCGAAAGTTTGTAGTTTCTTCTAAGCGCTTAAGAACTCTTTCGTCCTCCGCAGATCTTGAAACATCACAATTGCACTTGGTGCCAAATGACTCTGTCTTCCATCAGTTTTCAACTTCTTTATTCAATGTGGTGTCCAGGGTAACACAATGTCCAACAAAACTTACACCTGTTCTGGGGGAAGGAACTCCTCCCGTTAAGCCAGCAATCGCCCATTCAAAGTCAGTTCGCACAGCATATGGTTGCCCCTTTGGTACACGTCTGCATTCGTGTTGAATCGTGGCTTCGGGAACCTGCACTCCAATAAGTAGGCCTATCTGATCCGTAGACACAGTAGGGATGTCTAAATCTTCAAGGTGTTTCCAGGTTTTTCTAACGTTTTCGTTGACGAGTCTTTGTGGAGGGACATTTAATTTAGGGACTGTCCACACAGGATGGATCTGAACAGGTTGGTTTACAGCTTGTTTCCCGGTCGGTGTCACAATAAGATTCACTGCTCTAGAGCTCCGTGGTGTTCCGTTATTTTCAATGTTTCCCAGGCAAAGTACTTGCTCTGGTCCTTCGAGATTCAGCTTGTCGGCAATGTCTCTTTTTATCAACGTGTCTGAACTGCCGTCATCCAAAATAGCAAACGTCTCAATCACCGCAGTGTAGAAGAACTTAGGGGTGGATCCCGTTTTGGTGGTTTAGACCTGTTAGGTAGGGAACAATTCGCTGGTTCCTCAGACACCAGGTGTTGTCTCACTCTAACATGTTCTGAAAGCCATCGGGCTACGTCAAACAAGTTGGACCCTCCCTGACTTTCGTGTTTCTGAGTTTCCATCGCCCTCTTGGATTGCAGAGGCCCAGGGAGCTTTTGAACGGCAATGTTCAGATTTGTCTCACTCAGCAATGAATCTCTTTCTGTGAAGGGTGACTACGGTTGACCTGAGTGTTTGGTACAGCTTTGTAAGGCCAGTCTGATCTTGAGGACGCGGTGATGGTTTGACCTTAAGGGCAGCAATGGCTGCGCGCACAATCTTTCCTGAGTCAGCAAATCTCGCTTTAAGCATTCTGAGAGCTAATATGCCTTCTCCAAGGAACTGGGTTTCTGACTCTGCAGCACCAGTGACGGTATTCTGAAGATAAGCTAAACGCTGGCTATCATTCAGGAAGGGCTGATCATGGACAATACTTTTAAATCTTCCGATCCACAAAGGCCAATGGAGGGGCGAGCCATCAAATTTTCCAAGGTCAAATTTAGGCAACGAACGCTCCATGGGAAGAAACTACAGTGGTAATGTGTTGACAATTGGGGCTGAGAGGTGACGCTATACTCGTCAAGTTGATCTATCCAGGCATCTGGAGGGGGTCGTGGAAAGTCAGGCATAAGACCCCATGAGACTTGACTGGGTAGAGTCCAGCACCTCCAAGGGGAGTTTTGTGTGGCTGGTGTACTAGTCTGTTCCATGTTAGGTGGGACTTGATTGGGTACGGCCCAGCCCCTCCAAGAGGAGTTTTGTGTAGCTGGTGTACTAAGCTGATCTGGGTTAGATGGGGGCTTGCAACATACTACAGCAGTGGGAATTGAGTCGGTTACTGATGTAACTGTTCTAGGATGGGTAAGAGAAACTTTGGGTGTGGTACAACTTGTAGCTGGAATTGTGGATAAATTACTTGGCTGGTTGCATTGGGTACTCTATTTTCAATAGCGGTTATATGTTACTTGACTAGTTCCAATATTGCCTGGCTGATGTACAGTCGATGGCAATCTCTGAACAACTGAGGTTTCACTCTTAGAGTTGTCATAACTAAATGATTTGTCAACTCTCTCTTCTAAAGGATTCGAGGGTTCTTTGTCCAACACTACATCCACTTCTTTCACGAGTTTGGCGTCCAATGTAGCTCGTTTGGCGTAATATATCCCAATGTTGTCGAAGCAGTCATAAACAGGGGCTAGGGTTTGCTTCATCCAATACTCCGGTTCATCGTCATCGGGGTTGAGTTCAAACAAGGTCTGATTAATATTCTCTAATTGAGATACCGCTTTTTCCAGGTTTAATTTTGGTGAAGAAATTGTTTCTTTGCTTAACTGTTTGTCAATGTGTCGATTTATCTGATTGACTAACCTTGTAATGCGAGCTTCCTTTCCACGCCGAGTTCCTCGAATTTTTCGTGCTTCTTCGTGGGCTGTATTATCCTTTCTTCCAGCAATAAAATCTCGGAAGTCCTCAGACAGGGAGCGACTCAAGGTTGGCAAGTAGTCTCGGTGGGTTTGTCCTCCGGCTTCATGCAAATAATCCTCAGGAAACCAGCCAGGGCCGGGCTGTTCCCACAGCGAACTGTATTTCCGGTGAAATCTCCGGCTCGATTGGACCAAATAATGTGGTGGAGGTTTTCCAAACAAAATAAAACTAAGGCAACGAGCGAGAACAGCAAATTTTCAACTAGCGATCCGAGCACCACACGATAACACAACAATGGCGGATCTCTCAAACACATGTTTTTGTCTCTAGTCTGCCGGGAACTAAGTCCTATTTTGGGAGAGTCCGCTGACCTAAGGCAGTCGGCAACAGGCTTTGTTGATGAATTCTGTCTCATTTTAGAAAGTTGTCTCATAATTATATCACCAGATTTTTCTGAAATTTTTTTCCTATTTTGTCACCAGCATGTGAAATTCCTGATTCTAATGCTTTTTTAGCCATTGGTTGAGCAACTTTTTTGAAAACATTTGAAGCAATACTCTTTAATGGTTTAAAAATGTTATCAATAATTATACCAGATCCTTTGTGCTTATAAACAAAACGACCAACTCGTGGATGGTAATATCTTTTGAATTCGTATGGTTTCATTATATTGTTATGTTATATTATACTACTCTTTTTCAATTCAATGAATATGATACATAAGCTCCATTTAGATCAAGTAATCTTCGTTTTCCATCATTAACCCACATTCGAATAGAAGATATTGTAGTTTTATCAATTGGATTAAATGTTATTCTTCGCGGTTCTAATGTAAAAGAATAACTAGGTTGTAAAACACTAGTACTAAAACTGTAAATAATATCAGTATCTTGTCCGTCAACTAAACTATCGTTAATCAAATGGGTATGAATATTTAATACGTCGGTATCTTGACTTAAATTTGGTACTTTACTTCCAATATGTGTACCACTTGTTAATATTTTTTGTCAAAACCTATGAGATCATTAAAATCCGATTTTGTTAAATCAAGTCTTACTTGAGTCGGCAAAACAATTGTGACTCTGAATGTTGTTGCATTAAATTTCAATGATATACCGTCTTTCTTTATTATTTGTTTGAGATAGGTATCAAAATCGTTGTAATTCCATACACCAGCTGGAAACTTGAGATGTTTAAAGTTTGATCCATTATTGATGCTATATGCTATTGTTTGATTTTTGTATGATGGATTGACATTGAACCAAGTAAAACTCATATTAATAATCCTATTCAAACCAAGCTGATATTCATTATTAGTTGGTAAAATTATTGGTCTCGTGAATTTTGCAACAAATTTTTCAGGTTTATTAAAAGGTATTTCTTTAACAGAATAGCTTGATAATACAGTTTCTCTATCCATATATATACAATATCGTTACATTAAATTTTAAAATACTTTTCATAGAGTTTATTAGGTTGTGATTTATTAATTGTTAACGTTTTTAGCAATGTATCTAATATAGTAACTCCCATATTACGCATATCAATGCTTGTATTACCAGCTAAAATTTCACCAATAATCAATTCCAATTTTTTGAGAAGCTGATTTGGATTATTAAAAAATAAAACATTTCCACCTCTTTGTTTTTTTCGAATTCCAGAACCTTTCATTGTTTTGACTTTATTTTCATAATGATTTATGTATGCATTCAATGTCATTCTTGCATTGTCTATTCTCTTATTTTCCATTTGTCTCGTAGCTTCTGTAATTTTACCAGATTTGAATTGTTTTGTGACATGTGATTTATAACCTTTCAATTGATTTCTTCTTGTTTTAGCATCATTAATAATCTTGTTTTTTTGTTGAGTCATTTCTTGTTGATTTAGTACCTTTTCAAAAGAATCATAATATTGAATACCAAGATCATTCAATATCTCGTTGTCCATATATTCATCGTCTAATCCATAATCAACTGCATCTTCTTCTTCATATTCAAGACGAAGATCCTGTGTTTCAGAAAAATATTGAGGATCAACACTAATTTGTTTTTTACCTTCCAATAAATCTTTTAATGATTCTTCATAAGTTGGTGGCTTTGGTACAAGTTGTTTTTCTTGCTGTGGTAATACTTTTTCATCTAATAAATCATCAATTGCTTTTTTCAATGCTCGTTGTTTTGTTATTGGCATTTTTAAATTACTGGTGATAATATCATCAAGTTTTGTTGTTATTGGTTGAAACACCTTGGAAAAAGATGCTTGGCTTGTTTTTTGGCCAATATCATGTTTATTTATTTATTTCAAGATTTGTACATGTAGAATATATACAGGTGTTTTATTTCCTAATTCAGATTTACTTCTCGCAAGTTCTTTCCAGTTAAATAAACTCATTTGATTATATTATTTGGTTATATAAAAATGGAAAATCGTATAGAAAAGATAGCGTTTTACACAGTGTTGAACACTGTGTGGTACATGGTGTTCAACATCGTGTTATGAAATAATACACACATATGATATAAATGAGAATACCAAAATCAGATTCTGCTGATGATAATGTTAGTAATTATAAACAGTTATACAATTTTATGCCAAATAAATGCTTCAGAATGCTCATTTGTGGTCCAAGTGGATCTGGAAAAACAAACACATTAATGCATAAGATTTACAATTTGCTTTATTATGACAAAATCTATTTGTATGCAAAAAACCTTGAGCAATCAAAGTATCAAATTCTATTAAACAAGTTTCAACCAATAAGTGATAAAGTTGGTTACGATATATTGAAGCAAGTAATGATCAAATTATTTCAGTATCCGAATGATAATCTGATAAATCTTGTAATATTCGATGATTTTGCTTGTGACAAACGCAAAAGCCATTGATTGATTACTTTATTCCAGGGAGACACAAAAATTGTAGTGTGATTTATTTAAGTCAATCATAGTACAAAACTCCAAAAGATATTAGACTGAACTGCTCACATTTTTGTATTTATGAATTTCCAAGCACTAATGAAAAATCACTTATTTGCCGCGAAAATAATACTACAAAAAAGTTATGAAAAAGCAACAAAGGATCAATACAGCTTCACCTATATTGATAAGCCACGAAAATTTACAACTAAAAACTTCAATGAACAATTATAATCTACACCAGTTATATACATGAGTTATTCAAACGGTTTATTAGAATCAACAAGTACAAAAATAATTGAAAGTATACCAGGAGTTGGTTTTAAACTAACTCCAGATGGTAATTATGATATGGAAAATAAAAAATTAACTAATTTTAAACCATGAACAGATGAAAGTGATGCTTTAACCAAAAAGCAAATATACGATCATGTAAAAGGAAATGGAGGTGATTCATCAAGCTCTCCTTTGGATGTTAATGATTATTTGAAAAAAAGATTGCTCAGTTTCTTTAACAGGTGGTTTGTCTATTGGTAACAACAAATTAATCAATTTGAAATAGGGAACAGGCAATAACGATGCGGTTAATTTTCATCAGCTAAGTAATACCGCAGCTGTGAAAGCTTTGAAAATTATGTAAAAACAGATGGATCTAGTGTAATAAAAGGGCACTTATTAATGGACAATAATCGTACACGGGATGTTGCACCACCAAGACAAAATTCAAGTGATGCTGTTAATTACGCCTATCTAAATAATTTTTATTTCAAGTAAATAATAATACAATAATAGCGAGCTCGATTGTCAATCTCAGATAAATGTGCAAAACAAAAGAATCGCCAATGTTAAATTTCCTTGATTAAATCATCATGATGCAATGGGTTATGCTTTTTTTACAAATAATAATTTTAACACTATGTTTCAATAACGATATTGATTGTAATGGTAAAAGGTTTTACAATTCAGGATCTTACACTAATAATAATCAATTGATAACTGGAAATATAACCGAAGGAAGATATTTGAGAAAAAACCAAGCAACAATAAATATGAATGCAAAACGAGTGACTAATGCCAGAACGCCAATTTCAAATAATGCTCTTGCCACAAAAGCTTATGTTGATACTCGATCAAGTAATATTGATTTGTCTAATTATTTTTAAAAATCCGGTGATACAATGCCAGGTTCTCTCGATATGAGCAATAATAAAATAATTAACGTAAAAAATGCTACTGATAGTTCAGATGCTGTAAATTTACAGCAACAAAAGAATAGTGTTTCTGCTCTTTCACTTGCAGTTGATCAAGTATATATTAAAAATGGTAGCACAACTTTAACAGGAAATCTTAATGTTAATGGTCACAAACTGATAAATATGAGCTCACCTGTTATTAAAAATGACAGTCTAAATAAGCTATATGTTGACCAAAAAATAGGCGAGAGTCATAGCTCACATGAAAATCGTACAAATATATTCAAATACATAACAGAAAATGCTGGCGAATTTTCTGCAGATTATGGTATTTCTAGTGCAAAATTAATTGATGATTTCGATGATATGCCCCACAAAATTAGAAAAAAAAAATTTTCTTTTACTTTGCAAAAGTCTAATCAAAATTCACAATACAGAGGTGACCCTCTTTAAATTAATAAGAGACAACTTTTCAAATAATTACACTTTAGCGCTTGAGTTTTATTTTAAAAAAAAACAACAGGGTTTTCTGTTTATTCAAATGAACTTCTCTCTATGAGCATCACATTTGAAGTTTTAAACATGATTATAGCAAAACAAGCAACAACAAAAGTATCAAATGAATATCACTACATGAGATCAATATTAACTCTTTATCCTGATGGTACTTCAAATCAAATTGAAAGAAGACTTTATATTAATATAAAAGCTAATTATGACATTAATAGCCCATTATCATTACCAATGTATTTTGTATGTTATGGTGTAAAAAATGCAGCATTAAATAATCTTGACATAGTATTTATGATTGCAAAAAAGCTTTTGAAATATCGTCTGATGAAAAATTTACAATTCATATGCCAATTGATATGAATGGAAACGACATTTTAAAAACATCACATTATTTACACAGTTATCTAATAACCAATTTATCAGACAAAACTTTTATTATAAATGGAAGTAGTGGATCAATAATCAAACAAATTCAAATTATATATAATGCTTTCAAACCAAATTATGAAAACTTAATATTCAGAATACACATATACAAACGTTAAATATGAATTTAGCATTACAAAACGGCCATTTTAAAGTCAAACTAATAAACAACAATGTGCCAAACAAAGAGCTTGATATCTTGATTAAATATATTCATTAAAATATTATATTTAATATTATAATGACAACTGATCAAAAAATATTTAATTTGAATCATATGAGAAAAAAATCTATCAGATGATAAAATTAAAGAAATAAAAGATTTGTATAAATATTTTGGTGTTATAAAAAACGTCATAAATTTTACAAAACAATGGATTTGTCATGTAAAATTGGATCAACAGGTTTGGTTGCTATAGGAACAATTGTCGGAGCTATTACTCTAAATCCTATTGTTTTAGGAGTAATATCAGGCTCTGGTCTTATTTTGAAAGAAATGTGTAAATTTGCTTACACCGCTTATGAAAAAAATATTAATAGATTTACGGTCCTATTTAAGAGGAAAAGAATTCAATGAAGGGCACTTTTTCAGTGAAATTCGATTATAGATCAAATGATAACCGATCTATGCCCATCTTTATCGGTCAGATTTGTTGTAAAATATAACAAAAAATTCATTGTTCAATCAACAAACAAAGCTTATTCCAATATTTCTCATAATCATGCAGTCTTTTTGGATTTAGTAATTGGAATAAGAAATTTCAAATTCCAATTTTCGAGAAGCTTGTGTATTATAAATTTGATTGATATCATCATTTTTCTATCTTTGTTAACTTGTGGTAAAACAGCGTTTATTAAATCAAATATTTTTAAAACATTATTAAAGACAATTGATGAAATTTGTTTTTTATTAGAAAGGCTGAATTCATTAAGAATATTAATAATATGATATTTTCTGATATAAACTGATTTTTTTCTTATTTTATACATATTGTCATAAAAATCTATGTAATTATTTTTATGAATAAAATGATCAATAGTGCTGCAATTTTGGCATGTCATTTGATAATTATCTACTAATATTAATTCTTTTTTATCACAACAACTATCATCGTTATGTGTTTTTACATCATCTTCATTATGTAAAATAACACAACAAAAAGGATTCGTTTTATACTCCTTTTTACATAAATCTGTTTCATGTAATTTTTCACAAATCATTATATAATATAAACAGAAAAACATTTTAAAAAACATTATAGCTTAAAAGCATATGCTTACAGGCATTATAAAATATGAAAAGTCATGATGTCACGGCACAGCTGTGCCGCTTTTCTATCTACAACACTCTTGACAGTAACATTCTAAATCATGACTCCAAGGCAAAGCTACATCAAAATGAACTCTCTCGCCTCTAATGTAATAGTCTTTTATTTCCTTAAGCACTGCACCATCACACTCAATCGAACATGTGGAAAAAACCCAAAATGGAAACCAAAATGGAAATAAAAGAGGAACAATTTTGGTAAAAAAAAAAATGAAAGTTGTGATTGGTTAAAACTGACTTGAATATATTTATTAGATCATTTTCATGGGAAACGCCCTTTCTTTATTTCCGAGAATTTCAGGCTATGGTGATTTTTCCATTTGATTATGTGAATATTTAAACATATTGGTTAGCAGTATTGGATTTATTATTTGTTTCTTTGTTTGAATTTTTTGAAAAATAGATAGAAAAAATTTTGTGTTGAAATTTTTGTTTGAACTCATTTTTAATCTCAATGTCAAATTTCAACACAAAATCCCAAGGTCAAATTCAACGCAAAATCAAATGCAAAATTCCAAGGTCAAATGTCAAATTGGAAAATGAGCTTGTGCCCCCAACTACTATACTACTAAGAGCACAGATCCGGTGCACGTGGTCGACTGACCTTTGATGTGAACACGAGAGCTGGCCTTGGTTGTTTACCTACAGGAGCGGGGAACACCCATGTAAACAATTTACTTTCAACTCTCAATGTGCCTGCGATGAACTCATCAACTTTTAAAAATCGGGAAAGGGAAGCTGGAAAGGCAATAGAACTGGTAGCAAAAGATAGTTGCCAACAATTCCTAAACCTTGAAAAAGAGAAGGCAATTGAAAATGGTAACAAGCCTGACCAGAACAATTTGGTACCCATTGCCTGTTCTTACGACATGGGGTGGCAGAAACAGGCGCGAGGTTTCAACTCCAAGACTGGACATACTGCAGTCATGGGCCTTTCAACTGGAAAGGTCCTTGACTATGCAACGAAAAATGAAATGTGCCGCACCTGTTACGAAGCTAAAAAGGCAGGAAAACAACCAAAAGACCACGACTGTAGAAAAAATCATTCAGGATCTTCAAAGTCAACGGAGCCTTTAGCTGCAGTTGAACTTTTCAATAAGGTAACTGAATCAAATGTCAAATTTTCAATTTACACTGGGGATGACGATTCAAGAGCTGAATCTCACCTAAAGCATAAGGTACCCTGTGGTGTGGAAAAATGGACTGACACAGTTCACATAAAAAGATCCCTTACAACACGCCTATACAACTTGAGCCAACAAAGTAAGTTCTCCAACAGTTCATTGTTGTCACAGAAAGTCATAAATTACCTTGTCAAGTCCTTTACATACTGTGTTGCACAAAACAAACATGCAGTTCCGACCGGTATTTCATCATCCCAACCAACACCTTGGGTCCACAGACTCTGAAGCAATAATGTTGACCTCACTGTAAACGGCTAAAGAGGCTACTTCTCTCTTTGTGTACAGCTTCTCTGATCCCGACTTAACCGAGTTCACATCAATTGTGAAGACAAGGCTGTCTGCTGTAGTATTCCACTTCAAACCCAAAGCTTTCGTGAGTGGACGGGCTTCTCTTAGATCACTCTCTAGCTTGATCAGACCATGTGATGCTCTATCCTTCTCAGGTATGGCTTGCATAAGCTCAGGTGAATTGCTAGACCATTTTGTCAAATTGAAACCTGCTTACTGCATAAGCTCAGTCGTGCTTTGCTGTAATTTCAGTGTTTCACGTACTCCATCTCTCCCTGAAGCAAAGTCGTCAACGTAAGTGTTCCTCAAGATTTCATGTGATGCTTCAGGAAATGTTTCTTTATATCGTTTGACATGCTCTTGAATAGTACAGATGGCAAGAAACGGACTTGAAATAACTCCAAATGTGACCCTTGTCATTCTTCAGAGTCCAAATTTCTCCACAGGTAACGATGTGAATCCCTATCTTCTTCCTTTAAGCGGACCTGTAGAAACACCTTCTCTATATCAATCATGATACCGATATGACTTTTTCGAAAGTGCAGGAGGATCCCAACCAAATCAGGCTGCAACACAGGTCCAGCTTCTAAGCAGCTATTAAGAGAGACACCATTACTATCTCTCGCAGACGCACCAAACACAGCCCTTGTCTTAGTTGTCTGCTTATCTTCTCTGATGACTGCATGATGTGGAAGATAGAACACAGGACGCCCATGGTGCAATTTGATCACAAGGTACTTCTTCTGAAACTCCATCGTCGATGTACTTATGAATCGCCTCTCTGTAGGACATGGCTTTGGCTGGCTCTTGAAGCAGCTTCTTTTCTAGATTGTACAGCTTATTTTCTGCTTGCTTATAGATATCTTTCAATACTACTTGTGCTACTTGATCTTCCTTCCGTGGTAAGGAGACTTCATATCGACCATCTTTGTATGTTAAGGTGTCTCTAAACGTCTTTAAGACCATGGCTTCACTGGGGTTAGTAGAAGGTGAACTTTCAGTAGGTTTGATACCAATAGACTCCAAGTTCCAGAACTTCTTAATTGTTTCATTCAATTGTTCCTCAACGGAAATTTGAACGTTCATAGACATAGTACATTCTTGGCCATGACCGCCTGTTGGTCCACAGAAGACCCAACCTAGTGACGTGCGAACTGCAACTGGTTCATTTGTGACAATGTCTCTTGTCACAAAGGAATAATAAAACTCCAAGCCAATGAGCACATCAATCTCCCGTTCACCTCGGGGGAATTTTTCAGGAAACTTTATGCCTTGAAGATGAAGCCATTTTGCTGGATGAATATCCACAGCCTCAGCTGGACGGCAAATAACTGGCGCAGTAAGTGCTTCATCACATTGCGGCTTTCCAGGCTTATCAACAGGTGCTACAGTAAAAGCAATTCTCTTTCGCAGAGTTTCCTTGTCTGACTTTCCACCAAATCCAGACAGCAATTCCAACACTCTTTCCATCTAGGCCAAGCTCTTGCACAATACTTTGTCTAACAAATGAAGTCTGTGAACCGGGATCAGGAAAACATTGAACAACTTTCGAGCAACCATTGGATCCACACATAACAGCTGGCACAGTTTGAAGAATAACTTTGCCACCACCACTAGACACCATTGAACTTGCTACTACATGTGAAGCTGCTGTAGAAGGAGGTTCTTGAGATAAGGATGCTCTCTTCGGGGAGGTTTTTGATGAACTGACCGAATCCATATGAAGGAGGCTATGGTGTTTACCCCGACAGTGCTTACATGGCGGTTTTTCACAACTTTGAGCCACGTGACCAGCTTCTAAGCAACGAAAACAAAGACCTTTCGACAATCCCATCCTGAATCTATTTTTCACTGCCAGTGACAGAAAATTAACGCATGACCACACGTGGTGATTTCTTTCGACAAACACAGCACTCTTTGACTTGCATAGAAGCACATAGTGCAGAAGTAGATGATCTTCGTGGTGAACTAGACTTGAAATTCACCTGCTTTCACACCTTGCAGTGTTTTCCTTGGCAGAGGGCTTGAACTCCAGAGAGGGAGACTGGGAAGACTCTTTGGCTCGTTTTTCTTGTTCTAAGAAAGCAAACAATTTTTTCACTTTCACACAGTCCTCTTTTGCTTTCCATTTGCCAAATTCAAGCTCCCACCTTTCAACAACCCTTTTTGGCAGCTTGTCCACAATTAGGCGTACAAGAACCGGTGCTAAAAGTTCAGTATTGAATGTCCTACCCATGGATTCAACAGACCGAACATGTCCAACCACTTGATCATAGAATTTACGCATTGACAATGCATCATCAGAGTTCAAACGCGGTAAATAAATCAGGGATCTTATGTGTGCATCGAGGATCAATCTTGGATGACCAAGCCTTTCTTTTAGGGCTTCCAAAACTGGCTGGTAATTCTCTTGTACCACTGCAAATCCCCTCACTGCTTCGGCAGCTGGCCGTTTAATGATCTCATCAAGTATTCTAATTTCTGTACCTCTGCTAAGGCCAAATTATCAACAACGGAGACCTTGATCGACTGGTAATAAGGTTGCCAACATAAAACGTTTCCATCAAAGGTAGGCAGATCAATTTTCGGTAGCTTAACTTGTACCTTAGGGCATGACTGGGTTACAGTTGCACTACTATCCATTCTCATCTCAGAGACAGATTTACATTCCAGATACTTCGTCATTTTAGACATGTATTCAATAACACGCAATTCATAGTCATTATGACTGCTACACTCTGTGTCGATTTCTTCGTCTTCTAACAGAGTACACATTGTGGCTTGCACATCTTGTAAATCGCTCCATTTATTAGCAATATTATCTTTCAAAACCTTAATCATAGCATGATTATCCTTCATTGATAGCGCTTCTTCGACAGACTTCAAAGTGTCCGTTACGGACTTTCTCTAGAACTTTCGTTTCTTCTTAATAGCTTCCGACTCTTCAGACATTTCGACTAACCTTGAATGATCACAATGTTCCTTATAGTCCACCAATTCATCAAGGTAGTCGTGCAAGGTAACAGCGCCAATCGCCCAAAATGCAAAGACCAACTCTTCATCCAAATCTATCCGAATCTATCCGACTCGAAGGACCATGAATTCAAGGATTTATTCCTCAAACGCAACAAAAGATTACACTTTTTAAGCGACACAATGAATTCAACATAAACACACGAGCACATGGAGAAAATTATGCGGGGTGTCCCGAGCCCCTGCATCACTGGTGCCCAGGGTCCACATGTCCGACAAAATAGAAGCTTTCAGTTCCGAACAACTTTTCAATGGTACAATCCATCCATATTTACTGAAAACATCAATCACCATAAGAAGATACTTGTATCCTTTATTCCATTTGCTGAATTTTTGCATTTCAACCAAATCAGTAGCCCATATTTCATCGATGTGATTTACGCTTTATGGGTTTATGTAATTCATCCGTTAATTTTTCTTGCCAGTCTTGGTTCCAAGGTTGTCATAGCCAGGAGTGGCACTGGGGATAAGCTTCCACCTGCTTATAAAATGCTCCTTACGGCGTGCTCCTCATCTAGACCGAGCCACTGACAGCTAAGTCCAGCTCCCAGCCTGCTCTTGTGGCTAATTCTCTAAGCCTGGCGGAACTGCTTTTACTGATGGGAGAAGGGGCGAAGGCGGGTATCTGGCGCCTTAAAACCAGACGCATCGGGTAGTTGGGGCTCGTCAACCCGGGAGGGTAGCCCATCTAGGGGAAGGAAAACCCTGATTTCAAACCTCCGCTGCCTTGTGGCATACCCGGTCATGGGAAAGGCTTCGGGAGTTAACCCCGAGGAAAAATCCGGAGTGGAGCCCCTAAGGGAGTTGGACTGTTGATGTCGACATCCCTCTAGCAGCTCCTGCAGCCAAACCAGCTCCAGGTGTAATGCTCTGTGTTCCCTTGGACCAAGTTAGTGCGGCCGAGAGGGGGGCCATGTTGAATGGGCAGCACAAGGTCTTTATATACCTCGCCCAGGCTTGCGCCCTGGAGAGGACACTCCAGTCTCGCCATTCGGTGAGAGCACAACACGGAGTACAGCAGTTTACCAGTTAGAAGTCCATGCTCAACTGGCGTAGAGTAGGGCGCTAGGGATTGTCCCCGACGGTGGGAGGGACCATCGTAGTTCTACTGGTCAGCTACCGCCCGCCTCAAGCCGGGCAGCCCCCGGACAGTAAGGTACTGACCCGCCACGGTCTGCCTGCTTCAGTGGGTGCCTGGAGCTTAGAGTCAAAGATCAACAAGCAGATCGTCAACCACGCACCAGGAAAACAACGAAAGAACAAAACCAGAACATCAGCTTTCTGGATTGGGAGCTGGAATGTACGGACCATGCGGCCCGGACTGTCTGAGGATCTGCAAGCAATTGACGATGCTCGCAAGACAGCAGTGATAGATCGCGAGCTGCACAGATTGAATATCGATGTCGCAGCCCTGCAGGAAACACGACTCCCAGAAAATGGATCCCTTAAGGAGGAACACTACACCTTCTTTTGGCAAGGAAAAAGTGCTGACGAACCCAGGGAACAAGGAGTGGGCTTTGCCGTGAGGAATTCGCTGCTCTAGATGATAGAACCTCCAACAGACGGGACAGAGAGAATTCTCAAGCTGCGTCTCTCAACAGTGGAGGGCCATGTCAACATCATCTGTGTTTATGCCCCAACACTACTGGCTACGGGGGAAGCAAAGGACCACTTTTACGAATCTCTGGATACTGCACTCAGCACCATCCCAGCGTCCGAGCATATCTACGTCATAGGCGACTTCAATGCAAGGGTAGGCTCAGATCGTGAGACATGGCCAAACGTCTTAGGTCACCACGGCACAGGGAAAATGAACGACAACGGCCAGAGACTTCTGGAACTCTGCTGTTACCACAACCTATGCATAACTAACACCTTCTTCCAGAACAAAGCATGCCACAAAGTATCTTGGAGACATCCCAGGTCAAAACACTGGCACCAGCTGGATCTAGTCGTCACTAGGCGAGACTCTATCAACAGTGTCTGCAACACAAGAGCCTACCACAGGGTTGACTGCGACACCGACCACTCGATT
>NC_090883.1:13878454-13890954 GCF_036669925.1 Montipora capricornis
TTCATTTAACTAATATGTTCCTTTTTTTCACGTTGCCATGTTACCACCAATAGCGTAGCTCCTATTCTACTATAAAAACTACACGTAACCCATAATCCCTTGATTCGCTCTGACGAAGGGCTAACGCTCGAAACGTCAGCTTTTAGAATCTCTGTACGGTGGTCAATTTACATTATGAAATCGGTTGATAAACCAAATGTTTGGATGCTCTGTTTGGTACATCGTGCCTAGCTTTTTAAAGCTTACAGTGTTGTCGTTCAAACCTTCTTGATGATTTTTACTTGCCTCGTCGTACGCCATTGTCGCGTAGCGCTTTCTGTTTTCGTCGAGGAGAAAAACAAAGCTGCTTTTCTTCAGGTTCCTTTGCCCTTCACGTCCCCGACGGCAGAAGGAAAGGGTTATGTGGAACCACACGTTGTTCAGGAGGCCCTGAGGCGTTGAGGGGTTCATAACAGCGCTCCCTCTCAGACGTCGGAGATCTTCGTTCTCAATACAAGCTTTCTGCTTTACGCTTTCCTCTCCCTGTTGCTTCATATTTTTTAGCTTAGCATCAAGCATTTGATTTGACTGCTGGAAAGCAGGGTCAGTGGAAATATATATGCCTTTCTTGAAGAGCGGGTTGTTTAAAAACCTCTCTATGCCATTACCGAAACCAAGCAACGTACTCCTGGTGTAATTGCCACCGTCTTTGCTCCTTGTTTCGGCATAAAAGAGTCGGAGGTTGTTGTTCAACTCTTCTTTGGTTTTTCCACCAATATTTTCGTCAATGCCTCGTGCTGAAGCCCATTCTGAATGAGAAAAGACCAACGTAGGTGTTGAAAAAGTATTTATTTTTCTTAACAAAAACTGACTTACATTACATTTTACCGAGTGGCGTGAATATAAACTTATGTGTTAATTACACAATATTTGTCTTTCACAAAAGTATTTTTACTGAGAAATTACCTTTGACTAACACAGCATAATTTGTGGCATACTTTGTAGACTTCGCTTGGGCTTCCTCGACGAGGTCATCCAGCTCATCATCGTTCAGTTGCGCAAATCTTGTTTCTGCAGTCTTCTGCCGTTTTGGTTTCAAATTCTAATCAAGGCCCTAATTGAAATTTGGGGAATCTTCGTTCATTTCTTAATTTCAGTTTCAAAGGTTTGACAGCTGAGAATGTATCCCTGAAAGTATTCAAATTCGCCGCGAACCGCAAAACTCTTTAGGTCACTCAACCATGTTTACATACGTACTCTCATGCAAGCACGCCTCTCGGCCAATCAGAGCGCGCGTACTATCTTAGTTGTTCTGTAAAAAAATACATAAAACATAAGTTACATAAAAATGCATAAAACATATTAAATACACTTTATCTAAACAACAATTTACCATTTTTTTAAACCAATTCAACGTCTTGTTCACTAAGGGTTAATGCATATATGGAATAAGCCATTGCTATTGTTCCCGAGAGTTCATATCTAAACACTAGTTTTACTGTTCCATCTTTGATATCTGCTTTTTGTTTCGTTAAATCGAAATATATGAATGGGTTTGAAAATTTGTCCTTCTCAATAACGTTCCTTCACCGAATTCACTGTTTTTGTGAGCAAATTTTAATACATCTCTATATACTCGTGTTAAATTTCGTTTAAGATTGTAATGTAATTCAGGGTATTCAATGCCATTTCCGACATTCAGTCATTGTTCTTGGATCTGTTGATACTGAAAAAGTGTCATACCAAAATGGATTAGGTGGTTGGTTATCCAAATTAGCATCATCGATTATAAAAACAAAAACATGACGAGGCTTCGATTCACCAGAAGATATGGTAAAATGACCTGATCTTTGCTGTGTAGAATTGCTTCTCTCGATATTTTCTCTCAAATAAGTCCATATATGCGGTTTAAGATTTGACTCATATACAACGTTTGTACTTCAGAATTGAAGACAATCCTAGGTACAAATAACTGCATTTTCATAATCATAACCCGGCAATCATTTGCGGCTTGCCAAATAAGGTTATTGTCAGATTCAATCATCAATTTTATTTCAATTCTTGTGGAGGGTAATAATTCGTTTTCCAGTGATTCCTGTTCAAAGGCAGTTCAAAATCAACAACAGATGACGCACCAAGTGTAGTGTCTTGCAAGTATGGTATGCGGACCTATGTAACGCACGGAGTTATGGGTATCTAGGGAGAGAGATCCGCCATGTTGTATAGCATCGTGTAGTTTATTAAAGTTGTGTTTATCCAAGCTTTAAGTGTGCTTCCAATAGCCATCCGATAGTGAAACGTTACACTGGCGACGAGGACGGGATTTACGGAATTTTTGGGGTAATTATTTTTGAAATATTATACGAAGGAAACACAGTTTGAGAGTGTAATGAGTGAACAAAACACTAGTCAACCAGCCGGGCCAAGTCAGCCAACAGCGATCCGGACAAATGAAGTACAAAGTCTACCCTGTTTTGAACCCAGGGCAGAACCCCACACTTTATCGGTACGTTGGAAGCGTTGGAAACGTTCTTTCGATTTGTATGTGTTGGCAAAAGGGATTGTGGAAGATCGTCAGAAGGTTGCTCTCTTGTTGCACACCGCAGGACAAGAAGTTCAGGATTTGTATTACACGCTTGCCCGTCCGGAGGAAGAGATTACAAAGATGTTGTGGAGCTATTGGATAGCTACTTTGTACCGAAAGTAAACGTGCCTTTTGAACGCCATGTTTTCAGGCAAATGAAGCAACAATCACATGAGAAAGTAGACCAGTTTGTTTGCAGGCTAAGGCAGAAGGCGATTACATGTGAATTTGCGAACGTGGATGAGACGATTCGGGACCAACTGATCGAGAAATGCCGAGACGGCAGGCTCAGACGAAAGTTTCTGGAGAAAACAAATGCTACTTTAAAAGACTTACAAGACATTGCAAGAAGTCATGAAGCTGTAGACGCGCAGATGGAGTCGATGAACAAGTCACCGGTTAGTAGCAGAGATCAAGTTCATTCAGTTAAACAACAAAAGTTCCAAGCGAAGGGAAGAGGGCGTGACCCTAAGAAAGGAGGGTCAAACATCAGATCGCGAGGGCCTGGGGCCAAACAACCCAAAGCATGCTACAACTGCAACCGTCTAGGCCATTTCGCAAGGGATTCGTGTTTCCCAGCTAAGAATAAAGAGTGTGGAAAGTGTGGAGCTCGTGGACATTTTGCGGTCTGTTGTGGAAACAAGAAACTTTCGTCGAGTAGCCAGAAGGGGATTGTTCCAGAAACTAAGAAGAAAGCTTATCTAGTAGCAGAAGGGGTCTCTGGAGAAGGAGATGGTTATGCATTTACTGTTGGAGGAGGGCTGAGAGTTGGAGAAATTACACTCAAGGTGGGAGGAGTAGTGTTAGACAGTGTACTTATTGACTCTGGGGCATCATGTAACCTGATTGACTGCAACACTTGGAATAATATGAAACAGAATCGGATCGAATGCGAATCCCAAGTGTCGGATAAGAAGTTATTTGCGTACGGACAGAAGGAACCGCTCGAGGTCGTAGGAACATTTGTGGCAGAGGTAGTATGTGAAGATAACGGAGCAGAGTGTGTAGATGAGTTCACGGTCATTAAGGGAATAGGAAGACCTTTGCTGGGAAAGAAAACAGCCGAAAAGCTTAACGTGTTACGCGTAGGACCAGAACGTTCCTAATATTTGTTCCATAGTGGAAGAAGGGTGTGACCAGGACATCCGGGAGAGTTATGCTGACATACTCACTGGGGTTGGAAAGCTAAAAGATTATCGCCTCAAGCTACACATTAATAAAGAAGTTAAACCTGTAGCTCAGCAAGTACGTAGACTCCCTTTTGGAGTAAGGGACAAAGTAGATCTCAAATTGGGTGATGTCCTTAGCAAGGACATCATAGAAGAAGTGCCAGACACACCAACGTCGTGGATGTCACCACTCGTGGGAGTCCCAAAACCGGACGGTAACATACGAGTTTGCGTAGATATGAGAAGGGCAAACGAAGCGATTATTCGTGAACGTCATCCGATACCAACGATAGAAGAAGTTCTTTACGATCTTAATGGGTCAACTGTCTTTAGTAAACTTGACCTCAAGTGGGGGTTCCACCAAGTTGAACTAGAAGAAGAGTCAAGAGAAATCACCACATTTGTCACCCATCGAGGGCTGTATAGGTATAAGCGGCTTATGTTTGGTATCTCGTCAGCCCCTGAGAAGTACCAGAGGATCATATCCGATGTTATACGTGGTTACAAGGGAGTGGCAAACATAGCTGATGACCTAATTGTTCATGGGAAAGATGCCGGAGAGCACGATAAGAATCTACATGCAGTTTTACAGCGCCTGAGAGAGAGAGGTTTAACCTTAAATGGAGCCAAGTGTCAATTTAGATTACACAAGTTAACCTTTTTCGGACATAACCTGAGTCGTGAAGGAGTTTCGCCAAGTGAAGAGAAGATTGCGGCAGTCGTGAACGCTCGACCCCCAAAGAATGCCTCCGAAGTGCGCTCATTTGTACAGCTAGTCCAGTATTCATCAAAGTTCATCCCGAACTTTTCACAAGTCGCTGAACCTCTACGGAAGCTGCTGCGGAAAGATGAAGTCTTCATTTGGGGTGTCGAACAACAAAGGGCATTCGAAGAGCTCATAGGTCTCATGACGTCAGCGAAAGCACTGGCTTATTTCAGAGGGGATTGCAAGACAAGGATAGTGGCAGACGCAGGACCAGACGGCCTGGGAGCAGTGTTACTCCAGTTTCAAGAAGGGGAATGGAGAGCTTTGTCGTATGCCTCGCGTAACCTTACTGAGGTCGAAAGACGGTACGCTCAGACAGAAAAAGAAGCCCTCGACCTAGTATGGGCATGTGAACGGTTCAACTTGTATGTGTATGGGCGTGATTTCGAGTTCGAAACGGACCACAAACCTCTCGAGTGCATTTTTAGAAGTAGATCCAAACCATCGGCAAGAATCGAGCGATGGGTTCTCCGTTTGCAGTGCCACAACTACCGAGTAGTGTACCGACCCGGCAAAACTAACCTGGCAGATGCGCTGTCCAGATTGAATCAGAGTGATCCCAAAGACCCGAGCTGTGAGAAAGAGGATTTTGTTCGATTTGTAGCTCAGGAAGCGCGCCAATTGGCTTACGCCCAAGGGAAATCGAGAGAGAGTAGACTTAAAACAAAAGTGTGGTGGCCTAAAATGGATGGGGATGTGGAGCGAATGTGCCGAGGTTGTCATGGTGGTCAAGTCACAGGACAGTATTCACCACCCGAACCAATGCAGAGGACGGAGCCACCCACGGGACCATGGCAGGATGTGGCAGCTGACCTGATGGGACCTATGCCCGGTGGGGAGAATTTGTTAGTGGTCGTTGATTACTATACAAAAATTTGGTTTTATCAACGGAGTTGATAATGTAAATTGGCCACCGTACAGAGATTCTAAAAGCTGACGTTTCGAGCGTTAGCCCTTCGTCAGAGCGAATCGAGGGATTATGGTTTACGTGTAGTTTTTATAGTAGAGTAGGAGCTACGCTATTGGTGGTAACATGGCAACGTGAAAAATAGGAATATATTAGTTAAATGAAAAGCGTTCGTTAATACCGTGAGGATTAAGGGTGCCGATTTGAAAGATGAATTTTTGTTCCAGATTCTTGCGGCTTTCCGTCGTGCCTAGATGTAGGGAAAGGCCGCAGATAGCCATGTGTTTTTTGGAGTGGTTAGGCAGATTAAAATGGCGAGCGACTGGCTTGGATGCATCCTTGTCATTCTTCTCAACATCGCGAAGGTGTTCGCGGAATCGGTCACCTAGTCGTCTACCTGTCTCACCAATGTATAATTTATTGCATAACGTGCAGGTTATGCAATAAATGACATTTGCGGAGGTACATGTGAAACGATCGGTGATCTTAACAGATCGCTTAGGTCCCGATATCTTGCTAGTGTTAACAATGAAAAGACAAGTTTTGCATCGTGAGCGCGCGCATTTGAAAGTGCCGGGTTGTTCGTTAGTTTTGAGCGCGCTTCTAACTAAAAAGTTGCCTACGTTTTTGTCGCGTTTGAATGAAATAAGTGGAGGTTGCGAAAAGATTCTACCAGTCTCGGGATCATTTTGGAGTAATTTAAAATTACTAAGAATGATGCTTTTGACTGCGTGATTATGAGGATGGAAAGTGAGGGTGAATGGAATTCTGTCATTCTTATCTTTTTGTGACGTTTGTAGTGATGACTGTCGATCAAATTGTTGGGCGCGATGATGGCCCGCTTTGACCACAGAGACAGGATAGCCACGTTTTTCGAAGAACTGGCACATCTCCTCTGATTTGCTGGAAAAATCGGAGTCATCACTACATAGACGTCGAAGTCTAAGAAATTGAGAATAAGGGATGGAGTTCTTGACATGTGATGGATGTGACGATGAATACAACAAATAACTGTGTGAATCAGTAGGTTTGTAGTGCACACTAGTACATAGCACGTTGCCTCTAATAGAAACGTTGATATCTAGAAAAGCCAATGAAGTTTCCGAAATTTCCCAGGTATATTTAAGAGCCGGATGAAAAGAGTTGACGGAGGTTATAAATTGATCGAGTTCTTCTCTGCTGGATGAAATAGCGCCGATGCAGTCGTCGATGTAACGGCCGTAGAGTTCAGGTTTGGGGCCGTTGTACTGACTAAAAAATTGGTGTTCAACATATCCTACAAAAAGATTGGCATAGCTAGGTCCCATTCTTGTGCCCATCGCTACACCATTAATTTGTTTGTAATAGTTGCCGGCGAATGAAAAACAATTTAAGTGTTAAAACTAGTTCGGCAAGGCGGAGGAGCGTTTCCGAGCTAGGTTCTTTTACAGTGCGTTGATCGAAAAAGTGTTTAAGTGCTTGAAGACCTTCGCTATTAGGAATGACTGTGTATAGAGATGTAATGTCCATGGTGAAAATAAGTTTGTCTTGGCCGGAGAAATTGAAATCGCGGAAAATTTGTAGTGCGTGTGTACTGTCTTTAATGTATGATGGCAAAGATTTGACGATAGGCGTCATAATCCTGTCTAAGTAGCTAGAAATGAGTTCGGTGGGCAACTACAGGCAGAAACGATAGGGCGACCTGGGTGAGATCTTTAGGGATTTTGTGCCAAAATCCCTAAAGATCTCACTTCCAACAATCAAAAACTTGTCAAAGACACCATTCAAAATCTTATAGTTAATCAAGAATTACCGGACACTGCCACTAATCTCATCATCAACACCCCTAGAACTTCGTGCATTTACTTGCCTAAACTTCACAAACCCAACAACCCTGGTCGCCCTATCGTTTCTGCCTGTAGTTGCCCCACCGAACTCATTTCTAGCTACTTAGACAGGATTATGATGCCTATCGTCAAATCTTTGCCATCATACATTAAAGACAGTACACACGCACTACAAATTTTCCGCGATTTCAATTTCTGCGGCCAAGACAAACTTATTTTCACCATGGACATTACATCTCTATACACAGTCATTCCTAATAGCGAAGGTCTTCAAGCACTTAAACACTTTTTCGATCAACGCACTGTAAAAGAACCTAGCTCGGAAACGCTCCTCCCCCTTGCCGAACTAGTTTTAACGCTTAATTGTTTTTCATTCGCCGGCAACTATTACAAACAAATTAATGGTGTAGCGATGGGCACAAGAATGGGACCTAGCTATGCCAATCTTTTTGTAGGATATGTTGAACACCAATTTTTTAGTCAGTACAACGGCCCCAAACCTGAACTCTACGGCCGTTACATCGACGACTGCATCGGCGCTATTTCATCCAGCAGAGAAGAACTCGATCAATTTATAACCTCCGTCAACTCTTTTCATCCGGCTCTTAAATATACCTGGGAAATTTCGGAAACTTCATTGGCTTTTCTAGATATCAACGTTTCTATTAGAGGCAACGTGCTATGTACTAGTGTGCACTACAAACCTACTGATTCACACAGTTATTTGTTGTATTCATCGTCACATCCATCACATGTCAAGAACTCCATCCCTTATTCTCAATTTCTTAGACTTCGACGTCTATGTAGTGATGACTCCGATTTTTCCAGCAAATCAGAGGAGATGTGCCAGTTCTTCGAAAAACGTGGCTATCCTGTCTCTGTGGTCAAAGCGGGCCATCATCGCGCCCAACAATTTGATCGACAGTCATCACTACAAACGTCACAAAAAGATAAGAATGACAGAATTCCATTCACCCTCACTTTCCACGCAGTCAAAAGCATCATTCTTAGTAATTTTAAATTACTCCAAAATGATCCCGAGACTGGTAGAATCTTTTCGCAACCTCCACTTATTTCATTCAAACGCGACAAAAACGTAGGCAACTTTTTAGTTAGAAGCGCGCTCAAAACTAACGAACAACCCGGCACTTTCAAATGCGCGCGCTCACGATGCAAAACTTGTCTTTTCATTGTTAACACTAGCAAGATATCGGGACCTAAGCGATCTGTTAAGATCACCGATCGTTTCACATGTACCTCCGCAAATGTCATTTATTGCATAACCTGCACGTTATGCAATAAATTATACATTGGTGAGACAGGTAGACGACTAGGTGACCGATTCCGCGAACACCTTCGCGATGTTGAGAAGAATGACAAGGATGCATCCAAGCCAGTCGCTCGCCATTTTAATCTGCCTAACCACTCCAAAAAACACATGGCTATCTGCGGCCTTTCCCTACATCTAGGCACGACGGAAAGCCGCAAGAATCTGGAACAAAAATTCATCTTTCAAATCGGCACCCTTAGTCCTCACGGTATTAACGAACGCTTTTCATTTAACTAATATTCCTATTTTTCACGTTGCCATGTTACCACCAATAGCGTAGCTCCTACTCTACTATAAAAACTACACGTAACCCATAATCCCTCGATTCGCTCTGACGAAGGGCTAACGCTCGAAACTTCAGCTTTTAGAATCTCTGTACGGTGGCCAATTTACATTATCAACTCCGTTGATAAAACCAAATTTTTGTATACTACTTCCCCACCGACGCAGCACCACAGTTTCTTTAGAAACTACCCCTTCGTTGATTACTATAGTCGTTTTTTTGAGGTGGTAGTCATGAAGTAGCCAGGATCATTGCTGCCCTGATGGACATTTTTGCCCCGTTTGGATTTCCCTACACCTTAAAGACTGATAACGGTGCACAGTTATGCTTCTGAGAAGTGTGTTTCTCCCCCTGGGAATGTCCCCACTCTCTGCCTCTCGGGTGGATGGTACTCGCCAGACTTCACCCTGCTAGCTCTACTGATTTCTTCTTGGGATTTGCTGGGTTACTGGTAAACAAGGGCCAGTCAACAGTTGGAGCTCTTTCCTAGCCAGGAACATCTCCCTCCTTACTCTAGATGTGTTTTCCTGATTGCGTATGTTGTAAGGATTACAAAAAGACTAGGGTTTTTGTGGAAATTAAAAATTCTGAAAGGGTTAGTGTTAGAATTAGGGTTATGACCAGGGTTAGTACAAGGGTTAGTGAATCCTTAAAATAACCCTTCTTCTAACCCTTTGACTAACCTCTTTAATTGCACTAGTACACAGCCGTTGAAGTATCGAAGGATTTGAAGGATTTCTAAAGAAATGCGGCATTGAACATCGAAAGTCACCACCTCTCTGGTCACAAGCGAATGGAGAGGTGGAAAGACAGAAGAGGACACTGTTGAAGTCCATGAAGATTGCAGCCGCGGAAGGAAAAAGGTGGATTGATGAATTACCGAAATTTCTGTTGGCATACAGGTCAACACCTCAAGGCTCCACTGGTGCCACACCCGCATCTCTGATGTTTGGAAAGGAGATTAGAACAAAACTACCGGAGTTAAGACCAGAGAAATCTTTGCGCGATGAAAGTATGAGGGGTAAAGATTGGGAACAGAAGCTGAAGCAAAAAGCATATGCAGATGGAAACCGTGGAGCAGTATCAAGTCCCATTGTCCCTGGAGATCAGGTTCTCCTAAAGAACACTAGGGAGACAGGAAAACTAGCTCCGAAGTTCGAGACCAAGCCGTATACAGTCCTAACGAAGGAGGGACATCAAGTAACCGTGGAATCCAGTGAGGGAGCTGTATACAAGAGAGATAGTTCGTCGGTAAAACCCTATCTGTCAGTGAGCGAACCTGAACCAGCGCCCCCTGATAGATTCAAGGACTATGTTCTAGGGAAGCCTAGGAACTGTTTAAAAGCTTAACTGAACTCGTGTTTATTGACTTTGCTTAGTAGAAAGAGTTTTTGGTAAACTTTGTTGTGTTTCATTTCTCACTCCGTTTTATTTACAATACTGTAAGACTGGAAAGGAAGGGATGTAGTGTCTTGCAAGTATGCTATGCGGACCTATGTAACGCACGGAGTTATGGGTATCTAGGGAGAGACATCCGCCATGTTGTATAGCCTCGTGTAGTTTATTAAAGTTGGGTATATCCAAGCTTTAAGTGTGCTTCCAATAGCCATCCGATAGTGAAACGTTACACCAAGAATTTTCTTTCGTTCCAAGAAGCCTGCATTGTAATTGGCTTGAGGTACTGCTCGGTTCAGCATGAGCACTGGTATCTTGAAAAAAGAATTCGTTTGTGGCTGTGCTTTTAGAATAAATAGGACTATATTCCAATAAATTTTTAATATTCACAGGATGATTGGCATCATTGCAATCACACACTTTTTTACCATTGAGTCGTACATCAATATCTTTCACGAATTTATGAATGCCATTTACTATGCCATTTAAATCATTTGCAGCAACGTTGGCATTATCCATTTTTTGAACTTTGAAAGATATTCCTATTCTGGCATTGTACCCATCCAATGGGGTTATACTGTTGCTGTTATCAACAAGAAATCTAGGATATTTTTTCTGAGACCTATTATTTCCAGGGTTTCCTGTATCAAGAGCTGTTTCTAATTCAAAAACGACGTCTTCATATCGTTCAACATATTTTGGATTTCCCGATGATTTCAGTACATTACATAATTTTGCATTTTATTATTCAGTAAACGCCCTCCAGAAAGCAACCTTTCGACTCGATCAGCTATTTGAGAGTCGTTTGACTGATTTCCCATAGTTGGTTGTTTTTTTCCGTAACATCGAAATGATTTTATCACCAGCTTTTTTAGCTTCCATGGTTGTTTCCTTAATGACTGGAATGTGCAGTTTCGTTAATTACTTTGCCTTATTTTTTTACAACTAGTTTTTCAAACATGTTAGAAACAAAGCCTTCACCATAAATATGCTTTTTAACATATCGACACATTTCAGGATCGTCTTAAATTCACGTTTCATTATATTATTGAGTTACATTTTTTTACTTATTGAAGAAAATGTTGATGGGCTCCTTGTCTAAGGATTAACGTCATGAACCAACAAGATACCATTAAATGTAATTCTCTTTTCTGATATGATTGAATTCGAAACTGGGCTATAAAGAGCCCTTCGTGGTTCGGAAGGGTAGCTCCTGGTTAAATTATCAGTAGGAATAACAGCAAGAGTATCACTTCTTCTACCATTAACTAAGCTATCAGGAACTATCACAACCAATAATAACAGCATCGACACTATTAGTTATGTTTGGAAGTTTCGTTGAAGTCTCAGTTTTTTGCAACAATTTGTGATCAAAACCAATAAGGTCTCCAAAATTGCTATTTCGCATATTAAGTTGCCAACGACTTTTTAGTTCAATGACTACTTTGCAACTACATGTATTTAGTCTGAAGAGTGAAAAGAATAAGAGTTTCTGTTTAAGACGACTTTTTGATCATCGATGGAATATACCTGCTTGGTTCGCGCACAGATGAGAAAGAGAAATTTAGGATGTCGGATTATTGTTAGGTTATATTTGAATATAAAAGGAAAAGATAAAAATAAGGGAATTTAAAGCAATGTGTTACACATGCAGGCAGTAATTAAGACATGCGGGAAAATGTGAGGTCGCTGATGAAACTTCACTTTCTGAAGACATATATCCCAACTTTTGAAAAGGGGAAATGTAGGCTGCGAATTACAAAACGCGGAGAGCACGCTGCAAAGGGGTAAAATTACTAGAATTAAATTTTTGTACAGTAAATTGGAAGGAGAGTGTGAGCCAGGATGTGACGGCCACTGGTTGCAAATGGCAAAAGAAGTGTTAGAGCGGAACTCTATTGTGAGGGATGACTTTGCAGAAGCTGTTCGCATACTTGTCGACAAAGGGCGCTTCAATTGGTAGATGAAAGGTCCCTGTAACTGTGCGAAAACATTTTTTCTAAACCCTTTGAACACAATCTACAAAACATTCAGTAATCCAGCCTCTACAACGTTTGCTTGGGTCGGCGCAGAACAGTCAGAAGTAGTTTTTCTCAACGATTTTAGGTGGTCAGCCCAAATTATTTCCTGGCATGACTTCTTAATGCTTCTTGAAGGCTAAACTGTTCATCTACCCGCCCCCAAAACACACTACCAACAAGATTTTCTGTTCCGGGAAGATACACCCATATTTTGTACCAGTAAGGATGAACTTAGTTATG
>NC_090883.1:13893454-13900954 GCF_036669925.1 Montipora capricornis
TGTTTCCCCTTCCCCAATGTTGATTTGGGTATCACAGTGGAATCAGTGCTTCAAAACACGCGTGGCTCATCATTGGGGAGGGAGAAGGCACATGTCAGGGGGAAAACAGTGTGAAGTAGAAATCTCAGGATTTTTCCAGAAAATTCGAGATAAACGGTGTCTGTTTCAACGATTTGTGACCAGTATTGTAGATAATATGAAAGATAATGTTATGCCTTCTTTGTCATCCCCTTTACGTTCCAAAATTTCTTGTATATAATCGTTTAAATCATCATACGAATACACTCTATCAGTAAAATTGATGTCTTCCCATGTATTTTCGTTATCTGCGGAGTACTTTATAGAATTATTTTTGTTTTTCACTGATATTATGCCATGAGAAAGTCATCGTTGCTCTGTCTAAAGCAAGATCGTAATGACTACCTCTATCAAGCTTTATAACAGGATCAAATTTTATCGAAAGATTTTCAGGTTTATGTTGACCTAGTTTTATTGTATTCACACTTGAAATATGTATAGCTCTGTGGTACATTGTAACAGTATATGACATATTTTTGGTTATATTACATATTCTCTCAAAAGCTCATTAAGTGGATGATTATCAATAGCCCCAAGCTATGAGCTACTTGACTGAATTCAGATTTTACACCATTATTACCAGCTAATATTGATCCGCCAAGCAATTCTAACCTGTCTATTAAATCATTTGTGTTGTTGAAATAAACCACTCCCGAGCCAATCTTTTGAAACTTGCGACTTGTTTTGTGTATTGGTATTTGACTCAGCCTATTCAGTTCATCAAAAACCATTTTGGAAAGAGGACTGTACTGCTTTTTGCTGTTGAATCGTTTGGTCAGTAAATCAATTGTATCAAAGTCGATTTGGCGATCAATCACCTTTTTACCATCCTCAATTGCAACTAGATGTAACTGTCTTAATAATGTAGGGATAACTATCATTAGACCACCATATTGCCATTACTTTTGATTTTATAAGCATTTCGCTTTGGTTGAGTGTAATTCAATCCTTGACCGATTGTCTCACTTCCTTCATCAATGATCTTAATTCTTTTTCTGTATTTTTGTATCAATTTCATGTCCTGATGTAATCTATCAATTTGATCCTTATTTTGTGCTTTGCTTTTACCTTTCGATAGTCTCTTTTCGTTGTCCGAGTATTTTTTAACAACTTACCAACCCAACTGTCATAATCATTAAGATAGAGATTTTTTTCCATTGAAGCCGTAAAAACATCACTTGGTGTATATAGGTTCTACTCAGTCAGCTTTTCTATTTCATCAATACTTAAACCCTTGTCAAGGTTAGATTTTAACATAGCTGGCTTATACCCAATTGGCATTTTAGCTGATTCTTTTGGTTGTTTATCTGGAAGATAAGTCATCATTGCAGTATCTTCTAACCCTGAAGTCAATGCTTGTTCGTTTTTTTGTAACTGCTCAGTTAGTTTAGCCTGTTTATCATAAATTGTCTCCTTTACTTCTTCGTGAACTTTGATAATGGGTTGAAATGTTTCTGTAAGACCAAGTTGCATATCTTGTTTTTCATGTCGATACTCTTTGATTGTATCTTTAACTTGGTTTGTCAATTGCCCTGCGTTTATTTTTGAATCAGATATTTGTTTAAATCGTTGAATGTCCATATATAATTGCTTACATAAAAATACTTATCTCAACTTTAAAAATACATATCTAAACTTATCCCTTTTTATCTAAGCAATTATTTATGACTATACCGAATTACGATTGCAATGATAAACCAACAAATTTCAAGCAAGTATATGATTATATGCCAAATGATACATCCCGGATGTTAATCACTTCACCGTCAGGAACTGGTAAAACCAATTTTTTTTACCATATATTGATGACGCCGTTAGTTTATTAAGATCAGATTTATTTATATGCCAAGAATATCGAACAAGACAAATATCAGCATTGATAAAAATGTTTGATAGTATCAGAAATAATATTGCTTATGATCCTTTGGTATATAGCAATGATATTGTTACACCAGTTGAAGATCTGATGGGCGATGATGCTCAAAAAATTGTGATATTCGATGATTACATAACGATAGACTATTTTATAAGAGGAAGACATAAGAATGAACTATCTATTGCTATATCTTTCTCAATTTTACTATAAAACACCAAAGGATATCAGACTCAACTGTAGCTATTTTTGTGTATATGATTTCCCAAGCACCAATGAACGGAATTTAATATCACGTAAGCGTATATAAGTGTATTAACCGATCAATATATCAAAGCGACCAAAAAGCCACATTCCTTTTTGTATGTTGATAAACTACAAAAAATTGTGAAGAGAAACTTTTATGGAATGATCTAAGATAATATCTAACCTAACAATATATATGGGTATATTTAATGAACACAGTACTTCTCAAACCTATGGTCCTCAAATTATATGTGGACCTCCTGGAATTGGTTTGATATTAGAGAAACAAGGAAATTAAGACATACAAAACAAAAAGCTGACTAATGTCAAACCTGGCATGGGTGATAGCGATGTTTTGATAAAAAAGCAAATATATGATCACATTGAAGCAAATGGTGGTATGCAAGGCCCTTTAAAATCAATTTCAAACCCAAGAGATGGTAAAGACGATCCTATTCCATATCAATATTTCAGTCAATGGTATATGAAATTTGACGATGATAATATAAAAATCGATGTTAAAAATACAATTAATATGCAAAATAAAAAAATAACTGGCTTACAAGATCCTCTTCATCACACAGATGCAGCCACAAAATTTTACATTGATACCTCGATGGCGTTAAAAGCAGATAAAACAGAGCTGAATAATAATATTTTAAAAAGCGGTTTGACAAGCAATCTTGACATGAAAAACCATAGAATAGTCAATCTCAAAACACCAGAAAATTCAACAGATGCTGTCAATTGGAGCTTTTTAAGTCAAGAAGTTAAGTAACTACACACATGAAACTGGGTTTACAATGCAAGGTGATATCGATTTAAATAATCATTACATTTTGAATGTTGCAAACGGCTGCAATAATACATCAGCTGTAAACCGTAAATATGTAAACGCTGAGCTCAAAAAGAAGTTGGATAAAAACAAGTATAGTAACATGTGTGGTAATAAAATACTCAGTTATCGTAATCCTAGTGATTTGAAAGAGCTCGTAAATAAATCCTATGTTGATTTAAATTGAAGTAAATATTTACCTACAGATGGATTTTTAGCTATGCAAGGAGAGCTGAGTCTTGGTTTACATCCTCTAACTGATCTGCCTGAACCAAAATTTATGAATGACGCAGCAACAAAAATTATGTGGATACTGGTCTAAACTCTAAAATAGATAAAATATTAATAAAGCAACACAAAATAGAGATGTTGTTAATTAAGAACAACTGAATGAATCCACTTCAGTAATATCTTCAACTACAGAAATATTAATTTTGAAAAAGGATGGTACAAATTTAGCCTCGGGAAATCTCGATCTTAATAATAACAAAATAGTGAATATGGCTTTACCTTCCTCAAAAAATGACGGAACCAACAAATCATACGTTGATCAAAAAATAGGCAAAAGTCTTATATCATCTCATGAAAACAGGAAAAAGGTTTTGATTATTGCATGGACAATGGCGAACTGAAGATTGATTTTGGTAAACAGGGAGCAAATTTTACGAAATATTTTCCATGACATTCCACATAAAGTAAACAGAAAAAAATTGTTTCAAACATAACAAAAACACAAGATAGATACAATTTATTCAAAGGAAGGTTTGATTTCAATTTATTCAAGCTGTCAAAAAATAATTTTAGCGACCATTGTACTCTTGCATTGGAGATATATTTCAAATTCTCTCCATTTTAGGACAAAGAATTAAACAGTGTTTCTTTGAGGTATCAGAGTAAAAATATGAATATCGATCACAACGCAACAAAAAAAAATAATTCAGAATACAAATATTATCGAACAATACTAAATTTATCGCCAGACGGTGGAGGTCAGATTCAAAGACGATTATTTGTAAACTTTCAAGCTACTTATGACAATAACAGTCTAAATTATTTGCCAATATATGTGTTGATTTATGGCATAAAAGATGAAGCAAAAAATGATTTGAAATTAGATATATACGATTTTGAAAAATATTATGAAATAAGTTGTCTCGAGTATTTTAAAGTGCATATGCCTATTGATATAAATAATCAACCAATAATTAATCTCGGAGAACCCGCTGGTTTTAAGGATGCTGTTTCCAATACATCATTATCTTCAATTATCAAAGACTCATATATTTTCGGAACTGTAACCAAAAGTACATTTTCTCGAGGGGGACGGTCTTATTTATATAGCGCCTATACTTTCCAGTGCTAAGCCCATTACAATGCTTCAAGTGTTAAAAAATAAAAATCCTAAAGTCATTACATATAAAAATACACAATCACAAAATTACAGAGAATACTAAGATAATTCATAAACTCGCTTAAAAGAAAGGTCTGCAATTTAGATTTGAACTTATTTACATCATCGATCGATCTAATGTCAAGAGGCAAATCGTTCCAGAGTATAGGGGCAATAACTGAAAAAGCCCTTAAACCGTATGTCTTTAAGTTGTAGGGTCCAATGACAAGACGCCTCTTGTCTGAAGCTGAGCGAAGGTACCTCGCAGGTTCATAAACATGGATTAGGTAAACCAAATAATCAGGAGCTAAATTGTTAAGTATCTTAAAACAAATAAGATTAATCTTAAAGATTATTCTTTGCTTCACCGGTAACCAGTGCAACTCCTTTAGAGTATCACTTATGTGATCAAACTTACTTAAGCAGGCAATCACACGTGCTGCAGCGTTTTGAACACCTTGTAGTTTGTTAATTTCATACTTGGGAAAACCATATAAAAGCGAATTGCAAAAATCCAGCTTTGAATTTACAAATGCTTGCACCAGAACTTCAGCCGTTGTGACAATATACTTACGAATCTTAGCTATATTTCTTAAGTGGTAGAATGCCCCTCTGAGCGGACGAGGTGAAGAGCTAAATCCATCAATCTGAACTGACTGGGAATGATCAGTAAGATAAGATTGAAGCCACGAAAGCGCTTTTCCTTTTATACCAAACCTGGATCGCAATCTGTGTAATAAGATCTTATGATCAACGATGTCAAATGCTGCTGACAGATCCAGCAGCAAAAGAACAACGCATTGTTTAACATCAATTGATTTCAGAATATCGTTTTGAACACGTAGAAGCGCCGTCTCACAGCTGTGATGATCCTTATAAGCAGACGGGAGGCTTTCATTCAGATCATCATCACACAAATAATTCGTCAGACGTGTGGCTGCAGTTTTTTCAATAACTTTAGACAAAAACTTCAGGTTAGATATACAGGTCGAAAGTCTAGGGACGGTTTCTTCAGCAGAGGAGACAACACTGCATTCTTCATGGAACTTGGCACTGAAGCTGAATTGAATGAAAGGTTCACGACTCTTTTGATAATAGGTAGTAAATCATCAATACAGTAACGTAAAAGAGAAGCAGGTACAGGATCAAGAGCACTCGATTTGGTGGTGATTTTTTTCACAAGATCAGAAGTTTATCCTCTGAGGTAGGAGAAAATTCGCTTAAATCCAGCGTGTGATTATCCTTACGAGTAGGGCCAGAAACATGTTGAATTAAATTATGAGAATCAAGTAAATCCAGAAACCTGGAGGCCAGACTATCGGTGCGATCATCGACATGGTAATTGAAATCTCCCGTCAATAAAAGATGACCACTAGCTACCACTAAACGCTCAAGCAGAATTGGAAATTCGTTGAAAAACATAGTCGCAGTAAGTCCATTCTCGGTAGACGGCGGGGGACGATAAAGTACTCCAATTCTAAGAACAGTAGTGGGTGTTCTTAGCAAGACCTCCATATATTCAAAAAAATCGAAACTGATCACATCTTGTTTCTCGATCTTGTAGCATTAATTGTACAGTAGACCAACACCACCAACATATTTATTCATTCGAGGAATATGCATAAACGCAAACCCCACAGGACAGAGTTCATTTATAATGTTCGCCGTCTGTTGATTATTCAATTCTAGCCAGGTTTCTGTTATCGCCAATAGGTCTATTTGATTCTCAACTACATAATTTTTCAAAAACATAGCCTTGTTCCTGATAGGACGAGTATTCAATAAAGCGAAGCGAATCAAATCGGAACGCACCGCTTGAATAGTACCAGCAGGCTGAATGCTTATGAGATTATTAAAATTAACACCACCGCTCCTTGGATGAGGTTTATTATGTCCAGCCATACTAAAGATAGATGAAATTCTACAAAGTGCAGATACACAACCATGGTTGTTGGCTGATAATGTAGTCGGTTTATCATAGGATTTGGGACCTTTAAGCTTTGGTAGGTTGCGTAAGACGCCAAAGTTGACAGTCTTGCTACGGAAATCTCCGGCATGGTAATTACTGTAACTTTCTCGAGCATGTCCAAATTTGCATTCACTCAGCGTAGGGAAAGGTTTCCGTTTAACACTACTCCAACCCTTATCACGTCTAGGTCCGCGATAACGAAAAATACCATTGGTTTTGATTAGGTAACCAATTCGTCAAGAGTTTGATTGGTAAACGATCCTTTTCGTTTTGACAATGGTCGCACAACAATCGATGGAGTAGTACGTTTAAATGTCGACAGCAATATTCTTCCATTAAGTTTCGTCTCGGAGAGGAATGTCGGGATTGTCCGCCTTTTCCAAAAGGTATCGGATGAAACGGCACTCACTGCAATGTCGATGGAGTCTCCAATGAGTCAAGTGTAATCCAAGAACACATGCAAACGTTGATAGCTCATGCTTCGTGTGACGGGTTGGAGATTGAGAGGTTTCTCTATCTCTCTCTCGACAAATCACGAGAAAGGTGACCTTGATCAACTTTCACGCCATCCTTCCGTAGTTTTACTGGGCTCCTGTCATTTTACTAGCACGTGCTTTTGAGATCTAGCATAAATACGCGAGACGAACTTCATTCCTCGTCAGTTGTAAAGATGAGTACCTCTTGGAAGTACGGAGACGTGTCGACTGCTCGCTATCCATTCCCAGGAGAGAAGGAGGAGAAGAAGAAGAATAAGAAAGAACCTACCAAACGTTCTCGTGCTAACAAGAAACAAGATGTCTTCTGCGAAGCGGCTGAACCGCCTGCTAAGATTTACAAGAAAGCTCGCCAAAGAGCGGCTCCAAGGAGGCGATAACCACGAGGCACTGAGCTGTGCAGACGTGTATTTTGTGCTCCGATCACAATTCACGAATTCTTTTATCCTAAACCTACATATTCTGGAAATCTTCCAGGGTACTGAAAAACTGCGAAAGGAAAATCAAGCTTTGCGTAATGAAATTGAAAAACTAAATAACAAACTGCAGAAAGTTTCTGACGACTTGTCAAAGAATCAACATGGCCGACACGGTGAACAGGAATTGTCACCAGGT
>NC_090883.1:13920954-13925954 GCF_036669925.1 Montipora capricornis
ATGTGAAACAATGTCTGTGGATATCCTTCATTTATTAATCATAAAGTGAGAATCGAACGTGACTTAACTAAGATTGATTTTAACTTAGCACTTGAAGATTCGTACTCTCGATTGTGAATAGTGCAATTTAAGTAGGGTGTATACATTTTAGCCCCTATTTGTCTATTCTTGAACGAGCGTGAAATTGTGGGATAATTCCACAAGAGTTGCGTTGGTGAATTAAATTGTTGTATAAAGTAATAATGACCGATTATGGTTTTTCAGAAAGACTGAACTATCTCCACTACAGTTAAAAAAATAACTTCAATAAAAGCTTGATGTCCAAATTTCCGAAATTTCTGCGCTCTTGCATTTACTTTTTTTTTTTTTTTTAGTTAATTACCATAAAATATAAGAAACTTAATTGACTTTAATTCGAAAAGTATCTTTTACACACGTTGTAATTTTACTAGCTCCTCGTGTAGGTCAAGATAATTTGGGAGAGCTAAACCATACAGGTTGATGTCAATTACGCTGATTTTGTTCGATTACATCTTTGGTATTTCTAACACCGCAAATTGCGGCTTATATCCAAACCTTTAACATCGTGTAATTGCTTTTTCGTAAAAATATAGAATTAACGAAACGTGCAGGTGTGTGAAAAAGATATATCTCGGCCGTAAGATAGACGATTGTGTCACTTACTAGAAGCTACTGAGGCTATTGGCTGAGCTCTCCAGTCTACTCACTGACAAACAACACTTTATGGCGTTATTATTTCCTACAGAGTATTTATCGTTTAGATCTTCTTCACCTTTTTATTATTACACGCCGAGGGACTTTGGCCATCAAACCACTGTACCTCCTTTATGCATGCCGGAAGGAATTCGGCTTATATATACAGGCACACAATTTAGAGTGCTTTGCTGTGGTTCATCCATTTCTAAAGGAACTCGTTTCGGGCCTTACCATGGAACAGTGCTCCAGCCTTCGCAAGTACATCAAGGGGAAAATAATGAATACTTATGGGAGGTGAATGAAATTCATACTTTTAACATAAGGAAAATAACTAAGGCAGTAAGGGTTCCTCGCCCTTTTCTTTTCATATTGTGGGAGTGAGCTTTTTCTTACGAGCTTATGGGACTATGGGTCACTTTTCCTTTTGGTATCCAGTAATCTAGCTGAAAACACGAAAGGAGGAAGTGTTTTTCCTGTAATTACTTTCACAATAGAAGTTTCACTTTTATTTAGAATTAAGGAAACCCTTTATCGTAGTGTGTACGGACCTTGAGAAAACAAGAACTAGGAAATATAATTACTCCATGAAAGACAAAGGTTTTTATTGTCAGTGATATGCTTAATATCTATTTACTAAGAATCAGTTGCGAGCGATGACATAACCAGATAGCTTCATATTAAAGGTTTTCAAGGAGGATGGAGAGATAGCCTTTTACATTGATGGACAAAGAGAACCAAAGAACTGGATGAAATTTGTCAACTGTGCAACAAATAGTGAAGATCAAAACCTGGTATTGGTTCAAGATGGCCAGCAGCTGTTTTACCAGTCATGTCGAGAAATTCTACAGGGAGAAGAACTGTTGGTTTGGTATGGAAACAGTTACAACATGTTTATGGGGATCCCAACTGGAATAAAAACTTTATCAAGGAAAGAAAAAAATAACCAAAGTGGGCAAGGTCAGCAAATTTTAGTTTTATTGATGTTATTTTACAATTTAGCAAACTTCTGAATTAGATGGTTTGAGGCCTTTCAACGAATCTAGTAAAAATAGACTTTTTACAATTTGGTAACACGTTTTGCAATTTTTCACAGGTCCTTTGGGCAGCTTTTCTTGTGAAAGATGCGGCAAAGTTTTTGCTTACAAGTATTACCGAGATCGGCACCTTAAATACACGCGCTGTGTTGATCAAGGCGACCGGAAGTTCCCCTGTACGATGTGTAAGCGGTCCTTTGATAAGCGGGATCGCCTCCGTATCCATATCCTACACGTGCATGAGAAACATCGTCCTCATCAATGCGTAGTATGCAAGAAACGTTTCTCTCAGTCATCCAGCCTCAATAAACACATGAGAATACACAGTGGAGAGAGGCCATACAAATGTCCCCATTGTGTCAAGGCTTTCACGGCTTCTTCCATCCTGCGCACACATATTCGTCAACACAGTGGAGAGAAGCCTTTTAAATGCAGACACTGTGGGCGCGCCTTCGCCTCACATGCTGCGCACGATAGCCATGTTCGCCGTACCCACACCAAAGAGAAACCATGCGTGTGTGAATACTGTGGAAAGGCTTTTGCTCAATCATATGAGTTAAAATTTCACATTAATATGCACACTGGAGCAAAACCTTACACCTGCGAGAAATGTGGCAGAGCATTCTCAAGCCCTTCATCTCGTGATCGACATCGAGCTTATTTTGATTGTATTACGAGAAAGAATCGTGCCCCTAAAGTCACAAGGAAGACACATTCAAATGTCATTTAACACTATTATTCTTCGACATTTAATGTATACTTTTGTTTCCTATTCAATAAATATTTTCCCACTGTTTGAAAGTTACCCTTGCGGTGAAGTCATAATACTGTACATGAGGTTATACGATAAATTTAAAAACAAAAATTATCTTTACTAGTAGCAATGGATTGCCTTGCTACATATGCTTTTAGGCATGCCGTTTCCCAACTGGAGTCTGAACGTAACTCAACTAATTTTTTTTTCACAAAGTTCTTATAACCACATGTCTGACCCGCAAATAACTTAAGCTAGTCTATGTCAAAAAAGAGATAAGTATTGGAAGAATGGAAGTTCAGTATAATTTAAACGAATGTAATTATAACAAATTGAAGAATGAGACACTCGAAAAATTAGAAAGTGAAGTTTACGCCAATTTGGACAGGGTAAATTAATGAACAATTTGGTTTTAGATTAAACCAGTATTAATTAGATCAGCGAGTACCAATACAGTGTTATTGGCCTGATTGCAGTGGCCAAGACGTCAGTTATGAAAAGCCAGTCAGTAACAGAAACATTTGCATAGGGTTCTTCAAAATACTTTGTCTGAACTTCTATGCAGGGCATCAAACACGTCCGAGAAGCTATCAACATTTTTCGCAGGTGGTCATAATAGAAACACGTACGCTGAATTGCCATAGATGATATACTTAATTTTTGACAAAAGGATTATACGCGTTTATGATTGCTGTGTGTCCAAGTTTTGTGCGTCACTGTTAGAATTAAAATTTGGTTTTATCAACGGAGTTGACAATGTAAATTGGCCACCGTACAGAGATTCTTAAAGCTGACGTTTTGAGCGTTAGCCCTTCGTCAGAGCGAATCGTGGAATTGTGGGTTACGTGTAGTTTTATAGTAGAGTAGGAGCTACGCTATTGGTGGTAACATGGCAACGTGAAAAATAGGAATATATTAGTTAAATGAAAAGCGTTCGTTAATACCGTGAGGATTAAGGGTGCCGATTTGAAAGATGAATTTTTGTTCCAGATTCTTGCGGCTTTCCGTCGTCCCTAGATGTAGGGAAAGGCCGCAGATAGCCATGTGTTTTTTGGAGTGGTTAGGCAGATTAAAATGGCGAGCGACTGGCTTGGATGCATCCATGTCATTCTTCTCAACATCGCGAAGGTGTTCGCGAAATCGGTCACCTAGTCGTCTACCTGTCTCACCAATGTATAATTTATTGCATAACGTACAGGTTATGCAATAAATGACATTTGCGGAGGTACATGTGAAAGGATCGGTGATCTTAACAGATCGCTTACTGTAGGTCCCGATATCTTGCTAGTGTTAACAATGAAAAGACAAGTTTTGCATCGTGAGCGCCCGCATTTGAAAGTGCCGGGTTGCTCGTTAGTTTTGAGCGCGCTTGTAACTAAAAAGTTGCCTACGTTTTTGTCGCGTTTGAATGAAATAAGTGGAGGTTGCGAAAAGATTCTACCAGTCTCGGGATCATTTTGGAGTAATTTAAAATTACTAAGAATGATGCTTTTGACTGCGTGATTATGAGGATGGAAAGTGAGGGTGAATGGAATTCTGTCATTCTTATCTTTTTGTGACGTTTGTAGTGATGACTGTCGATCAAATTGTTGGGCGCGATGATGGCCCGCTTTGACCACAGAGACCGGATAGCCACGTTTTTCGAAGAACTGGCACATCTCCTCTGATTTGCTGGAAAAATCGGAGTCATCACTACATAGACGTCGAAGTCTAAGAAATTGAGAATAAGGAATTCAGTTCTTGACATGTGATGGATGTGACGATGAATGCAACAAATAACTATGTGAATCAGTAGGTTTGTAGTGCATACTAGTACATAGCACGTTGCCTCTAATAGAAACTTTGATATCTAGGAAAGCCAATGAAGTTTCCGAAATTTCCCAGGTATATTTAAGAGCCGGATGAAAAGAGTTGACGGAGGTTATAGATTGATGGAGTTCTTCTCTGCTGGATGAAATAGCGCCGATGCAGTCGTCGATGTAGCGGCCGTAGAGTTCAGGTTTGGGGCCGTTGTACTGATTAAAAAATTGGTGTTCAACATATCCTACAAAATGATTGGCATAGCTAGGTCCCATTCTTGTGCCCATCGCTACACCATTAATTTGTTTGTAATAGTTGCCGGCGAATGAAAAACAGTTATGCGTTAAAGCTAGTTCGGCAAGGCGGAGGAGCGTTTCCGAGCTAGGTTCTTTGACAGTGCGTTGATCGAAAAAGTGTTTAAGTGCTTGAAGACCTTTGCTATTAGGAATGACTGTGTATAGAGATGTAATGTCCATGGTGAAAATAAGTTTGTCTTGGCCGGAGAAATTGAAATCGCAGAAAATTTGTAGTGCGTGTGTACTGTCTTAAATGTATGACGGCAAAGATTTGACGATAGGCGTCAAAATCCTGTCTAAGTAGCTAGAAATGAGTTCGGTGGGGCAACTACAGGCAGAAACGATAGGGCGACCTGGTTTGTTGGGTTTGTGAATTTTAGGCAAGAAGTAAATGCACGA
>NC_090883.1:13953454-13955954 GCF_036669925.1 Montipora capricornis
CGGTATGATTACCGGTATGTTGCGAAAAGCAATATGCCACGTCAATATTCTAACATGGCCCCAAGGCTTTCAGGACAAACATCCATATTTGGTGTTGTCTTCTTTGTATCCAGTCTCTTTCGGGAATTTAGAGACAAAAGAAACTTTAAAAAGTTACAAAATAATTATCCCTAAAGCCTCAGAGCAAGTAAGAATATTGATATATCGAACGTGGCCTATTTGAGTAAAAAAAAAACTTTGCAAAAGACGCACAAAAGTCTCCGACTGTCGCGAGAGTATTCGAAAACAAATTCTGCGAAGTTGAAAAAAAGAGTAACGACTTCTTTTTGTGTTTGCACTGTTTGGTTTTGTGGAAGCTGCTTTTGCACAGCGCGGAAAGACCTAGGAACGAGTTTAAGCCGAAAGTGTTATGCAATGTAGGTAGCGGGTCGCGTAAGAGATGACAACAGGAGACAACTCAGAAGACAAAGGGAAAATAGTCATTCTTTATATTCTTTTATTTACTCTTGTCCCACTCAACAAGATTTTGTGCTCAAAATGGTTACGTATATATCAGGATAGAAATTGCCCTACCCCTACCCTCTAAGCTGGGATGACAGTATTGCGTGACAAAAAAATGACGAACCGATGCAAAGTATTCAAGGTCAAGCAGCAATCGTTCAGATGTGGTAGTATTTTGGCGCTGTACTGTGCGAAGTAAGCAACTATCCACAAATGACTCAGCCGTTGCTGAGTTAGATGCAGTGGCGATCAGATGCGCCAAAATATGGTATTTGACCATTAAATACGATGACAGTTGGCGATGTAGATCAGACATTGTGTAAACAGAAGGAAACTGTACTGCTTTATATGTGCCGAATGGCGGGAAAAACACGTTAAATCGGCTTTTGGATCTGCCTTATGCAGCAAATAAGGTTAGAACATTTCGAAATTATCATCTCTGTGTCTATTTCAACTTAATATGGGTCAAGTCATGTGGCGCATGCTAAAATATAAGGGTAACCAGTCAATTGATATGACGACGGAAGGGCAAATATTTGCATTTTTAACGTACTTTGAAAAGCTCTCGCGTCGCTCACAATCATTTGCCCAAAGAAATTTTTACAGGAATCTGTAGACCATTCTTCTACGATTCAACCAGCAGAAGCTTAGTCCATTTGAAGGTTTCGCACATGATGAAAATTAACTATATTTACGAAGTACTTTTAAGTGAATGAAATACATGTCTTCGAAATTTAATCATTTTCCACCCAAAACGACAGCACAACATTCACTAAAATCGACCAAGCACACATTTAAACATTGTACAAAAATATTTGAGTGTTCTAAAGACAGAAGAATAATGTTGTTTTCCATGCGAGACTCTCAAAGTTGTTTAATAAAATAGTGCGTGACATGGCGATTTTAACGGAATTTGGTAATTTGCATATTTCTCTCAAATAAAAGGATATTTTGCCGAAAAAACTGTCCTGTAGTTATTGTCATGCCCTAGCCTATCTACCATGAAAATATGAGCCAAATCGAATTTTCGACCCTTGCCGCGAAATTAAGAATTTGTCTGATTTTTACAGGCAGCCACTCTTAATATTCACCGCATGTTTCCAAAAGGACGGCACACAATGAATGCATAGATGTTGAGTCATTTGAAAGACTTGGGCATTAGCTTATCTTTATGACTGATACTGGTTCAATGAACGGAGCAGAGGATAGTTTTGCCTTCCTGGCGTTGTTTTTCCTTATTTAAGAGACTTCAACTCAGAATGGAGTGCTTTTTAATTATAAAGTAAGCCGGATTTAAAGTGAAATGTCAGGTTACATTCAAAAATATGGGTTAACTGGCGTTTGAAGCGAGGACAACGATAAATCAGCTAACAAGATGGAGTCGAAAAATGGCAGCCCACTGGTGAAGAACATCTCAATTCGCTTTAAATCTTCCCAACCTTGGAAGTTTGAACCACATGGTCAAAGAAGAATCGGGAATTGTTCTAGAGAAGAAACATCACTGATTTTGAATCTTGAAGCGAACAGATTAAGCCAAGACGCAAGGCTTTACTTTACGAGTGCTCCAGATTATTTAAATTTCCTTGGCAAAAAATACTTTAATTCCCTTTTTCGAGACTTTTGTCATAGGCCGTCCCGTTTGCTGTAGTAAGCCCAACAACCAAAGAAAAAAATTTGTGTAAAGAAATTGTCATTTACAGTGGCAAGGTTCAACACAGGAGGTTTCGTGTGATACGGTGTTGTCTACAAAATGGCTCCAAATCTTGTTATGATATCATCTCACTCTACCCTATTGTGTCTTTGACTTGGCAAACTTTCACATCTGAAAATTAAACCACTGAAAAAGCATTAAATTTGAAGCTTTTTTCAATTTGCATTTTGTCAAATTGCCCTAAGCTGTGAAATTTTCAAGTTGGTGAAATGACGCGCACAAGTAATTGTAACTCGGAGAACGAAACTCAAGTCGGCAACTCATGCGTTCTCGTGGCCAAATCTTAGA
>NC_090883.1:13963454-13965954 GCF_036669925.1 Montipora capricornis
TGCAATCCCTGTTATGACACTCTAACACCTGTCAGAAGGTGCTGCCTTTGATTTGCATATACAGATCGCATTTAGTTGGAGAGCAGCTTGACAGACTGGAGGTCGTTTTGGTTGCTGCTTTCTCTTTCGCTTGAACTGGGGTAACCGACAGCAGTGTGGACATTACCATAACTATGGTATTGCAGCTGCTCAAAGAGACAAACAGGAAGTGTGAAATTGTGCATAGGGACATTCCACATCACTGCAGGTGATCACATCATTATCTGCTGGTTTAAGACAAAAGCAGATTGCAGCCACAACAGGCTTGACATCTGGAGCATTACACCTCCTTGTATACCAACGTTCTAGTATCTCAGGGAGGATGCATAGTCTCCAAAAGGTGTCTAGCCTAGGAAGGACGGTGTGGTGGTGCTGCTTATCAGGGAGAATCCTCTCTGTTACTATTACTACCCTGTTATTCACATTGTTAATGGCACAAACAACAAAATCACAGTGTTGCCTATGTTTGAGAGTAAACGGTTGTTGTTGTACCTGATCATAATAGTTGTGGCTTCTGATGAGCTTGAAATTGCCTTCTACCTTTTTCAAGCAAGAGGACTTCTTGAGGGCATACTTATCAAAATCACAGTCTTGAATAGATATTGGACATTTGACCTCCCCGCAGCCCAATCCACAACAATCACATGAACTCAAAAAGTCAGGTGAGACATGGAGGAAGGGATGCTGTGAGTTGATAAAAAGTCCACAGTTCTCAACCTTGAAATTAACATGCTTTCTTGACATCATTTCAGCTTATGCCTCAATTGCAAAATCTTCACACTTGCAACCATGCTTGATTGCCTTTGTATTCACCTTGAACAAATGTGGGTAACAAGTAGTTCTTATTGTTGACTGCGGAGGCTTTGGCAAGTTGCACTTTGAGGCAGCACAACTCATAGAGGCCCCCGATCCTGCCTGCCCGATGTCGATAGAAACTCGAGCATTTCGCCTGAGAGCGCGTGTCTTTTTCTACTAGCGCAATGTTCTCCTCAGTTATTTCAAGTTTCACGGCTAAGCATTTCCTCAGCAAGTCAGGATAGTTTAGATCGAGGTTTTGAGTCTCATATAAGTCTGTAATCACAGGAACAGCTCTACTTCCTACTACAAACTGGCCTGCGTAATTATCCTGCAAACTCAGTGCTACAGGCTTAACGCTACACTGATTTAGCTTCGCATAGAACGTAGACAGTTCCTCTGTTGTGGGGCGACATTTTTCAACTTCATCATCCTTAACAAATAGAGCCGATCGGTCACCATTCAAGTCCGCTTTAAAGTCTGGGGTTAAGGCATCTATTTTCCCATCTAGATTTTCCTTGAGCTTCCTGGCTGAGCTGAAATCGATGTCTTGCACTGGCGCGCAATTCACTTCACTGACATAAGTAGGCAAAAGCCATGTGCATTTTACGCTGGTACATGCTAGCTTTCCGTGAATTTGAGTCCATGCTTCAATATAAAACATCACGCTTGCGACATGAGTGCATGTTTCTCCAAGGCCAGCCTTACATCCAAGGCAATGTGTGGAGAGGATCGTCCCATCTGTCTCGGTTATGATCCAGATATCAACAGGGGGTTCGTTCATAGCGTGTGAGTGTCGAACTTTGCCGACCACAACGTAGTATTTATCGCGAATCAGCTTTCCTCTTACCGATTGAACGAACCCCGAAACCATTTGATAAAAGGCGTTCAAACTTTCGTAGGCCTTGAATTCTTTTCTCGTATAATGGCTCATTTCCAGAACCAAATATCCAAGCAAATCCGAAACTCCTTTGGGAGGTAGAAATTCCCCGTTAAACTGCTCTTTCGGGATGCTGGCCGGGTCGACTCCGATAACAGATATTTTCGCTAAATATCGCTCTTTAACTCGAGTTCCCAGCCCTTTCACGTAATCTGAAAGCACTGGGATAGCTTTGCTGAGTTTTTCCGAGGCGTCTTCGAGTTCAGAATCCATTGACAGGTCGCGAGATTATCAGTAAAGAATCTAGAAATAGCCTATATTTCCCTCTAATTTACATGCGATAACACGCTTCGAGGGACACCAACATGGCGGATCACCAAATTTGCATAATATGTGACGTCACGTGAAAAGCAAGAATAGCTCTTTCTAGAATGACCAGCGACACATATGAAGTCAAGTGTCACTGAGGCTTATTGTGTTTTAGTTACGGCGCACTGAGGAGGGCCAACAAGCCCGAAACAGCTGTATGCGTCTGCTTTCTAGTTTGAGCGCTGATCATGCTAGGTTTGGCCGACCGTAGTTCCATTTTGAAGAGAATGCTTTCGTGAACGCTGTTTGATCTTTCTTAACAGTGGTGTGTTTATACTTATTATGGTCACTGTCTGCGTTGATCCAACGTAATGCATAGATCGTTACACGGCATTGCAGTCTGACGTGTAGCTTTAAATGTTTATCATTTTCTATACTTAATTACATCCCTGAATAAATGGAAACGCAAACCATACG
>NC_090883.1:13973454-13993454 GCF_036669925.1 Montipora capricornis
ATAATAATAATAATAATAATAATAATAATAATAATAATAATAATAAGGATTTGATAGGTGGATTGAAAAGCTAGGGATACCATTCAATGTTGGAGTAATTCAAAAAACTGCTTTGTTGGGAACTGCAAGGATTTTGAGGAAAGTGTTGGAAATGTGAAGAAGAGACAATTCTGTTAGCCTTTGGTCATTTGTTATGACTCGCCTATCAGAAGAAAAGACGGCAATGACAACAGCCAGAACATGATGTTAAATAATAATAATAATTAAAATTATAATAACATTTATTTCTATAGCGCAAATTTAACAATTCAGTTTTCAAATGCGCTCAGGAAGAGTACACAAATGCTTCAAATGTAACAAATGGGGTTGCAAAGCTCTTCGTCATGAGGAGTCAATCGCTCGCTCTCTGGTCGCGAATCTTCAATCTTCAGATATCGCAAATGATGAAATCAATTCTGGAGGTCAAGACACTACAATCTTTGACCTTCCAGCTGTGACCAACCCTGCGAGTACACTGAAGATACGTCACATTCTCTGGACCCCTGTTATTTCTGTAGGTGAAAAACGTCTGCTATCTCTAGACAGTTGTTGTTCTGTCACACTGGTCAGTCGTCCCATACTGATTTTGTTGCATCTAAATGTCCCCAGATAAAGTATCAGTCACTTGAGAAATCAGTTGCAGTTTCTGTTGCCAACAAGATTATGACGAGGTCAAAATCTAGGTGACCCTGGAAATTTGTGCAAACAGTCCCAGTTTCAAGCTATAGGTACCATGGAAATTCCAATTTAGCGGAGTAATGGCAAAGAAAACCACCTTCCAAATACTTGTAGTTCCTGGTCTTTCCTGGCCCATCCTGTTTGGCGAAAATCACTTACATGTTGCTCAGGCTTTGGTGGATCATGCTTAACCTAGCATACACTTCCGACACCCCAGCATGTCCTTCAAGATTCCCTGTTCCCTTCAGAATCCTCTTACAGAAGCATATGATCAAAGCAGTGAAACCCACTCTGGCTTATAGGTGCTCCGTCCTCGGGTCTCTCTCCGGGAAATTCCAAATTTAAATCGTGGATTGAACTTTCTGTCTGTATGGCTCACCCTGGATACCTCACTCATGGCCCTTTCACCCTCACGTTTATGGGTTGATGGTCAAGAAATACAGCCTGGTGTTAAAGTTGCCCATTCTACATGACTGCTGCTGGAGGTTAAGTTATCCCTGCCAAGTCGTGTCATGCATCCGTTTGTAACATCCCAGTACCTTCATCAGAATCCAATTTTGCTCAGCATATCACAGATCCTCAGTCAATCTACACCACAACCATTGCTATTAAACGCAAACAGAAACAAACAGAGATCCTGCAAAACATTATTCTTCGACCAATGCAAAAAGAAGATTCTCAGGTTTATGAAGATGCTGCAGAGAATACAGCAACTATTCCGGCTGATAGCTGGATTACTTGGGCAAATGGACAACAAGTATTGTCAGCTCCCCCTTCTGTGCACCCTCCATCAGTCATTCCTTCAATTCAAACTTGGAAGGTTTCAGAACGGCAGAAAGAACTGGCAGTTGCAGGACTTGATTCCTCAGTTCTGTCACCCTTTACTGAAAACGTTAGCGAGTTCAATGAACGTGACAGTGAATTTGTACCTCGTACAACTACAACACTGGATCGCTACTCAGAGGAGTATCACCAAGCTCTTATTAAAGCACTGGCCCTTGATTCACCGAAATATTCCCACGTCCACGAAGACATTCTCCAAACTACTTCGAAAGCATCCCACTGCATTCTTACTTTCTGGTTGTCCCTCAAAGGGAGAAAGGTTTTCAGCTTCACATTGACACTGAGAATGCCTTGCCAGTACCGTAAGAGTCCAGAAACCAGCAAATCTGAATGGGAAGCACCATGTATCCTAGTCCGTAAACCACTTGAAAATGGTCTTACCCAGCCACTACGCTTTTTTGTTGACTACAGAGGCCTAAACAGTGTAACTCGTAGTGATGGCTATCCCATACCATCAATTGGTGGTGTTCTTGATTCAATTTCGCTTAGAAAAGTGTTTGCCCATCGTCATCTTGCAAGTATATTGGCAGATTCCTCTCAGCCCACAAGATCGCCATAAAAGTGCCTTTTGTACTCATGTGGGACTGTATGAATTCTTACGGTTACCATTTGGGTTAAAAACATCACCGAACACATTCCAAAGAATCCTCAACACAGTTTTTGCTGTCTATGTACATCAGTGGTTGACAGTGTATGTGGATAACATTACCATGTTGTCACACACACATTGTGATGCACTTTACACTTATGAACCCTTGTTTGCACGATCTGTACAAGCTGGCATTCAGTTCAAGCCTGCAAAATGCACGTTCTTTGCCCGAGAACTCCAAGTGTTCGGACACACCATCACTGAACATGGCCTAAAACCTACCTCGAAGGGCATCGAAGCTATTGCCAACATGCAACCACCTACTAATGTTACTGACCTTAAGAGATTCTTGGGACTCTGCAACTTCTTTCGTTACTACATACCAAACATGCCTTCCACAACCTTTTATCTCCGTCACGTCTTAAAGAAGGACAAGGCCTTCACCTGGACACTGTTTCATACCAAGGAATTCAACGACTTAAAAATTGCTGTTACTGGGCCAGATGTCGTGTTGTATCATCCCGACTGGAATTCTGCATTTGAGCTCCATGTTGGTGCTAGTAAGCTAGGTTGTGGTGCAATGTTAGCACAGTGGAAACACGACCAGCTCCCACCTGTCAGATTTGCCGCAAGAGCTTTGAGTCCTGCCGAGTAACCATGGCACACCTTGCTATGAAGGTAGATCGTAGACAAAATGTTCGACTCGTCGTTTCGTTATGGCGTTTCATCATTTCGCAAACCGATACTTCTAGTCGAGTTGCTGTTTTCCGAGTTCGACTCGCTGTTGTAAGAAGTCGACCCATCTCTTCGTGAGTTCGTGTCGTCATCTTGTCAGGTCGATTTGTAGGCTGGCCTCTTGATATTCAATGATGCGTCATCGGATCGTCTTGAAGACACAGGTAAGTCGACGAGCAATTTGTTCAGGAGTAAAATTGTTCTCAAGGTATTGTATATATGTTGGGACGACCTTTGCATCCTGCAGCTGTAGACTTGAACAACTGCCTTTGTAATTATTTGTCATCACCACCAAGAACAACAACCATTTGAGGGTAAATTTCAAGAGTTTTGATTAGCGTGCTACCTGTACAAAACTAAAGTTCACCGCATTCTATTTTGATAAAAGTTACAAGATACATTCACTGAATTTACAAATGAAAAATGGAAACCTTTTTAGAAATTTCAAGCCATTCCAGCGTGATCAAACGACACCCTCCTCTCAAGCGTCTGTTCACATGCCAAAAGTTAATTAAACGAAAAACAAAAAATCTCGAAAGTTTGGTCTAGATCATGGTTAAACAATATAGGATAGTGAGGTTTCAAGTGAAGCTATGATCCTCACAGTTTTTCAGGCTTCTTTACGCAATTGCAAAAATTGCGCTCATAACTGCGAGGATCATAGCCATCTTTTCATTATACTAACAAATCCTGTCATTCTATAGGCTTCGAAAGTTGCGAAAAACCAAGCATCTCTTGTTGACGACCGAGTCCGAAGGGGAGTGGGTCTATTCCTGATTTGACGTCACAATCTACTTTGCATGCATTTTTACAAAGAGTTAATGCAATGTAAATCAGTTTGTGACGTCAAATCATGAATAGACCTACTCCCCTTCTGACTCGGTCGTGAGCAAAAGATGCTTGGATTTTCGCAACTTTCGAAGCCTATAAAATGGCAGGATTTGTTAGAAAAAGGAAAAAGTGGCCGCAATGCGTTTCGAACAGGTGCAAAGATTCATTTTAGCAAAAAAAATATTTTGGGGTTAGGTGCACTTTAATATGTCATCTTATTTCTTCAAACTGGTTGGTATCTTTCGGACTTTCACTCATCATTAGCTTGAAATGCACCCAAATCTCTGTTTACACAAATTGATAAACGCTTGAGTTAAAGTTCATTTGTATTACCCTTTTTTTTAAAGGAATTACTTCTTTTACCGCTCAGATTCGGTTATTGACGTCCCAGATAGTCGGGAATTCATCCACTTCAAGGTCCTCAGCGCTTGTGAGTTACTTTATGAGCTACACACTCCAGCTGAGGGGGATGCACGTGCTAGAATACACAAAGCTCTGTCAACGTGCGTTACTAGATATCCCATTTCATTTTCACTTTCCGAAAAAAGATCATTCAATGTATTCAAGACGAATTATATACTATCGCGTAGGTAGCTCTTCAAGGGATCCATTTTCAGTCGGGAGAAAGCAAATTATAGATAAATACATCATGTATAAGTGCATGGAAACAAGTATCACTTCATGTAATTTAAATCGAATTATAGCCCCTCTGAAGTGGACGAGTCGAAACGATTAACCGCCGCAACGAAACGATGAAACGCCAAGACCATAGGCCATAAGGACAAACGATGACAAACCGATGTGTTCAATAACAAATCGAACTCGTAAAACGATAAGTCGAAGAGGCCAGCCGACGAATCGAACTGACAAGATGACGAGACGAACTCACGAAGTGATTGGTCGACTTTTTAAAACGGCGAGTCGAACTGGCAATTCTACGATTCGAACTCGGAAAACAACGACTCGACTACAAGTATCGGTGTGCGGAAACGATGAGACGCCATTACGAAACGACGAGTCGAACATTTTGTCCACAATCTACCTTCATAGCTTGCAGCAAGTTTTATTTGCTGTGAAGTGGGGCTTGAAGCATTTTCGTCCTTACATTCTTGGTCGGCGTATTAAAGTTGTCACTGATCAAGCGAACTTGAAATGGCTTACCTCTTTGGCACCTCAGGAAGCAAAACTAGCACGTTGGTGCATGTCAATGGCAGAATTCGACTTCTTCATCGAACATCGTCCAGGCCTAGCACCAGTGTGGACCACAAATATCATGATATGTCAAACTGGATTGAAACCAGCGAAAAATGCAGAAAGAATACATCTTTCAAACCGTTTTTAACCTGAACACGAACAGCGTTGACTGTGTAAGAACTTTCGTTGATGTAGTATGGCCGTGTAGCCGCATCGAACCACAGAAAACGGGGGGAAAATGAAGCCTCGTTTATGTTCAGGTGAGTTAACCGGGGTTGAGCCTGCAATGCAATCGATAAGCACTACCTGGTCAGCAGTCAACTTCAAAAAAACAGCTGACCTCGACGAGCTCTAAGCTTGAGCCCGCGATATGGTCACGTGATACTGGTCACCGGATACCTTGTTTTGACAGATGTCAATTAATCAAAAGATTGATGTCCAATATCAAAGATGTATGCTGTAAACTACTGCATGATACTGGTTACATTGGCATACATGGATGGGTGGACGTACGGACGGACGTACGTACGTATGTACGGACGGTTGATGACGTCATGGCTATAAAACCAAGATTTCTCGCAACGATGGGTTACCATATTTTCTTAAAAATGGTCCTCCGCGAGCGCCTTGGGTGCACGCGGAGCTCCGCTAAAAGGCCTTGGAATTGTCCGCCTTTTGGTTTTCCCGGATATTGCTTGATTATGTCAGTTTCTTCGCTGCCTAACTAGTGAATTCCACCTGAAAAATTGAATTTCACCTGAAAAACCGAATGTTCGCATGAATCACGAAGGGATGAGTGTGATATCCTGTCCGACTTCCTGTCGGACTGCCATTGTTATGCAAGCGACCAATCAAAAAAATAGTTCAAGTCCATTATCCCAGAGTCTTCCCGGACGCTCACCCGCTGACCAAAAAGCACGAGGACTCTGGGTACGAGATTGACGTGCAAAATTAGGATATCCCAAGCTAGAACTGAAAAAGGAACAATATGACGTGTTGGAGCGATATGCCTGGACAAAAATCTATGTGCTGAATATGTTACCAACGGTCTGTGATGCCAAGTGTTGCCTGTTCGATTAGAATTTGTGTAACGTGGAGGTATAAAGCAGATTGTGTCGCTGCTGAATGCACTGATCCGGGATCAGTTTCAAAAGTTAAAAGACTCTTTGTTTTGCAAAGTATCGTGGAAGGTGAAGGAGATCGAAAAACCAGACTCTGAAACCAGATTCTCTCCAGAAGAATAACTGAATCATTCTTCTAATCAGAAAGCTATGTCTTCTTTGAAGGATCTTTCAATTTAGATTCTTCGTCACAAGAGAAGGTTTAGGATTCTTTTCAAAAGAACATGAGTTCTTTGGGTAAGAGTTTCCTCGCTGTTCTAAAGAAGTAGAGAGGTTTCATTGTATAAAGAGATGTATACTTCTAGTTGGATAAACTTGTTGATTTTTAGAATATTATTCTTCCATGAAAATTTATCACGCTTTCCAAATTTAGAAAATATATTTACATACACAAGGTAATGCATACAAGCCATAATCACAAAAACAACTCTGTTAAATTTCACTAAAATAATAACATTAATGTTGCAGAACAAATACAAATTTCTGAAACTGAAACGCCTAAAAACACTAATGATTTTGAGAAATCTATGCTTCATAAAATCAGCCAAACTATTTAGCTAATAAGATAAGTCCCTAGAAATGAAAACAGTTTGTAAGCTCCAATTAACATGAAAAAGAAATTCTCCTGAGGGAATGGTATAGATCTTAAAGTTAGTGAAACTAAATAAATGAAAAGTGTTACACGAAAACAATTTTTGTAATTAAAATATATCACTCCTATCCAAGCAAAAACATTTAGCCAATCTGGAACTAATTCAAAGCACACACCCAAAAAACCAACATTAAACAGCTCTGCAATTGAATTTTCACGTGCAATATCTCAAAAACTGATTCTAGTTTTTATTTGCTTCGCAATGTGAGCTCAGGGTTAACAGCTGGTACAGGTGTATGTCCTTTTTGACAGCCTTGTGAAAACTTTCCAGTGTAACCATTCAATTGTACCACATTAGCAATAGTACAAATTACTACATAACATAATCCTTAAGGACGGTGCCTACTAATTAAAGATATTTTTGCCCCGGTGTGTGATTATGTAGGAAATGTAGCTCTTACCAAGTGTTATAGAAATCAAAAAAAAAAAAGATAATTCATGTATAATATTTGTAAAAAGCTTTAAAATACAAAGCAATGTATGGCGTTCTTTCTCAACTTGAAGCTTAATTATCTCTCAAAAATGCATGGTTACCCCCAATTTTCTTTTTGGATACCAAGAGTACTTACTAAGATCTACTTTCTCCGGATAGTTTTAAACCGCACAAAAACATCCCTGTATTAGTAAGCATGGGCGATAGGAAATCCGAGTATCTGGACATGCGCAGAACGTATGCGCAATAACAATAGTAGGCACCGTCCTTAAATAATCTGTCAGGACATAATATTATTTGAATGTCAATGTGGCAGAAATCAAAAGCTGTTTCGACAAAGTATGAAAGGGGCATGTACTCTACTATTTCTCGCCTGTTGCGCGACAAATCAAGAAATGGACTCAGACATGTTTACATGTGAGGGGTTTCATTAAGTTTTAAAGTAGAAGGGACCTTGTGATAGAGTAAGCGGGCACCCCTTTATATAGTCTGGCTTTTGATCTTGAGACCTCCTTGTAGACATGTGCTAGTACCCGGGTCCCAGCTTCTAATAAAACCCCTGCATGTAGGTTAGTTTAAGCCCCTGTGGTGGTGCAATACATTCAATAAGAAATTAATATATAGATTTAGCCAAGCCTAAAAGCTGAGCTCCCTGGTTATTTATTCTTACTGCCTGTACAGTTTGAAAAAATAAAAGGTTTCAAATTGTCCGCATTTTGATGTTTCCGTTTGCTGCTTTAATAATTAAATCATTTTCTTTCCTTTGTTCTATAGAAAAATTCATTGCCTAACTTATGACTTCCACGGTAAATTTTACGCTAAAAACCGATATCGCATGAATTACGAAGCGATGAGTGCGACATCGGTTTTTGCAGTGAAATTTACTTTGCAATTCACCAGTTTGGCAATAATTTTTTCTTGAACCGATTGCGGAATGAGTTTTAAAAGAAAACAAGCATTAAGCACAACCTCAGTGAGCGAATTGAAAAGGAAAAAAAGCCATTTTTTTTATAGCCAGGTAATAGGAATCATGCTAAAATTAGAAGCCATAAAAACAACTTTGTCAGTTCTCAGGGTCAAAGAAGAATTTTACTGATATACGTTATTCCACTTTATCTCTGAAAACAAGATCATTCACATTTTGATGTATTTCATTGAAACACGCCAGGTTGGCTTGGTACAAGAATCGGCAAACTACGGCAATGCAACCAAGAAAGGACGAACTTCAAACACGATCTGCGCCAACACTTAAATAACATTTGGGTGCTTTAAACAAACTTCTGAAAACACAATGCAAGCTACTGAGATTTCCCCTAATTTTACGAGAACTCATTGCGAATACGTGTTTATAACATAAGGGCAAATTTTTCTTGTCGCTGTCGAGGCACAGCAAAAACCACTTGGGCAAGCGGATTAAAAAAGCACTTGTTCGCTCGCATTTTAGAGGAAAACAAACAAACAAAAACAAATCAACTTTTTCTTTATGTCAAAAAGAGTACAGATAATTGTTATTTAATTCCAGTTGACAATAAAAATTCGATTTTCATTTCTGAAAAAAGGAAGAACCGATTAAACCACCTTTTAAAAATACGCATCCACTTTAAATAAAGCATCCGTAAAAATAACAAACGGTTTAGTGCCCAAGGAAAGAATTTGTGTGCTAAGTATGAGCTATCACTGGTAGTCTGTTTTGTCGTTGTCGTTCTCTTTCGCTCAGTCCTTTCGTTTCTGTTCTAGACATAGGTCCTCCAGGCATCATGTAACCTTATCAGCGCTTCTTAAGATATGCCAAAAATTGCAATACAGAGAAAAAAGGGCTCTAAGCAAATTAAAAATAGACACTCAGCTTTAAGTTTACATCCCGCCGATGCTTGACTTGAATAACGGCGTAGCCACCAGTGTGGACCACAGATATCTTGATATGTCAAACAGGATTGAAACCAGCGAAAATGCAGAAAGAAAACATCATCCAAACCGTTTTCCACCTGAACACGAAAAGCGTTTTACTGTGTAAGAGCTTTCGTTGATATATAGATATATACAGAAAGCGCGCGAAAAATGAAGCCTCTCTTATGTTCAGGTGATTTTACCTAGGTTGAGCCTGCAATCCCATGGAAAACCAGTAGCTGGTCAGCGGTCAACTTTAAAAAAAAACAGCTGACCTCGGTGAGCTTAAGCTTGAGCCCGCGATATGGTCATGTAATACTGGTCAGCGGATACCTTGTTCTGACAGGTGTCAGTTAATCAAAAGATAGATGTCCAATGCCAAAGATGTCTGCTGTAAACTAGCATGATACTGGTCACATTGGCATACATGGGGGGTGGACGGACGGACGTACGGACGGTCATGACGTCATGGCTATAAACCAAATTTTCTCGCATCGATGGTTTACCATATTTTCTTAACAATGGTGCTTTAGTGTAGACATGCCAGCCTTTTTGAATACTCTAGGTTAACCATGTAATGTACCCCAGACAGAGCAGAAAGACTTTCAGAAGAACCTCATTGTCAACAATAATGAAAAGCTGTTCACTGGCAGGGCATATCAACACCCCCACTTAAAACTGTTTTATTCACATAATCATTTAAGTAACGTCGTCAATTTCCTTTGGGAAAGCAGAGAGATGCACATCGAAAGGTCAGTGAAATTATGTATCAAGGCAAATAAAAGCTGCAAAAGCCAAACGTTCTTCAGGAGGTTAAGACTATAATGCAATTTATATTCCATTTTTCCAGATGAGTGGAGGTCAATACTTATTTTGAACCATCTAATTTGACAGATTGGATGTAACAATATTATATATATAATTATCCTAAGAATGTTTATTGCCCTTCTTACCCTCCAAATAATGCCATCCTTTCCTCATTGCCAAAGGCTTTCTGTAGGGTGGTCAGCACCATGCAAGTTTTGAAATGGTACTATTCTCTTCAACTCTCTGACAAACAATGCAAAAAAGCCTAAGACTGTTGATTCTAAAACTCCAACGAGGAACACAGACTTGTCTACAACCTTGAACCTAAACATTTCTTTTGTTGGCATAAAAAATAAATTACATTAGAAACTGTTGACAACTGTACATATCAACATGAAGAAGTCAGTCTTACTTCAAAATAGACCGTGCACACAATCGGGTGTCATGGTGGATGGCGGCCTGCGATAAGCTCCATAATATCGATGATATGGGTGATGCCAAGAAACGTAAACAAATGAATCTAAAGTTGAAGGATTAAATCCAAGCTTTAAGCATAGAGGTTGAGCAAATGAAGCGTCTACTTCGACAGAGCTCTTTCCAATTAGCGAGTGAACCACCAGCTGCCGCGAGCGTTACTCTGAATCGTGAGAAGGTGAGAAGAGCTTAAGCTTCCTTAGCTGCTAGCTGCTAGCAATAAGTACGATGAACTGATCCTGTTCAGAAATAATACATTGAAAGAACTAGAGCGACCGGTCAAATCTAGACGCGACACTGGGCCCAAACCGATTATCTGTAAATTTGTTCGAAGATTGGCAAAAGAAAATGTTGTGAATCGCCGACGAGAAGTCGAAAAAAATTCTCCTTCTGTTCTGGGATACAACTAAGATTTATGACCAATTATTACCAAGACTGCAGCATCTCTTATCAGAAGCAAACAAATTCAAGACAGGTCATCATTTTCAGTACTGCTGGGCGAAAAATGGCCAAATTCTCCTCCGCAAGAGCCACGAATCTAGAGTTATCAAGCTCATGTCAATGGCAGACTTGATCAATCTTAATTACGAGTAGTCTGGAACTTGAGTGAGACTATTCAGTTAAGCTAAGTACCAAACATATTTATTATTTCTTGTTAATGATTCCAAGTTCGAGTGAGGCCTAACACTACTGTGACGTTTTTATGCCCAATTATTCCATCAGAGATCAACCCTAGTATTGGAATTGGGCCCACACAAGGACAGAGAAAAACTCTGACCAGGGTGGGATTTGAACCCACGACCTTCGGATTAGATCACCGCCGCTCTACCGACTGAGCTACAAGGCCAGAACGGGAGCAGGCCGTGGGTATGTGAGATGTTATTCACAAGGACAAATTCGGCTCGGCCCAAGCCTAGTTTTAGATAATCATTAGCTGTTGTCCTTCAGTAGCATTTTGTGGTTAATGATTCCAAGTTCGAGTGAGGCCTAACACTACTGTGACGTTTTTATGCCCAATTATTCCATCAGAGATCAACCCTAGTATTGGAATTGGGCCCACACAAGGACAGAGAAAAACTATGACCAGGGTGGGATTTGAGAGTTTTTCTCTGTCCTTGTGTATGTAACAACGCCACTTTCTGCGGGCGGTGTAGGAATGTTTATAAACAGTAATTTGCAATATGATGTTCTCGAACGTACCTCTAACTCTTCCTATCAAGCTCTTTGGATCGAGATCATTGATCCGAAGGGGGGGGGGGGTGCACTTTAGGAATTTCTGGGTGGGGATGTGCCGCTGGGACCCTGGAACCCCTAGCCTATACCAGAGCTACAGTAGTTCAGCTGAATTTTGCTACCATATACTAGAGTAAACTCCCACCGATTTCCGTCTAAATTCCGATTCTTGACAGTTAATAATATCCAGAGGTGTTTCATGATAGCCATTTATTGACGCTGTTGAGGCTGAGTTACGTAAACTTAAACTTTGCTGATTTGATTTTTTTATATTCTTGAGTGGGAATTTCTGGTTCAACCGACTGGTTCAACCGACTGGTCAGTTTCGTGAAAAATGATGCTCTATTCTAGACCGAAAGGCTATGATTTATGTATTCTATCCTAGAGTAAACTGCTTGAAAACCATATCCTTCACAGCGGCACATACCTATATAGTCCATATATGGCAGCACCCCCCCCCCCGGGTCATTGATGCAAATAAGAAAAAGACTATTTGTGGTGTGGTTTATAGACAGCATGGCAAGGCTGATGATTCCCTTAATTATCTTTCCTCGTCAATAGAACTATAGTCCTCGAGAAATAGAAACATCTATTTAATGGGAAACTTCAACATTGACCGTCTTAAATTTGAAACTTGCTCTTATTCCAAGGAACTGCTCGAACTAACACAAAACGTTTCGCTACTACTAGCTGTTGATAAGCCCACGAGAGTTTATTGGACCTCAGCCACGTTAATCGACAACATTTTTTCAAATAATTTAGAAAACAGCTTCATATGTGGCAACATTATAACTGACACCACGGACCATTTCACTCAGGTTTGTACTGTCGCAACTCAACCTCGCGCAATAAACTATTCGAAGTACATTCTCGTCATCAGAGCCAAACATAAGCTGTAGAGTTCTTATAGCCAAAAATTGGCTATTTGAACCAGCTTTTTACAAAACTAGACCTTCCGTGAGGGTACACTGGGTTGCCTGTGGTACGTGCAGCGTTCCACGCAATTTTTTTCAAGTTGGGGGCGGGGTCACCCAGAAGTCATACCAGAAGTCATACCAGACGTCATACCAGCAGAGGCCTTTTGGCTCACAGGTCCTCACATGTTCGTACGACGAAACAGATCCTTTTCTGAGGTTAAAAACCTGGCTACCGGCCTATTAATTAATCATTTGTCAGAAAGAAGAAATTCCTGTCCTCTTTAAAAAAAATTGACACGCCTTGCTTACGTGTGGTAGTGAAGTAACACAGCGATTTATTCCATAATGTCAACTGAGCTGTGTGTTGTCTTCCAGGAGATTTTAATGCTATCAATGGCGAACCAAGCAAGATACAGTATTGTTAGCTTGCTTTATGCAAAACAAATATTAATGCAAAAGTAAACAAGACGCCTCCAAAGGCGTATCCGTGGAATGCGCAAACAGTTAACACAAATTGTCCACTTACAGTGAACTTCAAGTACAGGTAAACTTCGGAAAATGGCGAGAGATTACCAGAAAGATACATCTGTAATATAACTTGAAGTTGTCTGTTGTAAAAACTCATTATTAATGTTACTAAATTTGCAAATGCAAACAAAGAAGCCCTATTAGCAGGTTCTCGGGATACGGGATCTTTCATTTATTTATTTTTTGGAATGAGACTTTATTTAAATCCTACAGTTTTACTTCCTTCCTCAACTCCGTTCTTCCAAAAATTACAAGATTAGCCTTAAATCATCCGAAAAACTTATTACCGATCACAGTTCACAACTTATCATCCTGGGTCAGTTGTTCAAAAGCCGATTAATGCTAATCTCAGGTTAAAAATGAACAAACGAGTTTTATTCTCTACTCCCAAATGCTGTTCATTCGAAGAAGTCAATAAGCAAAGGAAACTTTCACCAAAAAGTTGAAAACATGAAACAAAAGTTTTCGCTAATCCTGGATTAAGGTAATCGGCTTTCGAACAACCGGGCCATGTATTCGAATTCCGGTCCCGTAATCCTGGTTTAGTTTCTTGCAAACTGTTTAAATCTGCCGTGGCGAAGACAAGAAGACAACATGTGTACTTCATTTCTCAGAATGCTCAAAAATGTAAAATTCCGTAATTGCGCGTTCTATTGTCCAGTCCAAAGTTCTAATTTTACAATTCCACAATCTTGATTTCAGTATTAGGAAGTGTTTACATGATACCGGTGCGAGTTTCATTCTGGTACGAGTTCATCCCGGTTCTTACTTATCGCTCTGTATTTGTTTACATGATACCGGTGAAAAATCTGGGGTAATGCGTAGCTTGCTCTGCACAATTAACCTGTAATGGCGTCGGAAGTCATTGTAACGCGAATGGCGTTTTAGTACATCTTTAAAGAAAATATACCCATATGGAGCTCAAGAATGGAACGTCAAGACAGGCGGTGAAACAAAGATCTGGAATCTTAAAAGCGACGAGTAATGGACTTCGACAGCTTGAATCTTTCGCCCGTCGAGCCGAAATCAAAATGAGCTGTACTTTTAATATTTCGCCAAGGTGGTGTTACGTACAACACTGAAACCAAATGGAAATTTCTCTGGTAACTTACGGGTTCAACAAAGACAGAGAAGGAATCGAACACCACAAGTAGATCTGTGATCTCTGTTATGTGTCTCACAGTGTTTACTGAAGTCGCATCTATTTAAAGTTTGCCTGTTTGTCTGGCAAGTAACATTCATTTTGTACTCAACTCTGCAAAGGTTAAAAAAAATTGGAAATGTGACAGTGAAAAATTATTTGAATGAAAGCTTGTTGTCTCTTTTGTGCTTTATTATGTACGGTCAAGGTTCTTTCGAAAAAGGTGTGATGTGAACTGTCAGAAATTTATTGTGTGTTTCCCTTGCACGCACGCAACTGAAATAGGAAGGGTTTCTTGCCTCTTATAGCAAATATGTTGCTTGTTTCAATAAATGTTTCGCTGGAAAATATTTCTGTGACATTTCCAGCTTTTGTAAATTTATCATGTTGTGTAATTTTCGAGCTTAGCAAATGTGCATACATGTGTTGAAATGTGATACGGGGAGAATTTTTGTGGTAACGCATAAGTCACGAAAATAAACAGGTCTGTTGGAAGCGTGCTTGAGTTTCAACAAAATCACCCCCAAAATCGGCAAAAGATTGTGACGCTGATGAATAATAAAGTAGCTGCTATTACCAAAACGATGGAATTACCTGGTGATAAATAACCTTGTCTTGGAGAGTAAATTTTTGATTTTCCAGAAAGAATGGTAACCTCTGAGAGTTGGGCGATTGTGATCTTTGTGTTGAATTCGCACATTTCTTGTCAAAATTTAATAACAATTGAACCCGGTATCTAAGCATTATTTAACACAGATGCTTCACTGTTTCGCGAGTAAACATGCCGCGGTAACTTGATCACTGCGCCCGCTGAATTCGATGTGCGATTTACTCGGTGGAGCCAAAAGTACAATTACAACAAAACAACTAAAATCTCCCAAAATGTTTTTCGCTGATGGTAACTTTTCATATTCGTGGTTCAAAATAAATGTTGTTTTCATGTCGTAAATTTTGTTACCGATGGCAAAATATTTTAGTCTCGATCGACCGTTCTGAAACTTCCTTCTGCTCTTCTTAAAAACTGTGTATCCGTATTTATTTACTTTTATATCAATAATTTTATTACATAAAGCAGGCTAACAAAATCTGTATCTTGCTTGGTTCGCATTTGATAGCATTAATATACAATTTTCGGTCCTATGCTTTGACACAGATACTTCACTGTTTGGCGAGTAAACATGCCGCTGTAACTTCATCACGGCGCCCGCTGAATTCCGGCGATGTCACTTTCGATTTTGCGATTTATTTGTGCAGCCAAAACGTACAATAACAAAATTGAACGTTGCAAAAATCCCCCAAAATGTTTGTCGCTGATCGTAACTGTTTATATTCTATATTCACGGTTCAAAATAAATGTACGTTGTTTTCATGTCGTAAATATGTTATTCTCGAGCGATCGTCCTGGAAATTTCTTTCTGCTCTTTCTAAAAACTGTGTATCAATATTTATTTACTTTTGCATCAATATTTGTTTTTGCGTAAAGCAAGCTAACAAAATCTGTACCTTGCTGAGTTCGCATTTGTTAGCGTTAATAGTATTTTCGGTCCGATGCTTCTGTTTAATGAGGGGTATAATATTTTGGTCTCCCATCCAAACACTAACCCCGCCGAACAGGGGACTTAACTTCAGTGAACTGTCAAATGCTCAGAGGGCACTCTTAAACTTGTGGTGAAAAGAGGTTTATCAACATGTCAGCCCAGAAGCCAATGTTTCTCACTTCCCATTTATTTTCTTCAATCTTTCTGGGTTCAGTACTTTGCTAATAACCACATGTCTTCTCAGACTATTTACCCAAGACTTCTACCATGGCACTACAGTGATAGACAATACCAAAACAATATCGTGCACTGTTAGAGCTACATATTACGCAAGGACAGATATGTTTTGTCGTACGAACGTGTTAGGACCTGTGAGCCAAAGGGCCTCGTCAGGTATGACTTCTTAATGACCCCGCAACTTGAAAAAAATTGTCTGGAACGGTGCACGTACCACAGGGTACCCAGTGTACCCTCACGGAGGGTCAAGACCGCGTTATTTTACTGCTGCATGTTTACTCGCGAAACAGTGAAGCACCTGTGTCAAATGATGCCAAGCTACCGGGTTTTTGTTTTTGTTAGTTTTCTCTTTCTTTCGATTGTTATAAATTTTGACAAGAAATGTGCGAATTCAACACAAAGATCACAATCGCCCAACTCTCAGAGGTTGACCATTGTTTCTGGAAAATCAAAAATTTACTCTCCAAGACAAGGTTATTTATCATCAGGTAATTCCATCGTTTTGGTAATAGCAGCTACTTTATTATTCATCAGCGTCACAATCTTTTGCCGATTTTGGAGGTGATTTTGTTGAAACTCAAGCACGCTTCCAACAGACCTGTTTATTTTCGTGACTTATGCGTTACCACAAAAATTCTCCCCGTATCACATTTCAACACATGTATGCAAAAGCTGGAAATTTTACAGAAATATTTTCCAGCGAAACATTTATTGAAACAAGCAACATATTTGCTATAAGAGGTAAGAAACCCTTCCTATTTCAGTTGCGTGAGTGCAAGCGAAACGTACAATCACAAAGCATATGCAATTACATAAAATTTCTGACAGTTCACATTCAACCCTTTTCGAAAGAACCTTGACCGTAAATAATAAAGCACAAAAGAGACAACAAGCTTTCATTCAAGTAATTTTTCACTGTCAATTTTCCAATTTTTTTTAACCTTTGCAGAGTTGAGTACAAAATGAATGTTACTTGCCAGACAAACAGGCAAACTTTAAATAGATGCGACTTCAGTAAACACTGTGAGACACATAACAGAGATCGATAACAGATCTACTTGTGGTGTTCGATTCCTTCTCTGTCTTTGTTGAACCCGTAAGTTACCAGAGAAATTTCCATTTGGTTTCAGTGTTGTACGTAACACTACCTTGGCGAAATATTAGAAGTACAGCATATTTTGATTTCGGCTCGACGGGCGAAAGATTCACGCTGTCGAAGTCCATTACTCGTCGCTTTTTTAAGATTCCAGATCTTTATGTTTCACCGCCTGTCTTGACGTTCCATTCTTGAGCTCCATGTGGGTATATTTTCTTTAAAGATGTACTAAAAAGCCATTCGCGTTACAATGACTTTCGACGCCATTACAGGTTAATTGTGCAGAGCAAGCTACGCATTACCCCAGCCCCCTCAAACCTAACACAATACGCACAGAAGACTCTATGCACAAAGACACCACTTAGCAGGGGAGTGACAGGCAAGACTTTTCCCGACACGGAAAATAAGAAAACTAGACCCTCCGTGAGGGTACACTGGGTTGCCTGTGGTACGTGGCTTTTTTATACGCTCCGCTTTTCTTAAAATATCGTCCATGTAGTATCTCAGCATAGCAACACTAGCGACGAGCGTGACTGCGTCAGAGGCCAGTGGTTTCGGATGATTAATGTGTTGACATATGACCTCTTAATTGAACAAATCTTGAATTTGTGACGACATAGCCTCCACAGACATGTAGCTCGAGCCGTACTGGGGAATATTGGCCCTGGGTCGTTTACTGCCACGACCTCGGGCCAATATTTCCCTGGCAGTACGGCCCTCGCGCTCGGTTAGTAAGAAGTTATTAAGGGGTCACCCAGAAGTCATACCAGCAGAGGCCCTTTGGCTCACAGGTCCTCACACGTTCGTACAACGAAACAGATCCTTTTCTGAGGTTAAAAACCTGGCTACCGGCCTAATTCTTTTTCCTACTTTCCCAACCGCGAGAAAACCGCGGTAAATCAGCATCGCCAAAAAAATTTTTTTTTCTCAAAAAATATCTAAAGTTAGGGGGAAAAATACATCATTTTAAAGCTAAGAAAATAAGCTTTCCAACAGCATATAACTTATTTACAGACAACTGAAACATTTTATAAAAGCGAAAGTTGAACGAAAAAATTTAAGAAAAATAACAGTAAAATATGTTTTCCAGGCAAAATTTGGTCATTTTAGCGTTGATTACGAATTTTTGGATGCAAAACTAGAATTTTCTGCAATTTATCTGCTTTCTTGGACATAAATTCGACCGAAAACTGATGAGGCACGAATATTTTTAGATTTTTAGGAATAATAGATAACGTGGATTCAATGCGTAATGTGATAATGCGATAAAAGTGTCAAATTTGTGACCCATTGCTAACGGCAACGGAAGCGATCACATTACGAATAATTAACCTCTGTTACCAAAAACCACCCAAATAACCGGTCAGTGTAAAACGCAGACTGCAGACTGCAGACCAGGGATAAAGTGCAGACTGAGGGTAAAATGCAGACTGCAGACTGCGGGTTAATAAAATAATGAAAAAAGAGTTATAGTAGCCGTTTTCACACTGAAACCCCAACACAGCTCCCATCGCTTTGGTTGCCCCACCGCATGTTTTAAATCCGGATTTTCATCGAACTCTGTAAGAATTGAAGCTTTTTGAATCCTTCTTGTTGTTGGAAAAAGGATAGTTTCGTTAAGTGAGTTGCTTTTAGGCAAAGAAGTCACCACCCCGTAATTCAACTGTCCATTTTGCTGCACTGAACAAAGTAATCGAGTAATTACCCAATAACTCAATTTATTTTGACACGCATGGCTACAGTACCAATTAACAAAGACAGAGATAACGTGGATTTTGCAACCATTTAACGTTTCAATTCAGTCGGCTTAAGCCAGTATGACTGAGGTGTAAAAATTTCTTATTAGGATCCTTTCATTCGCTTTCGTGTACGTTACGTTTATCCTTTAGTTCACAAGTTCGTTTGTTTTGCATCTTACCTTTTCAGCGATTTTAACGCTTGAAATTCCATTCAATCCACCTGGTCTAGTCTTTGAATTCACCATTATCGCTGCCCTGCGAATCTTCAGTGTTCTACATAACAGCACACTTGGTAAAAGACGGTGGACGGGCGACAGATTGTTGTCGATGTTGTCGCCTGTCTTGTTCAGTATCCAATTGATTTGCCATTATTGAGCTTCATAAGGGTATATTTTGTTCAAAGATCCACTAAAACGCCATTCGCGCTACATGACTTTCGACGCCATTGCCGGTTAAGTTAATCGTTATAATGTGTCCACCAGAGAAATGTACGCATTTCCCACTACCCTCTCGATCCTAAGAAAATACGCGCAGCACGGCTCTATGCACAAAGACACCACTTAGCAGGGGAGTGGCAGGCAAGACTTTTACCGACACGGAAAAAAAATAAAAAAAATGAAACGGAGAAATCTACCCATTTTCTGACTGGGATTGCCATACCGGAACCCAGTAAAAACCAACGAAATGAAACCGAGATTCCGACTGTGTTTGGCAACCCAGTAAAAAATAAATTCCTTGATTAACAAGCACGCCCCGATGAAAATTCTTTCCAAGCACAGGGAAAAAATATTGTCGAAACCATGGATTACCAGGGGAATCAGAACTTCAGTGGGACCTCAGCCAAGTTAATCGACAACATTTTTTAAAATAATTTAGAAAACAGCCTCATTATAACTGACACCACGGACCATTTCATTCAGATCTGTATTGTCGAAACTCAACCTTGCGCAATGAACTATTCAAAGCATAGGAAAAAAAATGCTTGATTACTAATTTCAATGCTAACATGGTTCTCTCGGAGTTGCAAGAAATCGAATACTCTAATCTTTTCGATGATGATGTTAACAAGTCCTTCACAACTTTTTACAAAAAAGTGAATTCCTTAACAAGCACGCCCCGATGAAAATTCTTTCCAAGCGCAGGGAAAAAATATTGTCGAAACTATGGATTACCAGGGGAATCAGAACTTCAAAAATTTGGTTTTATCAACGGAGTTGATAATGTAAATTGACCACCGTACAGAGATTCTAAAAGCTGACGTTTCGAGCGTTAGCCCTTCGTCAGAGCG
>NC_090883.1:14000954-14017705 GCF_036669925.1 Montipora capricornis
AAAAGAAAACAATGCTTGGCTGGATGCAAAAACGATGAAACCACTGATTAAATACCCAAATTGAGTAGCACATAGACTAATTTTGAGTTTTCTTTTATTGGTCACGTGACCATGGGCGTGGCATTATGACGTCATATTTAGGGTCACTGGTTTACAAAAGTTGGAAACTGACCAAAATAATGCCAAATTCTCTCAGATTAGTTAACTATTACATCCTTAGCAACGCACCCCAAAAAATACGTCAGTAGGCCCTTAATGTGTGCCTGGCATTGTATCTCAATCATTCCAGTTTGGGTGCCCAGCGGGGAGAACCACATAGTTGATTATCTTAGCAAGCTTACAGATGTGGATGACTGTGGAATACAACCGCATATCTTTCAATGGATTGATAATATGTGGGGCCCTTTTACAGTCGATCGGTTTTGCTACTTCATACAACGCCAAATGCAGTAGATTTAATTCCCGTTTCTGGAATCCAGGGTGTGAAGCGATCAATGCTTTCCTACAAGATTAGAAAGGGGAAAACAATTGGGTAGTACCCCCTCCATGTCAAATCATTAGAGTGTGGCGGCATTTTCAGAATTGTCAAGCCAGGGGGACAGTGATTTTCCCCTTGTGGAGAGGGGCCGTTTTTTGGCCACACATATGTCCTGATGTATACACCTGGCTAAGTGTGTCACTGATTGGGTTGGTATTCCTGAATTCAGTGCACCTGCCATCGTTCGAGGTAGAACCTATAATTCCATTTTCCATGGAGATAGGGTGAAGTTCAGACAGCTGAGTACATTAATGGACAGTTTGCGAAAGGGAAACAGTCACAGGGGGTTTTGTTTGTCAGAACAAGGTTTGTGTGAAAGTTGTGTTCAGGTGGCAATTCAGGAAGGGCTTGCAGGTAGCCTGTTACAGAGTGCCTTCAGGTGGCCTATTTTACCCACAGGTGGTTGGTCCGAGCCAAGGTTAGATTTTGATGATGTATGTAACGGTTGTTAGAGTGTTGGTAGATATCAAGTCTGTTCTGGCATTTCTTTGATGCACAGATATACCAAGTAAAACAATTTCATTGCTTCCACAGGTTTGAACATCTTCAGTCATGGACCGTGAATTGAGATTCAAGAGCGAGCCAAGGCTGATATCCACCTGTTTAATCTGTTTGAGAAGTTGAAACGAACAATTTTATCCGCAAAAGCTATTGGGACAGTTACTAACTATTCTAATTACTTGAGCCGTTGGATTGAATTTGCTAATAGCAAAAAGCTAGTGGTATTTCCGGTTTCAATCGTGGATGCTTCCCTGTATGTTAGTATTTGGCAAGTCCACCATAGAGTCTCTCTATAGTGCGCTAAAATGGGTACATGATATTGCTGGGATTTCGAATCATATGTCCAGTCCATTTGTAAAGAACATTGTAGAAGGAGTCAAGAGGCAAAAAGCCAAGCCTGTAGTTAAGAAATAACCTATCACTAAAGAAGCTCTATTCGCATGTTGTATAAAATATGAGCATTGTCATGATTTACCATTCCGTAGAGATATTTCCATGGCACTTTTGCTATTTTCTGTTTTTTTCAGATTTAGTGAAGTGTCAGCCCTAACTGTGCAAGATATTAGTATTAAGGAATCTCACCTAACGGATATACGAGTTCAGATTATTTGTTTAAGCCATTAGTTAACACGAAGTCAGGTTTCAAACTTATACAGAAGGTGAAACCACTCAGCTATACCAGAGCAAGAGAGTCCATTGTTGGGTTACTCAAGGAATTTATGCCTGATCACGCTAATCTTAGCTTACACTCATTTCGAGCAGGTGGTGCTACCATTGCAGCTAATGCACAGGTGTCTGATCGGTTTTGGAAACGCTATGGGAGGTGGCGATCAGATTCCTCTAAGTATTAACCCAGTGCAGCAGTCAGTTCCCTATTTACAAATGAATAGTCATTTGATTGTGTGTTGGTTCAAATGGAGAATTAGAGAAAACGTGCGGTTGATTTGGCAATAAAGCGAAGGGGCAGGAGCTTTTGCTGCAGACTCGGTCGTTCTGAGTTTGAGGCCTCAAAACTAAAATTCAATATTAAATACCAAAAAACAAAAAGTTTATTCAAGTAATTCAATCTATTAGCTTTAATATGATATGTAGTTTGATCCTATACAAAAAAAAAAAAGCGGCGCGATTTTTTTTTTCCGCGGACACATCATTTTCCTTTACCGAGACCCTAACTCCCTATTGAATTACCTGCATTATCTGGAAGTGGCAATTCGCATGTTTAAATAGCAAAAAGTCGGGAAAAATAGTTTTAGAGACCTTAAGTTTTTCTTTAAAATACATGTGCCAGAAGCACCAGTAAATTTGATCCAGAGAAATAGAAGAAATTTGTCATACAAACATGAAATATCAGCTCTTCACATATTTATGCGTTTTTCACCAAGCCTGAGGTCAAGATGGCTGGATAGTTGGCCGATTTCTCTCTATTCCTTTTTATCCCATAGAAAACGAAACGAACGAGGCCAATTTCCAGCCATCTTGACCGAACAAGCTTGGTCAGTAAAGTATTTATTATATGCCAAAGAATTTCGCTACATTAACAGAAGTGACTTGTTTATTTTCGAGTCATTCAAAGAAAGCCAACTGTTTTTGTTCACGCCCCTTATCATCGAGCAAACTGAAATACAAAGTCATTTGATAGGTTTACAAGTTTGATGAGTAAATGTCAAAATTCTCAGTTGACCAAATATTCCGAAAATTGATGTCGGGGGAGCGAATGGTACAGAAAATTTTCGAACTTTCATTGCGAAATTTTGGGTGTACCTTGAGAGTTTGGCCTAAATTCCCGCAATTGCTTGCATTTTGGGACAAAACCCGTTTGTGTGATTCACGGTTTCGAGCAGCCAACGGGAAAACGCTGTTCCATTCGCCACATGAAATTATTGGAATTTTAAACTGAAACTTATGGTCGAATGGATAGCGAATCGGACCACAGAGTTTGCTTCATCTTTCCCGCTCGCGCAGCCTGCCGATATTGACAATCCAACAAATTGTTCCTTACCATTATCTTCATCATCAACACACATGTAATTAAAATTGTCATCATAGTTAAATACTTACCTCTCACCGAATTCAGTGAGTTGGCAAACAATTGGTTCCTTCGTGTACGCTTCTGCCATGGCGAGAGTATTTGTGAAGCAGCAATAGTGACGATTGCCTACAAGCACGTTGGCAGTTTTGAGATCTCGGTGATCTATGTCCTTGCAATGCAAATATGCAAGTCTTTCGGCGGCAATATCCTTGGCAATCTTAACTTGAATTTTTTTCCCCAAGATAGCTACACCGTCCATGTTGTCGAGGTAATTTTATTAAAAAGTCGAGTAGACTACTCACTTTCTTTTCAATGCCAAAACAAGTAAAATCAAAGCAAACGTACTCAAGCATATTACAGAAGGGTGACGATTAGAAGCCGATAAAGGAAACGACGTTTTTGTAGCTCATTGAGCAAAGTAGTTTTGCTTCTTTTGGCAAAGCAGGCAATGTCATCGGAGGATTCGCTCAACATCATGCGACACCATGAGACACCCATCTCTGAACGGTAACCTACGAGTTGTAAGTTCGATTGAAGGTGCTCGGCCCGGCACATATATACAATTACTTATCATTGTTATGTAAAAACGAAGGGATAGAAAGAGGAAAGCTGGGACGAAAAAAAGCAATATTAATGAAGCGAGCGGTGTGGGAAAAAAGAGAGAGAGAGGGAGGAGAAAGGGAGAGGGAGAGAGAAATGAGATCCATTTTTATTCATCCTGTAAGTGCAAACTTGCCATGTACATATTTGATTTCCCTGGGTATACGTATTGTTCTACAAAACAATAGCGCGAATGCATACTTAATTTGTTCTGCATGCATAATGAAGTAGGGACCTGTACGGAAATCATTCCATGATCTCTCTTTCAGAGGTAAATTTTCTTCAAACCTTCTATGATGCGCTGATCAAATTTATTTGATTTTACTGCAAGGAAATGTATTCTTTTACCAGACGCCGGAGTATGGTGGCCCACAGCTGCCACGGCAACTTACTTTTCCACGGCAAAACTTACTTTTCCACGGCAAAACTTACTTTCTCACGGCAAAACTTACTTTTCCGCGACAAAACTTACCTTGTCACGGCAAAACTTACTTTTCCACGGTAAAACTTTCTTTTCTACCGGTCCGGAATCCGGAATAAGAACTTGAACCAAAGTCACTTAAAATGATCCTGCGTCGTGAAAATGTTTTCTTTCATCTCGCTGAGTAATTTGTCACATGCTGACTCCTTTTGGAAGGGATTCATGTCGTACGTTCGGAAGAGAATCCAACTGTCTGGGATTTTTCTTTTTCTTGATTGTGGGGTGATAATGTTTTGACATCCGTGAAATATTACAGCAATTGCCTTCGGGCGCTCGATTTTCTTGATTACCCTCGTTTGTTGACCTCTTAAGGGTGCGTTGGATTACGATTTTAGGCAAACCCTTAGCAAAGAAAGTTTTGCCGAAGCAGCTGTGGGCCACCGTTCCCGGCGAGAGACCATCGTGAAACGATTTTGTGAATGTCGGGTCACGGTAAAACCACAGGCAGACAACCCTAAAGATGCGAGAGCGCGTGACGTCACGTTATTTTGAGACAAATTAACCCATCAAAAACACACATTAATACTTTTCTCACTCTTGAGGGAAATCTGTGCTTTTTTTTGGTTAATGTGATTTGACCAAATTCTAATGATCGCTCAGTCCTGTCCTCATCATCTAACGATAGCAAAAACCGGAGCGAAGCTTGAAAATCGAGCAGGATTTTGAGGTTGCAGAGTCGTGTAAATGCGATGATTTTTGGCACGATGCTAGCAAAATTATCGACTTTTTACGTGGTCAAGGCTGGGAGGCAAGCGACCTTTGAAAGAGGGAGAAATTCGGCTAGTTTCTAGTGGCACTCGGCCTTGAGCGGTCTTGGAAGTTGAACGCCTTGTCTCCACTACTCAACCGGACACTCAAGCTTGGTGATATATGGGCGCGTTGGCCGGCCAAGCCACTGTGCAGTTTATTAAGCATTGGAATAGATACAAAAATATTAATACATCAGTTCTAAAATAAAGAGAAAAACAATGCACCAGAGCCGGAAACGAAAACCCCTAAAAAAGCAAGTAGGTAGAAAAAAGCGGGGAACGTGTACCCCCCACCAAGGCAGCAGTGCGACCCTCGGGGTTCTAGGGTATTCTACTTGAAAGACACTACTTACAATGTAAATGAACACTATCATATACCGTCAAACGAAGGCATAAAACACTAATTCAGCTCGATAGGACAAAAAACGAAACAGGCCTTGTGCACGCGGCGAAGGCTGACCTTAGAATGCCTCACTCGCTAAACGATCGCCAAATAAAAACCACGATCACGTGGCACTCCAAGCGCCTGCCACTCACAACCAAGATCTCTACTACGTGACGGCAAAATATCAATTTATGCTAATCAGGATTATCACAAATTACATATTTTGCCTCCACTACTCAACCGGACACTCAAGCTAGGTGATATATGGGCGCGTTGGTCAGCCAAGCCCTGTGTAGAAAGGGCTTGAGTGAAGGCAAAAGTGAATTTGAGGCCGGTAATAAACTCTCCAAAGAGTCTCTGACATAAGTATTAATGGCACTCACTAAGGCCCAACGGTCGTGTCGTAGAGGTTTTCTGTCAGGGACTCCAAGACTAGGGGCTGATGTAGCTCCACCACCTGAGTGAGTACTAAATTAAGCAATATCGGGAACAATATCATGGAAAGACTTCTTGAAAGAGTCACTGTAAGTGGAATAGCTCATAGGCTTATAAAGTGAAAACAAACGCGTACGATTGGCAGAGGCAAAAGAAGGACATATATACCCGCGTCGGAATAAAAAACTTACAACTGACTGCCTTTCCTTGGTACGTCAACTTAGCACTTTTCAATGAAAATGGAAATAAGTTCATCATGAAAACCTGACATTCTTAGCCCTAATAAGGGACAACCGAAAAGCGAACAAAACCTGAAAGACCTAAAAACAAACATAACTTAATGATGCAATCGAAGTAGATCGCTCATATGAGCTCTTTACGATAACTTCCTCGGAAGATCTGCGTTAAGCGACTCCTTTCGATGTTTTCATGACGGGCGAGGCTGCAAGGCGAACATTCCCTGTCTTGGCTGCTACCGTAAAACGAGACGACAGACTCCGACAGACTCCGGCAGACTCCGGCCAAATCGTGGAATCACTTGAAAGTATAGTAAACACAAAGGATGGTTGAAACCGATTTGGATCATGAATCCAACAAATACTGAGTGGAAAAGGAACGGCATCAAATACTTCCACGGCGAATGACTTCCATCCATTGAAAACACTAGGATAATGCAGAGATGCCCTGGATTCACTGGAGGCGAGGACTGACAATCAAGCTCTTCAGTCATGGAAACGACGTTTTGGAAAAACGGCAGAGATGTCGACCAAAACTCTGTGTGAAAAATGACTAAAGAAACGAAAAGGGGTAAAGCAACACACGGCAAAATAATAATAATGACAGCGAAAAAAGAAAGAAAAGGTAAATGGATAAATGGAACGCAGCATGAACAATGGAAGACTCTGGAGAAAAGCATGCAGAAAATAATAACAGACTAAAACAAGGAACCTATAAATGGAATAATCAATGCCTCAAGCAAATGCTATGAAAAGATAATAGAAAGGCATAAGTACTTACATAGACACGAAAAACCCAACAAGGGTGACCCTCAAGGACCTCTAGCCCAATCTAGCATCGCTCAAGGGCAACAACACTAGAAACAACAGATCCACCGAGGGTGAACGACAAGGGCCTGAATCCCGTGCTATTTAATAGGGCTAATAGGGCGAAGGGTCTAATTGTTTTAGTATCACCCAACTAGTCGGACAGAAAAGGCAATAATAAAGTTAGCAGATGCAAGTTGAAGAGATCAGTTTATTTGGGAATAAAACGAAAGAAAGCGTCACGCTTTTCACTACTCGAGGACTATTACTAATAGTCCTCTAGTAGCGTAGCCAATCAAAATGCATTAGTCCACTAGTTGGGTGATACTAAAAACGCATAGTTTTTGAACATCAATACTTCATGTGTACCTGAACACAACAAACCCACCAGGGGTGATTATCAAGGGCCTCCTGTCCATGCCATAACCGCATTGTTCATGAACATCAATACTTCATTCGTACCTGGACACAACAAACCCACCAAGGGTGATTATCAACGGCCTTCAGCCCATGCTATAAACAAATTGTTCATGAACAACAATATTTTATATGTACGTGTGTACCTAGACACAACAAAGCGACCAAGGGCAATTACAAAGGGCCTCTAACCCACCCTATACACGCATTGGCCATGAACATTAATACTATAGAAGTGTACGTAGAAACAACAAACCCACCAATTAAGGGCGATGAATATCAAGGGCCGTTCAATAGCCCATATTATCAAAAACATAGTACATGAAGATGAATGCATATTGAGACATATGAAACTCGTCAGGGGTAACAATACTAAAAACTATGAAACGTATACACGGCTAAGCGAATGATGTACGTATCAAGAACGACATAGAGACATTATCGTCAAGCTATCGCTCAATATCAACGCACTAAACAAAAAATAACACAACGATAGAGAATGGCCAACAGAGACCCTAGCCTGTGCAACCCAAAGGAAAACTTACAGCATAAAACACAAACTAGACACCGAGGGTGAATATCAAGGCCGTCTGGGTCATGCCCGCAAAGCATGGTTCATAAACGTCGATACTCCGCGCGTACCTAAGCAGAACAAACCCACCAAGGTCCACAGGGACACTACCCCAAATAAACAAAAAATATAAATCATAAAGAACAACAAATAACGAGACCCCTAGGCTGAGCAACTCAAACGAAAGCATGCAGCAAAAAACGAAATGTAGAGTAAAAAACTAGAACTCTGGAACGCAAAAAACAACGCAACATTACTTCATTAGCTAGCCTAGTAGGAATACGGACACCTAAAGCGTAACCACCGAAAAAAACATAAGAGGAACTAGACCAAAATTAGTGATCTTGGCCAGGCCTTTGACGAAAAGATTTGGAACATCTGGAAGAAAAAACCCCCCAATGGACAAAACGACTCCAGTGGACACCAACGAAACATATACACGGCCAAAAACAGGCGAAATTCCAAAGTGGAACCGGCTGCAGCAGACGCTCGGATGAAAACAACTATGGAGGTTAAACAGATAGGAGGGTATAAGAAGGTAATATCCATGGACGAGTCCAGAGCAAACGTCCGAGTTATGCCCCACATTGGAAATTCTGGTAAGTTGACTGGTAAAGATCTGCGTGAATACAGTGCGCTACTGTACAATGTACGGAAAGCTATTATAAACACATTTTGAATTTTGGCATTGCGCGTTGGGAAATGCTTATTCCAAATATTTTTCTCATAGGCTTCTATCCAATTACGAATACTCAGAGGATAGCCTGACCTTTAGAAATGACATAATCAAGCATAGTCAGACAGAGAAGGAAAATCGAGAGTGGTCAAACTCGTTGTCGACTAAAACTCCTTTAATGTGTTTATAATAGCTTTCCGTACATTGTACAGTAGCGCACTGTATTCACGCAGATCTTTACCAGTCAACTTACCAGAATTTCCAATGTGGGGCATAACTCGGACGTTTGCGGCGTTTCGGAGAGGAATCATGTTGATTTTCGAGCGATCTTTTCGCATTTGATAACATGTTTTGTTGCTCGAAGAAAACCCCGCAGAATATTAAAATTTTGCTGTTTGTTTTTGTCTGATGATGTCCCGATTGGTCGCTCATAACAATCGAGCTGTTCGAGGAGCCGCTGTGGGGATGGGGTAAGTGTTGTAAATGAAATGACTGTACCTCATCGGGTGGACTTAATTTGACCTCGGACCCCAGCTCCGTGTCCTGTACGGTTATCAGCAGCTGTTAAATTCATCAGCTATCGTGGAATCGAAGCACAAAATGCTCATTTCCAGCCAAGTGCGTGGGGATTTTTGACGACGAAACATTTACGGAGGTTCGCAAATGATGTGGCTTTAGCTTTGCGTAAAAAAAATCGCGGCTGGGATGGATTTTCAAGTCGCAAACCGCCTCTGAGCTGACAACGGTCGAAATCTTAGTGTGCAGCCTTGACTTTCTCTTAGAACATTGAAAACACGGACTTCCCGAAACTGTAAAATAAACTCCAAAAGGCACAAGAATACACCAGAGGTGAGTCATTTTTATTCATTTTATTGAATGAACGTTAAATTGAGCATTTTTTAGGCTTCATAATCGACGGTATTTTCCCCTACAAAGTCTTATAACGCGTTTAAGTTCTCAACGCCTGTCTGTAGTGACGCGAGCTTGGGCTGCTTATGGTTCCCGTAGTTTATCAAGCGCAAATTTTTTTATTTCCCTGGGTCTCCGGGCGCGACTGTTTTCTCTCAGATGCTAATAATTAAATTTCACTGGCTTCAGTAAGTCCAGCCACAAAATATTCGCAGCACAATATCCTACGCGAACAAAGTTTATTTCTATGTCAATATATATTCCTTGAAGGCTTGAGTCGATGCAGTCACGTCGGGAGACCCAGGGGAATAAAAAAATTTGCGCTTGAGAAACTGCGGGAACAAATTTTATTTGAAGACTTGATAAATACAGTTACGATCGCGAACAGCCTACTACGTACAAACCCCTATTAACTAATAAAAGCGGCATGATTGCGCAAAAGTTTGTTTACTACGACTTTCATCTCGCATCTTTCAATGCTTTCCGGCTTCGCGAATGTGTTTGAACTTTGTCAACACGAAGGAGGCGTGACTGTGATTGGACGACTGAGTCAATGCAGTCATGCAAGTAGAGCCACGGGAATAAAGAAATTTTGCGGTTGACAAACTACGGTCCACCACCCAAGTAAGGGTCAGTTTGTTATCAACGGTCGAAGCCGTGACCACTTTTGTGCTAAAGCACCGCCTTTGAATGCTGTTACCGCCCGACGTTGCTCGCAGGACTGCTATTGCGTTGATAGTGGGTCTTTGTCAATTGATTCTGATTTGAAATTGTGACCGTGGGAATATTTTATCCAGGTATATTTGACTCAAATTGGTGGCACCTGAGAATTTAGTCTCCAGCCTTGGGATTTTATTATAACTGTTGACAACCACGAAATCGTGAAGTGGCTCAAATCGCGTCGGATCTGGAAAATAACCACACAGGAAGGATGGCAATGAGGTTAGGCTTTTCAAGCTTTTTATCGGGATTCTCATACAAATCCTTATATTTTTGTCGGCCATGCTCACACTGAGCTTGGAGCACCTGTGGCCTCTCTCGCTAAACGATCGCCAAATACAAACCACGATCACGTGGCACTCCAAGCGCCTGCCGCTCACAACCAGGCCTCTGCTACATGACGGCAAAACATCAATTTATGCTAATCAGGATTGTCACAAATAACATTAGGTGACGGCGGAGACGTGGGATCTGAAGGTGAAATCGAAGCGTCCCAAAACCCCATCAAATCACTCAGGAAAATGAAGAAAATAGTGGGTGAGTGAACTTTATTTATCTGGCTGTCCATAAAATGAATTTTTGAAAAGAAACATCGCGATTTGAAGTTTTTAGAACTAGTTTTATGAAATGGCTTATTCTCTCCTTGTACAAATCCCATAATTCACCTCTTTTACCCCCAAAAAATTTGCATAGGGATTGTTTTCGATTTCTCTTGGGACATCTTCATGTCCCAGTAGAAAATTGCAAACAAAAATTATGTTTTTTTTTGGGTCAATTTTCGCCGCGAATAGCCCTGGCCTCTCAGAACCCCTATCCCTTTATAGTCTATTTTATGGTCGATTATAGACCCCATCTTAGTCACTTTTGCGTAAATGTAATTTTTGCGACCTCAACTGAGTCACATTACGTTTATCCATAAACCTTACATAAAGCCGTTTAACTGTAATTTCAAAACGAAATGTACAGTTCTTTCTGTAACAGCTTTTTTTTACCGCGAATCTCTCCATTTTTAAATCCCACTGGCCAGAACCGCGAATCTCTCCATTTTTAAATCCCACTGGCCAGAACTTTCTTACCCACAAAATCCCGACAATTTGCGACCCCATTCTAGTAACTCTGTCGGGAACTCAGTTGAAAATGCAACCCCATTGTAGTCAATGCAGTCGTGAAAATGCAACCCCATCCAGTGGCACATCCCCATTAGCCCATTAATAGGAAATACCTTCCCCCTCCCCCCCCCTACCCCCCCATCCGGGCAATGTTGCAATGAAATTGTTGACAAGCAGCGTTTGCTTTTATTTTTGGTATAAAGCGCGCACAAAATAATTATGGCATTTGTCTCTTTATCCTGTTTGTGCCGTTTACTTAAATTGCAGTCCCCCTATGTTTAAGTATTGCTGATGAATTAAGATATACTAACTTAAAACTTAAGCAATGTTCCTTTGGTTAAAATTCACGTTTTTAGTTACCACCTAAACTCACACTACTTCTGAACATTACACCGCTTTGCAGAAATTAAGGATGTTTCAAAATGACAGCCAAATAAAGCCATGGATGGTTTTAAATCCCATTTATGTCCTAATTTGTTAATTACAGCAGATTACAGTAACGCAATTCAGTGCAGCTTTGTCAAGCAGCTAACAACTTATCTACAAAAGTATACGTACGGTATCTTTATTGTCAAATAAATTCTTACATGAACGACCATATGACAGACCGAGTATAGAGCAAGACAAAGGTAATAAGCTAATGTTGATTCTGCACGGCACTGAAGACATCTGTTACGCCATGTGCATCTCTTTGCAAAATTCCATTCAAATACGTTTGAAATCGATTTTGTTCCTAAGAATCAATTAATATTTTTTCGCTTTTGAATTCTTCATAAGGTAATTGTTTTTTCATTCACACGGTCATCACATCATTGAAAACAATTTTGATAGCTACGAAGTGAACGCGTCTTCCATGGCAAAATCCACTCCAACTAATCGCCGAACATAAAATAAGATACCAAATCTCTTTTTCAATTAAATTGCCCAAATTCATTTAAAAAAAAAACTAGCAAATTTTCTACTGATATTCTCTACCGATATTTGGAACCTAAAGATCATAGTGCCCGGAGAAAATGAGATGCCCTTATGTAACTACAGGGTCGAGAGGGGCATCATATTGCTCGTCCAAATCGTGTCCTGTAGTCTTCTCTATTCGCAAAATTTCGTTAATTTTTTCCTAAAAGAAAGCAATTGAGCCTGAGTAAGTACCCTCTGCTTAGTGAATGACGAAATTCGCATATTTCCCATATGAGACAGTAGCTTCAAGTAGCTGTGGTTAATTGAGCTTCAAGAGACTTTAAATCGACACAAGGTAACTATCAGCGCTGGATATGGAGTTGTTCTGGATTAGTTGCTCCATTTACAGAGGCAAAAATGAAGAGCAGGAAAGAAACTAGGAAAGCCTGATTTACCAGCAAAACGTGCATAAACCTCTGCACGAAGGTCACGAATTCTGTACACGGATGATTGGGACGGTTTCCTTCGAAACATCACAAAGAAAGAAACCCTTAAATCAGTTTCTTCTTACGTGTGAAGTGCCAGATTAGTTTCAAATAGAAAGGAATTACACTTCTTATTAAAGGATGCTATTTTGACACCTTCAGAGTTGCCGCAAGGAAACAAAGGCATTAACCGTAGACACCTTGGCTGCTGAGGTGTGAAAGCACAGAGAAATACACAGTAGGGTCTAATGTAATTTTCGTTCGAGATATGTTTTGTTAAAAGGGGCGAAAATCAAATTAACCCCATTGTAATGGTGACATTTTGAATTTTAATTGTTTTACTTGAATGAAAAAATGAGGAAATTTTCGATTAACTAACCTTTTATAACAAGCGTTCGAAAGTGACAGAGTAAACCAGTATGTTCAAACAAGTAAGTTTTGTGTCTAGCATGTCCTCTTTTCTTATTCAGATAACACTGAATTATGTATTCTGCTGCCATACTTTGCACTTATTAAACAAAGAAACTTGAAAACATCAAAAAGCAACCATACCGTCACAGAAATGAAACGCATTTGTTGAATGTGAAGTCCTTACCAGAATACGATGTCACATTGCATTTGCCTCTCTATCCGTGAACCGCATGAAGTCTTGTCCACAAGACGAAAACTAATTCAAAACCAAACCGAGTTCAATCCTTTGTGCCACGACAAATAAATAACTCGCTCTTTTCAAGAGACATGTAGTTGATCTTTTGGTGTGTATCTGTTGACATGAATGGGAATAGGAACAACAAGTTTGGGACCATGAATTTTTCTGTTGCCGTGAGCCTGAGGCCCTCCGAGTGTTCGCACTCTTTTCCATTTTGCACGTCGGTTTTGAAACCAAATTTTTACTTGCACTTCACTAAGTTTTAACGTTCTAGCAATCTGCGATCGTTCTTCAAGCGAAAGATACTTCTTTGTATGAAATTCCCTTTCAAGCTCCAGGAGTTGTAGGCTTGTAAATGCTGTTCTTTTTCGTCGTGATTTGTTTCCACCTTCGGAGTCCGAGTTTTGGTCTCCTTGTTCGTCTTCAAGTTCATCACATTCATCTGGAGAACTTGGACTTTGCTGGCTTTCTTCTCCTAGAGTCAAGTTTAAACAGACTCTGTATTAGCACTTTTATCGATTGACTACACGTGAAATGCTTACTGTGAGGATACGAAAACTACAAAACCGAATAACCGTGTAATGTAAGTAATTGAACCCGAAATAACTGGAAAAGAGCATCCCTGTAAACATTACAGATCTTTGTAGGTGAGGCTTAATTAACCATTCTAAAGCTTACGATAAAGTTTTCCACGGAGTGTGGGCATATTAAAGAAGTGTCTGGATCCCACATTCCTTTGGTTCCTTTTAATGTCTAAGTCATTAAGATGAAAAGCAAAGTACTGGCTTACCAGGTGAATGTGAACAAGACTTCTTCAAAGTGCTCACTCCAAGAGAATGCGTCTTTGATTTTTCTCGTTCAATTTCGAATATAGGAATGACTTCCTCCAAATAGTATTCTCCCCGTGGAGTCAGCTCCACCAAATTTGCATAGCACTTAGTGGACCGCGGCTGAAAGATACTCTGCTTTCATTCTCTCTTTGTCTTGGAGGGTCTGTTCTTGAAATTATTGACTCAATAGAAAAGGAAATAGAATTCTGCATTTTTGAAGTCGTTCGTCGTTTTTTGATCACGAACGGACATAAATTACTGAGAAGCGGGGTCAGTATTGTCTTTTATCGGATTTACGCTCTCTCTCTCTTTTCCTAATTACGGAGACTAAGAAGTGTTACGTCAGCCGGACTCGTTTCATTGGTCACTGAGTTGATTAAGTGACAAGCAAGAAGGGCAAATCTACTCAAGTTCCCTCAACAGGAGCACATTTTAGTCATGCCACGGATTGACTTCAAAACAAAAAAATCGTTGCCAAGCCAATCAGAAATGAATTCAATCATAACGACTAGTCGAGAATCTTTGCGATCGTTGACCTTGGATCGTTTAAGCGACCTATTCTTGCCTTGGCCAATCTGCGTGAGGTACAAGAACGTTTTCAAGCTATTACATTTGATTGACAAGGGGTCTGTAGAACCATGACTCTTTGCGCCAACCTGATTGTAGTTTATCGCCCTTACAAGGAAGGAAGCAGTTGTCATGGTTTACCTTTTCCCTATTTACCTAACTTTTAAATCTTATGTAGTAATTTAAACTTGCTTAATGTCTTGTATACGGGTGTGCGAAAAACATCAGCGATCAGGCGTTGTCGTGTGCTATTGATAATTAACGCAAAACAAACAAATCAGGGCAGCTTTCAAAAAGTCAAAAGGGCTATAATCTTGCGGGGCCGGACATTCTTAACAGCGTCTTACAGCAAAGAAAAGTGCATTGTATTGTCAGGCGCTTTGATGAGGTAAACGGAGTTGCCGTTGCTTTACATTTAAAATGTCTCACGATCAGTCGCTTAAAGTGTGAAAAGTTGTTAATAGAGGCGCCTTCGGGTCTGTCTGTCCTTGTTCAAGGAAACCAAATCAGATTAGGTGGATACATGCTGTTTCCTTTGGTAATTAAAGGAGCTGCTGACATGATTAATTAAAGTACACATACAAGAATCCGGACGATAGGACTGTAATCTCTTAAGCTCTTTCCCGAGGGTCGTCATGATTTATTCACTCGCTTATGGTTTAATTTTCCATTGCTTTACGACCCTTTACATTTGTTGCATCACATACGCAACTACAAAAATCCCAATGACGACAAATACACTGACGTGTTAACTACTTCTAACCGAAATTCGCATTTACAAGAAAATATTCATTTGGGAAACACTCGTTCTTCTGTAGTCAATCATGACTTCAATTCTTCAAGGTTCAGGAGGAAAAAAAAATAGATGTTTTCAACAATTTACATGTATTTTAACAATATGTTCAATTACAGTCAATAGGTATATACTTTACCAGCTCTTTCGTGCACAGTCGCAGCGTGATGCAGCTGAGAAAATTCCTTTCATTTATTCCTCTTGGTCATCTTCGTTTTGTTCCTGTTCTACGAACAAATAAACAGACATTAAACTTCCTGTAAATGTTTTTTTTTTTTGCTCATTCGCATTTTATGAGAGATAAAAGTTCCCTCAGTTACGATTGCGTGCAACGTGTGATTTGTGTTTTGTTGATTTTAGTGGAAAAACAACATCAATTTCTGTTCATCAATAACTAAGGCTGCGTTCACACTTGGTGCCCGAGCACCAGTGCTGGGAACCGACACAAATGATGCTGTGTTCAGACACTGGGTACCCGATATCTGGATTTGGTCACATTCCATAACCGAGCACACGCAGATGCCCTGACTGCCCCTGAGTGTACGAATCGCGCCATGCATGCTTGAGTGTTGCTTTCTGTGGACTACGACGACAGGCGACGATTTAAAGCACGGATTGTCCCTCCGTCGGACGCCATTTGAAAACTCAACCAACGTTCAGCGAAGCAAGGAATCGTGGGAACGAAAAACGTGTGCACAGGAAATCGAGACCTTGTACTTGGACTCGGGCACCGTGCCCCAATTCTGGTGTGGGTACATGAAAGAATGGTGTGTTCACATCAGTGTCCATCAAAAATCATACTCAGGCACCAAATGTGAACGAAGATTTTAAGTACTTTGCAATAGTGACATTTTGAAATTACAATATAATAATAAGAAACAAGCCATAAAATTCAGTGGAAAATGTAAAAGGTACGTCTTAGGATATCGCAAGGTCATAGCTTGCTTCTTTATCTCACATGTCTGATTTGATTTGATCCACATGGCTAAGACTTGTCAATTGAATAGAAAGCAAAGACCTACCGCATTTGTCACGAGGTAACCGGCTAAATTAACTGCAAGCAGAAATAGTTTTTATAGACAGCGGGTTTTGTAGCTTGCGTAGTTGGCGTTTCTGTTGTTGCGGAACGCAAGAGAACTCTTCTTGCGCCGCTTGAAACCTCCCAAAAAAAAAAAAAACGCTAGCTATTCTATATCAGCGATCGCAAACACAACCAAAAGCTGACAAAAATCGCTTCCGTGATCATATGGAAACCTTACCCCCTTATCGTTGATCGTTTGCGAATGCAGAGATTGAACAATTTTCATCCCAAAGGGAACTGAAAAAAACGTGCCAAAGGTGCTTAAAGGTGTCAATCGCTTTATAAA
>NC_090883.1:14017805-14035305 GCF_036669925.1 Montipora capricornis
TTTTAAATCCCACTGGCCAGAACTTCTTACCCACAAAATCCCGACAATTTGCGACCCATTCTAGTAACTCTGTCGGGAAACTCAGTTGAAAATGCAACCCCATTGTAGTCAATGCAGTCGTGAAAATGCAACCCCATCCAGTGGCACATCCCCATTAGCCCATTAATAGGAAATACCTTCCCCCTCCCCCCCCCCCCTACCCCCCCATCCGGGCAATGTTGCAATGAAATTGTTGACAAGCAGCGTTTGCTTTTATTTTTGGTATAAAGCGCGCACAAAATAATTATGGCATTTGTCTCTTTATCCTGTTTGTGCCGTTTACTTAAATTGCAGTCCCCCTATGTTTAAGTATTGCTGATGAATAAGATATACTAACTTAAAACTTAAGCAATGTTCCTTTGGTTAAAATTCACGTTTTTAGTTACCACCTAAACTCACACTACTTCTGAACATTACACCGCTTTGCAGAAATTAAGGATGTTTCAAAATGACAGCCAAATAAAGCCATGGATGGTTTTAAATCCCATTTATGTCCTAATTTGTTAAATTACAGCAGATTACAGTAACGCAATTCAGTGCAGCTTTGTCAAGCAGCTAACAACTTATCTACAAAAGTATACGTACGGTATCTTTATTGTCAAATAAATTCTTACATGAACGACCATATGACAGACCGAGTATAGAGCAAGACAAAGGTAATAAGCTAATGTTGATTCTGCACGGCACTGAAGACATCTGTTACGCCATGTGCATCTCTTTGCAAAATTCCATTCAAATACGTTTGAAATCGATTTTGTTCCTAAGAATCAATTAATATTTTTTCGCTTTTGAATTCTTCATAAGGTAATTGTTTTTTCATTCACACGGTCATCACATCATTGAAAACAATTTTGATAGCTACGAAGTGAACGCGTCTTCCATGGCAAAATCCACTCCAACTAATCGCCGAACATAAAATAAGATACCAATCTCTTTTTCAATTAAATTGCCAAATTCATTTAAAAAAAAACTAGCAAATTTTCTACTGATATTCTCTACCGATATTTGGAACCTAAAGATCATAGTGCCCGGAGAAAATGAGATGCCCTTATGTAACTACAGGGTCGAGAGGGGCATCATATTGCTCGTCCAAATCGTGTCCTGTAGTCTTCTCTATTCGCAAAATTTCGTTAATTTTTTCCTAAAAGAAAGCAATTGCGCCTGAGTAAGTACCCTCTGCTTAGTGAATGACGAAATTCGCATATTTCCCATATGAGACAGTAGCTTCAAGTAGCTGTGGTTAATTGAGCTTCAAGAGACTTTAAATCGACACAAGGTAACTATCAGCGCTGGATATGGAGTTGTTCTGGATTAGTTGCTCCATTTACAGAGGCAAAATGAAGAGCAGGAAAGAAACTAGGAAAGCCTGATTTACCAGCAAAACGTGCATAAACCTCTGCACGAGGTCACGAATTCTGTACACGGATGATTGGGACGGTTTCCTTCGAAACATCACAAAGAAAGAAACCCTTAAATCAGTTTCTTCTTACGTGTGAAGTGCCAGATTAGTTTCAAATAGAAAGGAATTACACTTCTTATTAAAGGATGCTATTTTGACACCTTCAGAGTTGCCGCAAGGAAACAAAGGCATTAACCGTAGACACCTTGGCTGCTGAGGTGTGAAAGCACAGAGAAATACACAGTAGGGTCTAATGTAATTTTCGTTCGAGATATGTTTTGTTAAAAGGGGCGAAAATCAAATTAACCCCATTGTAATGGTGACATTTTGAATTTTAATTGTTTTACTTGATGAAAAATGAGGAAATTTTCGATTAACTAACCTTTTATAACAAGCGTTCGAAAGTGACAGAGTAAACCAGTATGTTCAAACAAGTAAGTTTTGTGTCTAGCATGTCCTCTTTTCTTATTCAGATAACACTGAATTCTGTCTTCTGCTTCCATACTTTGCACTTATTAAACAAAGAAACTTGAAAACATCAAAAAGCAACCATACCGTCACAGAAATGAAACGCATTTGTTGAATGTGAAGTCCTTACCAGAATACGATGTCACATTGCATTTGCCTCTCTATCCGTGAACCGCATGAAGTCTTGTCCACAAAACGAAAACTAATTCAAAACCAAACCGAGTTCAATCCTTTGTGCCACGACAAATAAATAACTCGCTCTTTTCAAGAGACATGTAGTTGATCTTTTGGTGTGTATCTGTTGACATGAATGGGAATAGGAACAACAAGTTTGGGACCATGAATTTTTCTGTTGCCGTGAGCCTGAGGCCCTCCGAGTGTTCGCACTCTTTTCCATTTTGCGCGTCGGTTTTGAAACCAAATTTTTACTTGCACTTCACTAAGTTTTAAAGTTCTAGCAATCTGCGATCGTTCTTCAAGCGAAAGATACTTCTTTGTATGAAATTCCCTTTCAAGCTCCAGGAGTTGTAGGCTTGTAAATGCTGTTCTTTTTCGTCGTGATTTGTTTCCACCTTCGGAGTCCGAGTTTTGGTCTCCTTGTTCGTCTTCAAGTTCATCACATTCATCTGGAGAACTTGGACTTTGCTGGCTTTCTTCTCCTAGAGTCAAGTTTAAACAGACTCTGTATTAGCACTTTTATCGATTGATTACACGTGAAATGCTTACTGTGAGGATACGAAAACTACAAAACCGAATAACCATGTAATGTAAGTAATTGAACCCGAAATAACTGGAAAAGAGCATCCCTGTAAACATTACAGATCTTTGTAGGTGAGGCTTAATTAACCATTCTAAAGCTTACGATAAAGTTTTCCACGGAGTGTGGGCATATTAAAGAAGTGTCTGGATCCCACATTCCTTTGGTTCCTTTTAATGTCTAAGTCATTAAGATGAAAAGCAAAGTACTGGCTTACCAGGTGAATGTGAACAAGACTTCTTCAAAGTGCTCACTCCAAGAGAATGCGTCTTTGATTTTTCTCGTTCAATTTCGAATATAGGAATGACTTCCTCCAAATAGTATTCTCCCCGTGGAGTCAGCTCCACCAAATTTTGCATAGCACTTAGTGGACCGCGGCTGAAAGATACTCTGCTTTCATTCTCTCTTTGTCTTGGAGGGTCTGTTCTTGAAATTATTGACTCAATAGAAAAGGAAATAGAATTCTGCATTTTTGAAGTCGTTCGTCGTTTTTTGATCACGAACGGACATAAATTACTGAGAAGCGGGGTCAGTATTGTCTTTTATCGGATTTACGCTCTCTCTCTCTTTTCCTAATTACGGAGACTAAGAAGTGTTACGTCAGCCGGACTCGTTTCATTGGTCACTGAGTTGATTAAGTGACAAGCAAGAAGGGCAAATCTACTCAAGTTTCCCTCAACAGGAGCACATTTTAGTCATGCCACGGATTGACTTCAAAACAAAAAAATCGTTGCCAAGCCAATCAGAAATGAATTCAATCATAACGACTAGTCGAGAATCTTTGCGATCGTTGACCTTGGATCGTTTAAGCGACCTATTCTTGCCTTGGCCAATCTGCGTGAGGTACAAGAACGTTTTCAAGCTATTACATTTGATTGACAAGGGGTCTGTAGAACCATGACTCTTTGCGCCAACCTGATTGTAGTTTATCGCCCTTACAAGGAAGGAAGCAGTTGTCATGGTTTACCTTTTCCCTATTTACCTAACTTTTAAATCTTATGTAGTAATTTAAACTTGCTTAATGTCTTGTATACGGGTGTGCGAAAAACATCAGCGATCAGGCGTTGTCGTGTGCTATTGATAATTAACGCAAAACAAACAAATCAGGGCAGCTTTCAAAAAGTCAAAAGGGCTATAATCTTGCGGGGCCGGACATTCTTAACAGCGTCTTACAGCAAAGAAAAGTGCATTGTATTGTCAGGCGCTTTGATGAGGTAAACGGAGTTGCCGTTGCTTTACATTTAAAATGTCTCACGATCAGTCGCTTAAAGTGTGAAAAGTTGTTAATAGAGGCGCCTTCGGGTCTGTCTGTCCTTGTTCAAGGAAACCAAATCAGATTAGGTGGATACATGCTGTTTCCTTTGGTAATTAAAGGAGCTGCTGACATGATTAATTAAAGTACACATACAAGAATCCGGACGATAGGACTGTAATCTCTTAAGCTCTTTCCCGAGGGTCGTCATGATTTATTCACTCGCTTATGGTTTAATTTTCCATTGCTTTACGACCCTTTACATTTGTTGCATCACATACGCAACTACAAAAATCCCAATGACGACAAATACACTGACGTGTTAACTACTTCTAACCGAAATTCGCATTTACAAGAAAATATTCATTTGGGAAACACTCGTTCTTCTGTAGTCAATCATGACTTCAATTCTTCAAGGTTCAGGAGGAAAAAAATAGATGTTTTAAACAATTTACATGTATTTTAACAATATGTTCAATTACAGTCAATAGGTATATACTTTACCAGCTCTTTCGTGCACAGTCGCAGCGTGATGCAGCTGAGAAAATTCCTTTCATTTATTCCTCTTTGGTCATCTTCGTTTTGTTCCTGTTCTACGACAAATAAACAGACATTAAACTTCCTGTAAATATGTTTTTTTTTTTTGCTCATTCGCATTGTATGAGAGATAAAAGTTTCCTCAGTTTACGATTGCGTGCAACGTGTGATTTGTGTTTTGTTGATTTTAGTGGAAAACAAACATCAATTTCTGTTCATCAATAACTAAGGCTGCGTTCACACTTGGTGCCCGAGCACCAGTGCTGGGAACCGACACAAAATGATGCTGTGTTCAGACACTGGGTACCCGATATCTGGATTTGGTCACATTCCATAACCGAGCACACGCAGATGCCCCTGACTGCCCCTGAGTGTACGAATCGCGCCATGCATGCTTGAGTGTTGCTTTCTGTGGACTACGACGACAGGCGACGATTTAAAGCACGGATTGTCCCTCCGTCGGACGCCATTTGAAAACTCAACCAACGTTCAGCGAAGCAAGGAATCGTGGGAACGAAAAACGTGTGCACAGGAAATCGAGACCTTGTACTTGGACTCGGGCACCGTGCCCCAATTCTGGTGTGGGTACATGAAAGAATGGTGTGTTCACATCAGTGTCCATCAAAAATCATACTCAGGCACCAAATGTGAACGAAGATTTTAAGTACTTTGCAATAGTGACATTTTGAAATTACAATATAATAATAAGAAACAAGCCATAAAATTCAGTGGAAAATGTAAAAGGTACGTCTTAGGATATCGCAAGGTCATAGCTTGCTTCTTTTATCTCACATGTCTGATTTGATTTGATCCACATGGCTAAGACTCTGTCAATTGAATAGAAAGCAAAGACCTACCGCATTTGTCACGAGGTAACCGGCTAAATTAACTGCAAGCAGAAATAGTTTTTATAGACAGCGGGTTTTTGTAGCCTGCGTAGATGGCGTTTCTGTTGTTGCGGAACGCAAGAGAACTCTTCTTGCGCCGCTTGAAACCTCCCAAAAAAAAAAAAAAACGCTAGCTATTCTATATCAGCGATCGCAAACACAACCAAAAGCTGACAAAAATCGCTTCCGTGATCATATGGAAACCTTACCCCCTTATCGTTGATCGTTGCGAATGCAGAGATTGAACAATTTTCATCCCAAAGGGAACTGAAAAAAACGTGCCAAAGGTGCTTAAAGGTGTCAATCGTTTTATAAAATGCGGAGAAACTTGAGGAGAGACATACTAATGGGTATACCATAGAACGATTTGAACAAGATGGTCAAACGACCTACCCACCTTAAACACTTTGGACCCGCTCTCGGTTACAATGCTAGGTGATCGGTAATGATGATGATGATGATGATGATGTCTTTAATAAACCATAAGATAAAAAATACATATCCTATGTTACATAAACGAAAACTGTGTAATGAATTTACAATAATATGCTGTAGCTAAAAGTGAATTATGTAATTATAACAGGTTGTGTTCAAAAATGAGTCTATTTACAAATGTGTTCTTGAAACGTTCGGTGTTAATCTTTGGGCGGAGGCAAACCATGCGACGTAAATTATATTGCTGGGGTTTAGGCTTCGGTAGAATTTCATTTAACGGATGATAGGTTAGAGCCCTAGCTTTACTAAATAATTTCTTGTCCTGCGTATACATGATATCCTTGAAATTCAATGGAACTGAAATGTAACGCCGCTTGTAACATCTGTTTAAAAAGTTCTGTACTGTGTTTAGATCACGTTCATGCGCACCATACACTGAAAGGCAATAAGTTAGACAATACAATTGTCTTAAAAAGGAGGTCTATTTCATTCTGGTCATGTTGTTCCTTTCTCAAAGTTCTTAATATATCGAGGCCCTTGTTAGCCTTAGCTAGTTTGACCTTAACATGAGAACTAAACTTACAATCACTCTGAAGTGTGACTCCAAGTAAGCACAATTCCCTATGTTGTGGGATGCAATTGACTGGATTGTAAGTGTCCTTGTTCGATTTCTTTCTAATTACGAGCTCTTTGCATTTACTAGGATTACATGAAATACAGTTATCTCGCGACCAATTTAAAAACTCGTTTACTAAGGCTATAGAGGTGTCAGTATTGTCTAGTACCGGTGCAACAATTGTCGAATCATCAGCATATATATTTGAATAACGCAGGGATTGCAATTGAACGTTTTTTAAACCGTAAGCCTCTCAACTGCGTGCACAGACAAGAACATTTAAGGCAAGCCTTAAATGCAAGGTAACGATGAACTTTGAAGTCGAGAAAGCCGATAAAGGGAAACTGAACAGGAGTGAACATGAAAATATTGCTTCAAGTAAATTCTTAAAACGTAAATCACACTTTCAATTTCAATATAAAATCACCCAAAAAAATAACTTTTAATGATGATGATATTCAGGGGCTGAACAGAATGAAGAGGTCTTTATTGTTACTGCTTGAAATAGATAAAAAAAAAGATGCCCCGGGCCCGGCCCGCGTTTTGGCTATTGCAGAGAAGGTGAATGTATGTTTAGACTAAACGAAACGAATCTTTGAAGCCGTGTGATCAATTATTTTACAGCCAGGAGAAAAGTGTATTATTTTGTGCACAATTGCACAGTGAAGTGTTCCTCGTTATGAGTACCACAGTTGGAGCACCATAGATGATCTTATTAGTAAAAATCAAATAAGATTACTCAAATAATTTCTAGAGCCTATACACCTTATTCCAAAATGGCCGCCATTTTAGTTTCTTTTGTTTCCATGCAAATTGGCCCTTACGGCCTCGCTTTCAAACGTAAAATTAAAGAGAATATTAAACCTTGAACGAGGCCATAAGGGCCAATTTGTATAGGTAATCACATGAGGCCGAGTACTATTAAGGATTAATTGCACGAGTGTTTTGGAAATTTTCGCGACGAGGGCAATTTGGAAAATTTCCAAAACACTCGTGCAATAGGCCATTTCCGAGTTCAAGTCTGCCTCCTCTTCAAAGCGAGTATAAGTGCGAAGTTTTTGTAATGGTAATTAGTTCTACTTTACACATGAATGAAAACTAATTTTCATAACAAAAACTTCGCACTTAGACTCGCTTTGAAGATGAGGCAGGCCAGAACTCGGAAATGGGCTATTAATCCTTAATAGTACTCGGCCTCATGTGATTACTTGTTTATCAATAAAGGGCAAAATTTATACGTTGCTATGCAACGTATTAACCGATCATTGACAGGTAATCAAGCGCTCTCTTGATTACCAAGAATGCCCTCGATTAAGAAAAAAATGCCCTCTGTCTCAGCCAATCAGCGCTCAGTAATTTTGCCCTTTATTGATAAGCATGGAAACAAAAGAATACTAAAATGGTGGCCATTTTGGAATAAGGTGTATGTAGTTTTTGTGTTTTTTCTTTTTTACAATATATCAAAATCATAAAGACGACATTCCACGCTGTGACTGGAATTATAAAGTAAAGAGATGAATTCGAAAGTATCACGAGAGGAGTACCCACCAACTTGAAGCACAGACTCACATGTGTAGCCCAAAAGTCGGAAATAATTGAAAATAAAATGCAAACAAAATTTATTCCATTTTCAAGAGATGCATTTTACGATAATGACTGGTACTCGGAAAAATAGTGCTCCTTTACAAAAGTTGAACCTACGACATTTCGAATGCTAGTTCGGATACTCTGGCTATCACTGAGACTCATGGGAACTAGGCCATTAATTAAACGAGGTAGAAGTGACAATTGTCCTGCTTTTCTTTGATGGTACTCATGTGATAAGACGGTCACGTTAGTGTCAAAAAAATAGGAAAATGTAGGTTAACTTCTGCTTAATAATAGAGTCAATTTCCGAAACGGAAGTTGAACAACAGTTTCAGGTCTATGATAACGGGAGTTCCGAAAAAAGTAAAGGCATGGAATGCAATTCTAGACCGCTTTAACCCAGTAAACCCAAGTGGAAATCACATGCGTCTGAAGATACGTCAATGCTGTTGGAAGAAAATTAAACTACAGACGAAAAAAACAGTCCGACAAACGCTTTCCGAACTCCTTCATTTGTTTGATGCAAATTTGGTGGTCAAAAATAAATTAGGAATCTCTATTGATACTTTGTGAATTACCTTGAAAGCTCTCTAAATCGATGCACCGAATAACATGCCAGTCAATCGATTAAAACTTGCTGAAGCGTAGACACAGACGTACGAGCCGGATCCCCAGATACGGAAATTATGTAATTTTTCGGGCAAAACGCTCTTGATTCGGGCAACGACACTCTGGAGAAAACATTATAAAATAATGCTGTCGGCGTGATTTCCAAAAGTCGTAAATAATGATTCTAGTTAGTTACTTTTTAGGTGATTAGATGTTCGAAAGTGGTTTTTTCAGAGACTTGGTAATTTGAATAATATCGTGTAATGTCTCGCTGACGTCTGCTGTAGTTCGCGCCTAAGTTTCGCGCCAATTTCGCAGAGAGCGGGAAAACGTTTTGACGAGTTCAAACGAAGGTCATGTTTAAGGTTTCTCCTTTAAAGTTCGTTCGACTCTTTGTGGAGTCAGTGGACTTAATAGGTTCAAGAAAAAGTGAAAAACTTAGGACGTTACTAATTAAAGGTCAAGCGGCCGTCAAGGTCAACAAGACGAAAGGTAAATACTACACAAATGCCATTAAGGCTATGTTCACACGGTACCGGACGAATTTTCTACCGGTTAAAAATTCGTCCATTTAGGGGTTCCGTTCACACGGAACCACGCTAAACGTACGAAAAGTTGGACACCTCGCCGTTCAAAAATTTGAACGCCAAAATCGAGGACGAATTTTTAGCCGGCGCGCTCTGAACACGCTTGAACACCAGAAACGTCCAATTTTTTTCACGGTAAAGGTTTGGTTACATGAATGCGAGGCTGCTCAGCTGGAAGAAGAAAACATGGAGGCTGCCATCTTAATCGCTCTTCTCGGAAAGATCATCCATGTAAAATATTTATCTCTTTCAGTGCTTTCAGGTGTCGTATCTTTGGCCTCATTGCCGCTGTCGTCAACCTTTCTCCTTTTTGGCGCCATTTTGGATCTTGGAAATAGCCCTCTGCGCATGAGAAGCTTGTAAGTCCAAAGACACACGTTAAAATTTCATCCGGTACGTAAATTCCGTGTGAACAGAGCAAAAGTATTGCACGGTTCCGTGCGAACAGAGTAAACGGTCAATTTTTCAACCGGTCGAGAATTCGTCCGGTACTGTGTGAATGTAGCCTAAGTAATCTGTTTATTCTATTCGATCGATTCCAGGTAGGTACTTGGTGTCTCTTTTTCTATTGTTTCAATTTTTTTAAACAAGGTATAAAACGTTCAGTAATTGTACAATTACCCTAACCTAACCCTAACGCTAACCCTAATCCTAACCCTAATCCTTATCCTGAAGGTTTTACCGTGTTTAGATAATTTTGTGCAATAGATAACCACTAAATGACAAAATACACCAAGTACCTACCCGATTCTATCGGTAAATCTCAGTATTAAAGTATCACATAGCCTTTATTGTCCTTAAGTGAAATGATATGTGGTATCTGGTAAAGACTCCCGGAACTGAATATTTTTCATTCCTATTTTTGTGTTAAGTACTGCATTTAGCAGACATTATCTTCATCATCATTAATATTTATTCATCGGTGTAGTTTTGCTGATTTTGTTCGATGTTCACGTACTGTACTTCAACATGCTGAAAAGCGGAATACCCGGTTTTCAATGGACCCGTTTTTTAGTTGTCACTGATGTCACGCAATATCAACATTTTTTTTGTTTGAATGAGAAAAATCGGAATAGCGTGACATCGATTAACGAAATTCATTCATAATTAAGCGATTTTATCAGAAAGGGAATATCGCACAGTACTCTTAAAATGTTCTATACTGTAACATATCATTTGATCAGATGAAAGATTCGATTATAATTACACATTGCTCCCCATTTCCAGACGGGATAGATGACGGATCAAGGGCCTGAGAGACGAAAAAGGAAACGCCCTTATCGTCAACCTGTTATTAGTATGCAAGCTTTCAATTTAAAAACTTTTCCAATAATATCAGTTTCATTACATGCGAAAATGGTGAACGTCTGCGTTTGCATCCCGATTTCAACTCTCACGCTTTCGGGCATTGCGTAATTTTTTCCGGGCAAGAAAGTTACCACCCCCCCCCCCCCCGGGCCCCCCTCTCCCCCATCAAGTCCGAAGATGCCCATACGACGCGTAGATGTGTAATGGAATTTAATGAGGACTTGTCGCATGGGTGACCGGGGAAGACACCTTTATCACTGAAATTCCAAACTGTCCTTCAAAATTGTTTTAAAAAAATTGTGATTGCCATATGAGTTCAAAATTATTGTGCCATGTCTCAAACGTGTTTGGAAGCATGGCATAGTAATTCCGCTCACGCACCCAGTTGCTCAACCGTTAAACGACGAGCATTTTTTCTTTTTTCTTTTGGTTGTCACGTGATTGATTGAGCTTACGTCCGTTCGACCGTACAGACTCTGGGGGAGGGGGATGGGAGACTAAGAAAGGCGAGTCTCGCGAATGTAGCTTTGAGGCGCGGATGGGCGAATTTTCTTGGTGGGAAACTTTTGTGTAGCCAGCGTTTATCCCACTGTCCTTCGTCACTATTGAGAAAGTGTTTTTCATTTTTTTTGTCTTTGTGCGTAGAGTCTTCTGCACGTATTTTTGTAGGTTTCAGGGGGTAGTAGAAATGCCTAGATTTTGTCCAGTGGACACAGTATTAACCTGCGATGGCGTCGCAAAAATATACCCTTATGGACCTCAAGAATGGAACGTCAACTGGATAAAAAAGATAGGCGGTGAAAGATAAATACCTGCAATCTTAAAAGCGACGAGTAATCACCTTTCGCTGTCTAATATCCAGGTGAGCTGTACTTCTAATATTTTAGTAATGTGGTTTTGTGTACAACACTGAAAATATATTTTGTAACTAACATTTTGTTAGTTTCACAGGTTGCATAATACTGCTGAAGTATTTCTAGCGTGCTTGTAGGTGTCTCAAGGGGATAGTACACTATTTAAGGTTTGTTAAGTTATGCAAGAGCCATTCGAGGCATCTCAGTCTTTCAACCCTAGTTTTTTAAGCCATGTCAGATTCTGAAACAGCGAGCGTCCCTCACGCGTCTTTGGAAACTAACAACGCCGGAGACTCTGCTCAACCGAGTGCTCCTTCCTCGGATAAGTCCTTATCAAACGCTGAAACTTTGTGCGGTTATTTTCCCAACTTTTGGACGTCAAATTTGATCAAAAGTTCGCCGCCTTTAAGCGCGATCTCGAGGACAAAGAAGCTGCGACAAAATCACAGCTTAAGAAGCTGAAAACCGAATCAAAAGCTTCAAATTCCTCTACAAAGTACAGTACGAACTTAACATCTCTTTGCACGACATAGTGGACGGTGCCATTAAGAGCATCTCAAAAGGAAACCTTTCAGCAGCGATTTCCGAACTTGAATCGGTGAAGACACTTATCACAAAACGAAACAAGCTTATTCGCTTCGCTGATAATAGTCCCGCGGGCTGGACAGCCGTTGAAGAGTACGGATCGGATGATTTAGCGGAAGATTCTGAAGATGAAAAGAGGCTCCGTACAGCCGAAAGACGTGGGCATTGGCCAAGATCCGTGAGAAGAAGCGTAGGACATCGTCTGCCCGTTTCTAGCTATACAAGTACCCGTCAGCCATCGAGTGAAGTTTCTTCTGCTGGGCCTTCCAATACTTTTCCTGTTAATCAGCAGCCTTTTCGTGGGCAGTCCTTTCGCGAGCGTCGATCTCAACCTTCGGACAAGTGCTTCAGTTACGGACAGAAAGGTCATTGGGCAAATTCAACTTCCTGCCCCAGTCGCCTTAGAGGAACCGTTGCAGTCCCTTCAAGCAGCAAGGCCGCAAACTGACGACGAACACAAAGTTGCATTACAGAGATTAGGGAAAGATGAGTATAATTTACTGAATTTGGTTACATGTTTAAATGACTTTGACCCAGTGGAACTTGTCGAGAACTCTATTGATGCGCCTGATTTATCTAGTGATGTAATAAGTCCGGAAAATCAGGAGGGAGTTCCTATCGTTAAAGTTAAAGGTAGTCTTAAGCGCAATGTAGCCTTTTGGGCCCTTCGGTTTATTCGCGATACTATTGTATATGGGTATAAGATCCCTTTTATTTACACTCCACCCGCAGCGAGCTTTGGCAATAATCGATCTGCCATTCAGCATAGTGAATTTGTGGAACAAGCTATTTCTGATCTCCTTATAGCAGGCTCAGTGGTTGAATGTGGGTGTGCCCCTACTGTGGTTAACCCCTATCCGTTTCCATTCAGGCTAGTGGTAAGAAAAGGCTCATATTAGACTTACGATATCCGAATCAATTTCTTATGAAATCCAAGATTAAATTCGAGGACGCGAAAACCATGCTTTATTCCTTGTCAGTTGTTCTCAGAATTGGCTATTTTCCTTTGATATCAAATCTGGTTATCATCATATTGACATTTGTCCCCGAGACCAAGAGTTTTTAGGCTTTTCCTGGTCTAAGGATGGGTTATTCGATTTTATAAATTTACTGTTTTGTCATTCGGCATTTCCACCGGGCCTTATATTTTTACAAAAGTTCTGAGGTCCTTAATACGTTATTAGCGTCTCCAGGCTATTCGAATTGTTGTTTATTTGGATGATGGCCCAGGCATATGTCCAACATTTCCTGACTGTTATTCCCAGTCTATGGCTGTGAAATCAGATTTGTCCCAAGCGGGCTTTGTAGCTAATAGTGTTAAAAGCATATGGGTCCCAGTTCAGTGTCTCAGATGGTTGGGCTATCAATGGGATTTAAAGCTTAATTTGTTATCTATTCCTGAGGAAAAAATCGACCGGCTACTAGCGAGTATTGACATTGTGCTCCTTCACAGTAGATTTCCAGCCAGGCAACTGGCCTCTGTCACCGGAAGTAATATTTCTAATATGCTTGTTTTTGGCAACGTGTGTAAGCTGATGACCAAAAGCCTACAAAGGGCTCTCGATCCCAGGCAAGGGTGGGATTCCTGTGTCGAATTAGACCCATGTGCTCGCGAAGAGTTACAGTTTTGGAAGAATATCGTTTCTAACATGAATTCTAGGTCGTTTCTCAATACTGTTCGTAAGCCATCTCGCATTGTCTATTCAGATGGTAGTGCTACTGGCTGTGCTGCCTTTATTGCAATTGATGATACGCCTGTCTCGCATATTAACTGAGATTCATTACAGATGAACCAGAGCTCTACCTGGAGAGAACTTCACTGCGTCAGTTTTGCTCTGAAAAGTTTTGCACACCTTCTCTCAGGCTGCGATGCTAAGTGGTTTACTGACAACCAAGCAGTTCCTTCGATTGTTCATTCCGGTAGTATGAAGGAGCACTTGCATATCTTGGCGCTCGACATATTTCAGACCGCCAAAGATAATAACATTGACATTGAAGTTGAGTGGATACCTCGTACTCAGAATGAGAGGGCAGATTATGTAATTATGTGAGTAAGATTGTTGATTATGATGACTGGACAGTCAAGGATTGCTATTTTCATGCTGTTACCTCTGTTTGGGACCCCTGCTCAGTAGACTGTTTTGCTAGCTTCAAAAATCACAAGATTCCCAGGTTCTATTCCAAGTACTTTAATCCAGATTCCTTGGGTGTCGATTCACTCGCCTTTAGTTGGGTCGGCGAAACATGTTGGCTTGTGCCACCTGTTTCGCTAGTTAAGAAGGTCACCCTTCATGTCTATTTGTGTCGTTGTCGGGGAATTTTGGTAGTTCCTTATTGGCCGTCAGCCCATTACTGGCCCCTTTTGATGGAACGCGGTTTTCAAGTCATTTGTTGCAGATTATCTCTACGTTGAGAATGGTAAGGATGTTTTTCTCCATGGGGGAACAAGAGTTCCCTTTTTGGATCAGAGAATTTTAGTATCCCAGTGCTTTTTCTTTTGCTCGACGGTGCTGTACGGGAATCAGTATAGGTTGCTGTGGAGTTGTAGGCCGCTGGACCACTGGGCCACTGGGCCAGTTTACGACGAACGCACTAGTTTTTTGCCAGTACATGAATATTGTCCGTTTTTACGCCACTGGCAGTCTGTATGTAAGCCGTTTTTGGCTGGTTGGCTTTTTTCCATTATCGAGGCTTCTTATTTTCACTGAACTTGCTCACTCGTTTGCTCATAATTATTTTTCTTTTCTTATTATGTTTATGTTTCTACAAGGTGGCCGTGCGTTTGCTTCGAAGATTGCTCATCTAAAGGATCCAGAGCTTCGTAAGTTAGCAGCCGATCTTCCCTTGCGCACCATTGAAGCGAAGGCTCTTTTGACGACGGAGCGTTACTCAAGAGCTTTTCAGAAATTCAGGAAATGGTCTTCACCTTACAACGAGGTCGTTTGCCTGCCATTGGACGAGATATCAGTTTCTCTTTATTTAAAGTCCCTGATTCAGGGTGGTTCCCCTTATTCTTCCCTTGAGTCTGCTTGCTACCTAACGGTATTAATTGGGCGCATAATTTGTATAGTTTTCAAAGTCCCTGCGATTCCAAATTGGTTAAGAACGTGCTCGAGGCAGCCAAAAGAGGTCTTGCGAAACCTGTTTCTAAAAAAGAACCCGTTTGATTCTAAATATTTGTAATAGGTTTGCAGGTCCTAATGCTAATCTTACTGATCTTCGTTTAGTAACCATTTGCGTAACCGCGTATACCGCTATTCTCCGCTATAATGAGTTAGCTAGCCTAAGATGTTGCGATGTTAATTTTTGCGATTCTTTTGTCAGGTTTAGGGTTAAGGTTAGGGTTTATGTTTACAAAAGTAAACGGATGTTTATAGGGATGGTGCCTACGTCTTGTTGGCAAAAACAAGGTATACGTTTCTTGCCCTTTCAATCTGCTTCGCAGATACGTTTCTGCTGCTAATTTAGATTTGTCGTCTTCGTTACCCTTTTTTCGCTCTTTGTATTTTCATAAGGCTACCTCTACTTATAGTTTGCGTAGTACGGGTGTGAGTTACTCTAGAACGAGAGAAATTGTTTTACAAGCGTTTGTTGAATTAGGTTATCCGAAGAATTTATTTGGTTTACATAGTTTAAGGGCGGGGGGTGCATCCGCGGCCGCTAACGCATGCGTTAGCGATCGGCTTTTTAAGCATCATGGAAGGCGGAAAACGGATCAAGCTAAAGACGGTTATATTAAGGACAAACTAGATTCTCTTCTCTTAGTGTCTAGAAGTTTACATATTTAGTTTGCCATATCTCTTTCTTTATTTTCGAACGCGGGCATCAATAAAAGAGATGCCCGCTCCTATTCTGTGTTTTGGGATTATTTAGATTAGTTACAAAATATTTTATAATCGTTTCAGCGTGATTAGAATATAAATATATTTTGTAACGTTTTGTTAGTTTCACAAGAGTATGTATATTAGGTTGCATAATACTGCTGAAGTATTTTTAGCGTGCTTGTAGGTGTCTCAAGGGGCTAGTACACTATTTAAGGTTTGTTAAGTTATGCAAGAGCCATTCGAGGTATCTCTTTCAACCCTAGTTTTTTATTTTATTTACTGTTAATTTTCTCTGAGTTTGTAAAAATGTAATGCTGTTTTTTGTAACGCTTTACGCTCGGCGCATCAATAAACAAGATGCCCGCTCCTATTCTGTGTTTTGTGATTATTTAGATTAGTTACAAAATATTTTATAATCGTTTCAGTGTGATTATATAACTCTGGTAACCTTTTCTGGTGGGATATGGGTTTGACAAACTGAAATGGAACACCTTGAGTGGATGTCGGATCGCTGTTGTCTGGACATTTATAATTTTATTTATTTGCACTCAACTCTGCAGAGTCAGTCAAAAAGTTACTGCTTACGAGCCCAGAAGGCTCATCAGGCCGGCGCTTATCCCCGGTTTCCGTAGCATGAAGCCTCCCACTCTGCAGAGTCTTCAGGTAAAAAAACAATTGGAAATTTGACTAATTCTTGTTAGTGATCGAGAATTATTCGAAAGAAATCTCATTGCCCATCCGTTTGGCCATAATATGCGAAATCGCAATTAAGGCAGTTTACTTTGTATACAATACATCGAGACTGAAACAGGGTTGGTTTGTCCTTTGGTCTTGAAATAAAGTGCTGAGTGGTTTAAAACCAACTTTGACTCCGTTGTTGCGTAGCACTCTCGACACTCTTTCTGTTACGCCTTTCACGTAGGGTAGGACAACAAATGGTGTTGTTACTTCATTTGTAGTGTTGTTGGTGTTGGAGTCGCGATGCCTTGCTTTGCGTGCGGAGTCACATTTCTTGATAAATTGCAAGGGATAGTTGTTGTTCATCAATACTTTCATAACATGTTGCTTTTCTTTGCGTTTCCCTCTATTTGTTGACGGGATTTTTTCCGCTCTATCAAGGAGTGTATTAACTACTGCTCTAGTAGAAATAAAGATATTTATTAGTGTGTGTCGGCTTTCGGTACACGTTGACCTGTATGCGACCATTTGCTCTAACTGTCGTAGTGTCTAAAAAGGAGAGACCGTTGTCGCTTTCAACCTCACTAGTAAATTGTATGTGTGGGTTAATAGAGTTGAGGGGGATTGGGGAATCACTAAAATAGGGAATCTCTAGAAGGGGGAGTTACTCTAAAAGGGGGAATTGCTAATAAAGGAAATCGCTTAAAGGGCGAATTATTAAAATTGTAAATCTCTAAAAGGGCGAATTACTAAAATAGGGAAACGCTAAAAGGGCGAATTACTTAAAGGGGGAATTATTAAGATGGGGATTCTCCAAAAGGGGGAGTTACTAAAAGGGGGAATCTCTAACATCTTTTCAACTCCGACGAAAGTGTGACAGTCATCAATCACCGGGCATGAAATTAGAGACTTTACACAACCGAAAGGAAGTGGGACGACAACCTCCTTCTGTCGACTTTCAAGTTACGTTACGCAATAATGGTTTTCAGGACGGCGCTGCGTGCTTTTGGCGGGAAATGCAAAACACAATAAATATTCTCGGTTTACAGTTGTCTGTGTTTACTGGACTACCGGCCTG
>NC_090883.1:14040305-14060305 GCF_036669925.1 Montipora capricornis
TGGTCCTCTCTCGTCAGGTGCATGAAACACTGACTGACAAACGTTCCTTTTATAGGTTGATGGTTCAAGCATGCTTTATCAAATATTTAGTTGCGTGCCGGCACGCACTCGCCAGCTCGTTCCTTTTGTTCAGGGTGACCGCTCCTGGTTTACATATGATGTAGAATTTTTCTGTTATGCAAAGATTACATCTCTTTGTTACATTTGAATAAGGCCTGGCGCGAGCCATTACTTTCCAGGTTACAGCAAATTCCGCATTACCAGAAATTCGCGACATTTCGTTCACGCGATGATTTCTGTCTGCGGTTACCCTTGAAACCAAAGGAGCATGCTCACTGGCGTCAAATTGCAAAAACAACATGTACCAACTGTACCAGCTTCACTTCTCAATCTTCCTTGGATCCTTGATCCGTTTTCCTTACCTAATTTAAACCATCGACCAGGAATCCAAAAATTAAGAAGATCAATGTAGTTTAAAAACTCAGTTCCTCTCTCGTCTCTCATTCCAACAAGCTCATGCCATTTCATCAGAATTGGATATGGCATGTATATTGACAAAGCTATTTCAGATTCTAGACGGCGATGCTGGTTTATATAAGACAGAGGGGATTCAGTGACTTTTAGCTTACAATCTAGGGCTTCCTTTTCGAAATTGAGCAAAACAAAAGACATTTTTAGCGGTATTCCTCTGGGCTCAGGATGTGAAAAACACGAAGAACAATCGTAATTTGGAGCGATTTTTCGCATTTTGAAGTCTGCAGATATTTGAAACAGCGGTAGAAAGCGTAAAAATGCTAGGCTGCTAAGCTGACATAAACGTGGCAGCCTTTTTGTGCCAAGAAAGCTATGGAAAATGGTTGTTCTTCCCGTTTTTCACATCCTGCGGGACATTCGTGCGACCAGATGAAGGCTACAAGCATTCGTGAAAAAGCGTCCTTTTCGGTGCCGATGGGCGGCATTCTGTTTTATCGTGGAACGTTTTATTTAACGTATTTAAAAAGATCGTTATTTGAAGAAAATTTTGAGGGGTCGGCACCTATGGAAGCATCAAAGACACGCACAGCTCAAAGCTTGGAAGTCAAGGTAAGTGAAGGTATTTTGATCAAATTAGAAGGCAAGTACCAGCGTAAATCCTTGTTATTTTGGCGCTATTTGGCGGCTCAAACAATGAACGAAATGGTAAAAAAACCTTGAAGTTCGCTTCGTAGTGCAGTTGCATATTATTTATCAGGGAAAGGTCGGTACATCGAATTTAATTTATTTGAACTGCCAAAAATTGATATTTTATTTTAGATCCCATACATTTCTTTACAACATCGGGCAGCCATTTTTTCTGTTCCATTTGATTGACATGCGGTATTCGTGACACAACATGACTCGAATTTCTGGTAATGGTTTTGGTGTCCTTTAGGGACCAGATGTGTTTACTCTACTCGGTTGCATTCCTTTTGTTCTCAATCCTAAATGAAGCCTTGTGGATTCAGAATCTTGTTTTGAATTGGTTCGCGGTAAGTCCGATGTATGTTTCCTTTCCCACGGCGCTTTCAACTTTTGCTTGGTAGACCACGATTTGGGTTAAGCAATCACCACTTAACGGACAAGAGTGTTTGTCTCTGTAATTGCATGATTTTTCATGTGATTGAGAATTATTCCCGAGGTAGGAATTGCTGTGGGCGCTGATTTTCCTTTTCAAATTTGGCATGCACGAATAGCTCACTTTCAAAGTGTTTCTGTTAAAGATTTTTCTTCGCGGGTGCCCTGGTGAAAAGGATTCTTTTACGATACGTAAAAATTTCTTTCCCACGTTAGTAGCAACGTTCTTACTGAAGGGTGGCTTATACCACGTTATATTTCGGCGTCTGCTTCTCTCCTCATTGCGCGTCTGGTCTTTAGATGTTGCATCAAATTTCAGTTGGTGTTTGTAACCGCTTTTTTCTAACGCTTGCTGATGTAAAGGTGCCGCTTTGTCGAAGGATTCCTTGTTCGATGAGATTTCGCTAAGCCTTTTGTTGATCGCCAGGGGAATGCTCTTTAGGATAGAATGTGGATGATTACTTTCACGGTGCACATAGAGCGGCTCGTAAGATCCTTTGGAAGTCAGCACCCACAACAAGTCCTCCCTCGTGAATAATTCTCAATCACATGAAAAATCATGCAATTGCAGACACAAACACTCTTGTCCGTTAAGTGGTGATTGCTTAACCCAAAACGTGGTCTACCAAGCCACAGTTGAAAGCGCCATGGGAAAGGAAACATACATCGGACTTACCGCGAACCAAATCAAAACAAGATTCCGAAACCACACGGCTTCATTTAGGATTGAGAACAAAAGGAATGCAACCGAGTTGAGTAAACACATCTGGTCCCTAAAGGACACCAAAACGGAATTTGCTGTAACTTGGAAAGTGACGGCTCGCGCCAGGCCTTATTCAAATGTAACAAAGAGATGTTATCTTTGCATAACAGAAAAATTCATATGTAAACCGGGAGCGGGCACCCTGAACAAAAGGAACGAGCTGGCAAGTGCGTGCCGGCACGCAACTAAATATTTGATAAAGTGTAATGTGAAGTGCTAGAATTCTATCCCATATGAACCACGTGAGCGTTAGGCCTACTGATGGAAATGGGCCCACACAAGGACAGAGAAAAACTCTGATCAGGGTGGGAATTGAACCCACGACCTTCGGGTTAGATCTCCGTCGCTCTGCCGACTGAGCTACAAGGTCAGACGGGAGCAGGCCGCGGGAACTGAAGATGTTAAAGTCATGGCAATGGACATTGGCCGTGTAGCACTTATATTTTAAACAGAGTTAACTGAATTGAGTGTAATGTGAAGTGCTAGAATTCTATCCCATATGAACCATGTGAGCGTTAGCCCTACTGATGGAAATGGGCCCACACATGGGTCCGCCTGTGAATCGCATGTTGATCCAGCGTTATCACATAGAAAAACTGGCCCTTAGGGCGTCCCACGGAAATGCCACACATTAAGTGATCAATCAGCCATGTTGCCAGCAGGGTTGTCCTGATAGTGTAGTGGTCATCACACCCGACTAGTGATCAGAGGGACGTGGGTTCAAATTCCGCTCAGGGCAATTACAGTTTTCCCCAGAAGTTGTCCAGTGTTGAGTCTCTCTCTCTCTCTATCTCTCTCTCTCTCTATAGATATAGATATAGATATAGATATAGATATAGATATATAAAACACAAATGAAGACAAGACACGTTTATAGAGAACACCTATATTTCGACCGACTTGTCTTCTTCAGGGTGAATGAAGAAAAACCATTATACAAAATTTCTACTACGCCACTGAAATACGAAAGTGTGCGCTACGACTTCAACCGTAAATAACCGTAACAATTCAAACATAACTACTTCGTATTTCGCCGTCTTAACATCCGCACGTGCCAAAGGACAACATGCGCGTGTGCCAAAGGATAGCATGCGAACGGAGAGTATATGAGTTACGCTAAAAATAAATGGGAGATAAGTGTAAAAATAAGGGGAAATAGCAGATAAATTATCCAGTAAAAAACATCTACAGGTATTGGATGCTTGTGAAAGATTTTAGATATAGATATATATATAGATATAGATCAGGAGCCCATCTGGAGCGTGCAACTTCCATACAGCGTCTGTGAAACGGCGTTTTCACAAGTAGGTTTATTTTTAGACTAGCCTTTCTCGCGAATTAGGTCAAAAAACAATTAAAGGCAGTTCCGGTTCGGTGACCCTATGACGTCACCTTAATTTCTTGTAATTGGTCATCGGGCTCCTGTGGGAGTCTCATTCGCGGGAAATTCAATCTAAAAATAAATCGGTCTGTGAAAACGCCGTTACACGAACACAGTAGAGTTGTAGGCTCCGGGTCATCGGTTCCTGTATAGATATAGATATAGATAACTAACTGCAGATAGTACTGTTTCGGCCTTCTGGGCCTCATCAGTGCAGTGTATCCCTGCATTTGTGAGCATCACCGATAGGAAGTCCGAGTGTCTGGAGATGCGCAGAACGTATGCGCATTAACAATAGTAGGCGGCGCAAACCAGTTTTAACACTCACTAAACTGTACTATTTGGAAGGATTGAATCTACCCAACTGTCTCCCTTAACGGCAATGTTATGATACCATATGAAACACCAATAAGTGCTCAACAAGACGAACTCATTAATGTGACACAATAGGTTACCATGGCAAAAAAAGAACCATCTTTAAACGCCCTATATATTGTGTTTAAGCGCTAATATCTCAAAAACAAACTGGGCGACCCCCATTTTTATTTCTGGAGAGTGATTAGCACACTAAGATAAATCTTTTTACAAAGTGTAAAAAAATATTTCTGGAGCAGATTCATAGCAACCTTCACAATTGGAATTTTTTAAGGTGGCTCTAAATCCGCTCCAGAGATTTTTTTAAACTTTGCAGAGAGTTTCATCTTAGCCTGCTTATCACTTTCAAGCCTGCTAATAAGCGCCGGTCATCGGACATTTGTCCGGCAAAATATGAGGTTTTGACGGGTTTCGACAAAACACTGACCCCCGGTCAACTGACCCCCCTACTGACCCCCTATAAAATCAATGGGAAAATGAATACTGCTTACTTAAGCCTCAAAAACCCTTTTTAAACAGCATTGTTCAGCAATATTTAAGTCTAAGCACCCATTTTAAAAAGGTTAGCTTACATGAAGTAATCGGCCATCACAACAATAATCGAAAACTAACCTTTTTAAAATGGGTGCTTAGACTTAAATATTGTTGAACAATGCTGTTTAAAAAGGGATGTTGAGGCTTAAGTAAGCAGTATTCATTTTCCCATTGATTTTTTAGGGGGTCAGTAGGGGGGTCAGTAAGGGGGTCAGTTAACCGGGGGTCAGTGTTTTGTCGAAACCCGGTTTTGACTGGTAAACGATCAGTCTCACCGGACAGGCTGACCGGGGTCTTCTGTTGCGATGTGAAATAAGAAAATATATTAATTTAACTCCAGAAAGTCAAATGCGAAGGTGTCCTTTTAATATATGGCCGTAAAGCATAATGGCTAAGTTTCATTTTGATTTGTTTTCATTTGCAGCTTGCGTTTCAAGTCGTCTTACGAGTAACGCTACGCCGAAAATGTAAACACTCCCGCCCATATTCTTGCAGTTCGGATTTCAAAATTCGCGCGAGGTGTTTCGCGAAAACTCATTACATTGATTTAAATTAAATAACAATGCAATGTACTGTGGAATCAACAAGGGTACTGTTCCACAAAAGCATTTTGTTTGTGTTTTCATCGGACTGATAAGATTTTATGACCACTTTTACAGCGAATTTTCTGGGACTCCAATTGCATTCCTCACCGCGACTTCAATAACTAAATTAGAAAAGTTAACGTTATTGCGTATGCACAACCAAAAGCTGAAACATTTTAGGATTTGTTCAAATGTATTTTGTTCGACTAGAATGACAAAAATAGAAAGCAACAAGGCAAGAATAGAATGGCAAATATATAAACCACCTCTCCAATTTTCAGCTCTGTGGACAGTGCGGTGCATCGTTTCTGAGTTATTAATTTGCCTAGGCGTTTCACACGCTGCGGCCATGTTGGCGGACCGTCCTTGGTCCTTGGCCAGCAATCAACGAAAACACCTGGCCCCAGTTGTTCAAACGATGGATAGCACTATCCGCCGGATAAATCACTATCCACTGGATAACTCAATTGGTTTTGCTAGTGTTTATCCGCTGGATAGCGCTCTCCATCGTTTGAACTGGGGCCTGGAGTTCGCTTTGCTGCTAAAGCGCCTACTTTCGCTAATTAGATAAAAAACATGTGAATGAACACATCTCGTTATGTACTTGAAACGATCAAACTTCTGAGAATCAGAGGAAGAGACGTGTTTTTCAACCAGCTCTGTATCATGGTGTCACGCAAGGTGACAATTCGGAAATTCAAAATGCTGTGTTTCAAAACGAAAGACGTTACGGAACTGGAAAAATGATTTATTTCTACCGGTAGCTCATCTTCAACCCTCGTTTAGATAAGAATTCAGAAGACCTCGCAATTTTCATTTTTTAATTTGATGATGTCACTGTGGAAACCATTTTTATTTTGCTCAAATTACAAATTATGTCAAAAATGTATCCTTCCCCAATCAAGTCAAGATCGCTACGATAAAAACTCCGTTGAGATTTATTGATTAAATAACAACAGTATCTCTTAAGATTTTAAACACTATTTAATGTAAAAGAAGAAATTCATAAATGAACTGAATCTAGTAGACAAAATCAACGTATAATTATCGTGGCAGAAAAGTGCTTTATGAAAGTGCGAAAAAAATCAGCCCATCTTAAACAACGTTTTTGTTCCAATTTGCCCGAACCGTGTCACGCGTGACCATCACCTGCGGCTATTTCAATACTTCGACTTGCGGAGAAAGCAGTTATTTCCCATTTGAATGGAATCTTCAAAGATTTTCTTACAATTCCCCCGAAAGTGTCTTCTCACATGAATCTTGACTTGATGTCAAGTGCTTTTACTTCATAAGACCTTGCTCATGATTTCGATCATGCTAGATCAGAAATACTTTCAGGTCTGACGTTAAATCACGAAACGCAAGGATTTCCATGTCAATCAAATAGCAGGCTACCATGTTTTGGCTGCTAAAGGGTACAGACAATGCAAAAGATTTGAACCATTTGAAAAAGTTTTTAAAAAAGAAAAAAAAAAGAAGAAAAACGAGACGATGGAAATAGAGTATAAGGTGCTCTGCTACAGGTCTCCCACGTGACAAGTGTGGAATTTTTTTTATTCGTCCGACCAGGGTGGCTGCATGTCAGGTTAAACCTCGTCCTTAGCCTGAATTATTTGCGGGCTTGCGCTTTTCAGCAATTAAAAATGGGGGTCACCGAGTTCGTTTTTGAGATACAAGCGCTTAAACACGAAATATAGGGCGTTTTCAGATGGTTATTTTGTTCCCATGGTAATTTAGTACGTCACATTAACATGTGCATCTTTTTAAGCATTTATTGGGGTTTCATATGGTACCGTAACATTGCCGTTAAGTAAAACAGTGTTGTTTAGTTAATCCTTCTAATGAGACATCCCCTCCAAATTGTTGAAACCGGTTTGAGCCACCTTAAGTAAATCCTTTAGTTCTTGATTTAAGGATATGAGAGACATTTGACGGCTGATATTGGCTCATTTGACGGTTGACGGTAAAATTATTGCGTTTTTGACTATTGACTGTTAAATTTTTGGCCATTTGACGGTTGACGGTTAACGCCATTGACACCCTCGTTCAAGCATGGGCTAATGATTTTATTCAGGATTTCTTCACAACTACTTAGCCTGAATCGCTTCTTTGTGTACGTCCTTAGTTTTAAAGCAATATTTTAGTTCTCTGTGGATATGTTAAATGTTGTTTGGAAGCTCCAGTATTTTCTTAGGGTTAGGGTTAAATGTGAATTATTTTTTTTAGAAAAAAAATGTTTCTTGGGTGGGTAGGCGGGTTTGTCGGGCGCTTACGCCCAAAAATGCAAGTAATTAGATGCAAACCCAATACAAATTTTCTCTTTAAGTCTAAGCATTTCCTATATGTTTTAAGGTAAAGGTTAGCATCATAGGGTAAATGCAGCAGTTTATCCTTACTTGAGGAGCAGCATTTGAGGGACACTTTGTGACGTTAATTGTCTGTATTCCGAAACACGAGTGATGTTGAAGCTGGGGAAAAGAGCAAGTGGGACACTTCATGACGGTTATTGAAATACCCGTTCATCTAATGACATATCTGTCGGCTCATACGCGGTTCATTCACTCGTTTAAAGAGTTAAGTTCAATTCAGTCAATTTCCGCATTTCAAAGATATGATGATAATTTCGTATTTACTATCGTTCATATTCAATTCTGTCGTCTTCTTCCGTCCGTTTTTCTGGAGTCCACTCCTGACAAATTTCTTTCTTAGGTGGATACCTTCAGACAAAGGGTGATTGGTATTATTGTTCTCTATATCATAACAGGGCCCGTAATTTTATTCAAAGGGCTATCCTTCCGGCTTTAAACTCTACAATGACAGTACGTGCTGGAATGCCGCCTCTATCCATGATCCGATCCGGTATGGATGGTACAGGGGTGACTGTCTTTAATTGTATATATAAAGTGGTATGTTTACCTGTGAAGTCATATTTCTGGTCTAACAAAGGCATTTCTAACCCGTAGAATCAGTGTTGTTTATGCTCACAGTATTTGATTCATTAGTGCTCGCTGAAGTGTAACAAAAAAGCTGATACTAAAAGACAATCGCTGAAATTTACGTCCTTCACCGGATAGGTTATAAATATAAACATGTCTCTTTAGACCGCCACTGAGGGTCACAAATAAACATTTACTCTTCCTTAATTTTTTATTATCAAATTTATTCAATCAAGTACTGAATCAAGTTAATTAGTCAAGAAAAATTTCCAAGTCCGTGAAACAGGAATGTGACAAAGAAACATCTGATTCCTCTTACGTTATGAAGTATGTTTATGGTGGTGACTGCCACATCTCGAAGAACTCCGTTTCAGCTGTTTGTTTGAAGAAGCTCAAACAATCAACAGTTATGTAGCCCAGTGTGGTGTTTCAGTATAAGGAGTAATTGAAAATTTGAATCCCAATGACAACAAACGTCATGAATTTCCATTTCAAGTCCAAGCTTGTACCTTCGAAACTCAGTTGTCTTTTCTAAAAATTCCAGTCTTCGGTCTTCATTTTGTGACGTTTGTTGGTCCACCTCTTGCTTCTTGCTTCTTGAATTGACTTATTTTCTGTCATTGGATAACTGAAAGATATGGTCAGGACTGAATGAATATATATAGTCGGTGCACCGAAAAACGAATATTGCTTCTAGTTCAAGCTGACAAGCCATAAAATTCGAACTCTATGAAGCTCTTAGTCAGGGATTGTTTTACACTTAATTTTAAGTTCTTACCCCTGAGAAGAACATTGGGCCCCTGGCAACGTAGTCAGGGTATTCTCAATTGATTACTATTTTAGCCTCAATGGGTTTATTTCGCCACCGCTAGTTTTCTTCCCCTCAGGATCATGTCAGAGGGGCCGTTTTTTCGGAAGCTTTTAATGACCTTTAATTATCCGCCAAATTATCAGGCTTGTAACAAAAGCGAATTAATGAATGGCTTACAGTTACCACAGACTGAGTTGCTGAATCCACCGAGGCGGGTTGTACTCATATTAGTTATAACTATTTGCCGCCTTGCTGTTTACACAATTTGGTTCGATCGGGATAGGCTTACTGTCGGACACCACTAGATTAGAGAAAACTGCAGACATTTAAAGTTTCTCATCAGGCAAAATTACTTTTACCAGCAGGGTCATATGTAGAAATAAGCAAAGGAAAGGCTCTATACACGCAAGAGAGCAAAGACAGGTGCTAACGAGGCCATGAACTCAGCGTGAATTGCTATTTAATCTATCTTGTAAGAGCAGCGTATGAATCACCTTTTCACGCCACCATCGCTCTTTTGTATTATTATTATTATTTTTTTTATTTTTTTACTTTTTGGCCGCTTGAATACACCACAAACATCTTGACAAGCGAATCACTGCTATATGAACCCAGTTATGTCACTCACAAAGAGTTTGTACGCTTCTCGTAAATGCATTCCGCGCAAGTTCAGCTAACAAACAAAAAATTAGAAATATGTCTGCCAGACTAACATGACTTCAAAGACTTTAAGAATTTGATAGCTTCCCATCCGGAAAGTCACCAGAACAGTTTGGTAACCTTGCGAACGTTTGTTTCCTTCCCTGGCCGACGTGTAAACAGAACCGGAAATTTGCGGTGATTGCTTGTGCACGCATCTGCGGATTGGACCGTGGCAGATTGCGGAGCAGGGTGATAAATCTCTATAGTTACAATGACCGATAAGTTTCTTACTGCCACTTCCTTCTTGTTGCTAACTGTTTGCCGTTGTATGATGCGTGATTCTTGCAAAGAAGAGCGATGACAGAATTTTCCGGTAAAGAGGAATACAATTTCAAAGGCAGGGAAGCTGTCTGTTTCCTGACCGCAATTATTCACAGACACCTAAAGAGCCAATTAAGTTACAGTACACCTCACTTATGATTAGGTAAGTTATCAAAACATGAGACTTAAGTCTCCTAAATGACTTAAACTGGTGCCAAACAGCCGAGAAGTTGACTGTGTACATGCAATGACAGAGTAAGCTAGCTGCAAAAACAAGTTGCTTTGACTAATATGTCCGCGGCCAGAGTGAAATATGGCTCAGCCTTTTCTCGTGTCATTTCTTCCAAATCTGCCCTAAATCATCCTTTTTCCATAAGGAACATTCTAAATCTTGACGAACAAAGTGGAGACGACACGTCTAGAGACATTAAAACAATCACTGGTCGTCATTACGTGGAGTGTTACTCCTCTCCACGCAAACTGGAACGCCATTTACCAAATGACAGCTTAACTCCTCCAGCGCCGAACTTCAATTTCATTGCAGCAGATAATTCATGGCCTGCCTGGGTTTATGCTACGAGGTATTCAAGGCATGGTATTCCACCAGGTAAGTTTATAAAACTTGTAAACCACTGTATATTGTTTAGCATTTTTTGCGTTTCGCCTGGGATAAAGGAGTTATCACTGTCTGCAACTGTAGGAGCAAGCGCATTAATCGATTAAGGTAAGAAGTCTTACTGTGGGCGTAAACATAATAAGTCTTATTCCACTGAGCACTGAAACCGCGTGGCAATCAATTGTATACCTGGACTTAAAATTTTGCGCTTCGCTATTGACTACTGAGTTGGAGAAAAAACAGAAAAAACACGGACGCGAAATTACTACGATGCCATAACTCAGTAATTTATTTATTTTCTCTTATTAGCTTTTTTTTTTGGCCAGTCGCTGTAGCGATACTCTTATTAACCTAACTGGCTAAGAAGAACTACTCCCCAATTTATCAGTGTACTAAATGTCTGTATGTCAGTTCTCCGACGTTTTCTTTTTAATTGAAAGGAATGTTTGCTTGCTGATGTAGGCGAGAATCTTAGAAATCCCAGTTGTAGACAAAAATATCACGGAAGGTATAAGTGAGGAAGTGTTTCATAAAGCTTCAAGAGAGAAAGTGATTATAGATTCACTTTGCGTTTTTCTTTTGCTTCTTCTTCTTCTTTTATTCTTCTTTTTGTTCTTCCTTTTTCAGTGGATCACCTGGTCCAAAAATTGATTTGAAATGGTCACATTTCAAATAGAAGACTAAATATTAAACGTGCCATGCTTGTGTCGACCCGGCAGCGTGAAGCTCAAAATATGTCGCAAAATCAGTTCAAGACCATCATTGAATGATAGCGACAAACGACCACAGAGGTGCTAACACAATTAAAACTTGCTTCAAATGCATGATTACAGACTAAATTCGGAAATACTTTGTGAAGTTACAACTGGTTTCCTGTTCTGAAAAAGCAAAGCAGACGATTGATGCGAGATCATGCCAGACGTTTACGACGCGATCATAAAAGAATAACTGACTGCCTTCGAGGAACCAGTTTAATTCAAAGCAAATATTAGGGATTCGGTTCACAAGTCATTAATTGACTCTGTTGAGCTTAAGAACTTATCTATTGGAATACTCTCAAAGTTCCCCTCGAGCGGGCGTATTTTTTTTCCGTTCGCTTTCGCTTTAACCAGGTGTACGGATATAAACATATACGCATGTATAGACAGGTATTCGAATGCTCGCGGGGCTGAGTATTTAAGAAGACCAATTGAAACTAAACAAAACAGCATAAATTGAGCCAATGGGACTGATTCCTAACTAGGCGATTCAGATAAGATTAAGCGAAACAGAAATCAAGTCCACACGTTTTTTGATATGGAAAAATAATTACAACTATATCCAATTATCCCCTTAGCCCCTTAGCGCTTTCGATCTAGCATAGTCGCGTCTGAATTCAAATGACTTTCATACAAAGTACCGGTCCGCACAACAAGTGTGATCATGATGACATTTCCTCATCTCATTTATGTCTTGTAGCGAACTACACAAACCCAAGAAGGTCTCGTAGAGCCTTAAAAAGACAAAAACAACGACCGCTCTTTTCACCAGAGCAACTTAAAAGACTTGAAGAAGAGTTTGTTAGTGAGAAGTATATCTCCAAGTTGCGGCGTTGTAAGTTAGCTTCTGAAATAAGCCTGACAGAAGCTCAAGTCCGTACCTGGTTCCAAAACAGGAGAACAAGATGGCGGAAAGAAGTCCATGAGGAAGAGGAGGACCCAAGCTGGACTACGCATAGTGGAATTGCTGCACAAACTGAAGTTATAAGCACAAATTGTATGATTGTGCAGGGATATTGTCCAATGTAAAAACTCTAACCTTTAGTTTGTAAGGAAGGTTACAATAAATAACGCCAAAGGGTCTGTGTGCCTGCACGCCAGGGTATGATTATAAAAACACTGATAATTTGTTCATGCTAGTTTTTTCTTCTTCAGTACAAATGTTAATGAAATTCCACAAGAGGCACTAAGCCGATGACACACAGTTCAATATTATTTTTGTAGGCCAACAAATGTTACAGGCTTTGTTGAATTTTGAGCTGTTCATCTGAATTCTGATTTCAACACGATGAACGTTATTCAGTGAACGACGAGCTCCACTCCGTTGAAAAAACTCACACTGATTTGAACTACGTTAGCCAATCGCTGAGGCTGGTGACATGCTTTTCAACAGTGATCGACAATAATATCTATAAAAATGTTGAATCGTTGTTAAACACGCTTGAAGGCCCAACGGATTTCTGTTGAATTCTTTGTTAAATGACAAAATCATCCACTTAAATAACAGTATTACGAAAAACAGTTCGGTAAAGTGATGCCATACAACAACCACTGCATTTGCCATCGGACTGGGAAAACAGGAGGATTCAACGCAAACTGCATATGAAGGTCATCCTAGCGAAAGTTTCATTCAAAAGAGCCAATTTAGTTTGTCATTTAAAATGTCATTTTTACATCTTTAGTTTACCCTTCAATGGTAACTGATCGTTGAGGACAGCTGGAAGACAATGCATTAAACAAAAATAATTTGGCAGTTTAGCAAATAACGTCAATAACAAGCAGAACAGCCGAGAACAACAAATCTGTGACAGCCCAAACGAATTTTTGCTTGGATTTCATAGCTGGCACAAACGACTGAGCGTAATGGTACTCCTTTCACTTATCATCTTGAATATTATTCACACGCAACAAGTCAAAATCCCCAGATGAAGAAAGAAATAGTTCATGCGATTGAGCATCCAATACTGTTTTGAGGTGGTTGCTGTTTGAGTTGCTCCAACTAAACCGATTCGCGTCGGAGTGAAGTGTGCGTGGCCGTATACATCTTCGACAGCTTAAAAACTGATCATAGTAAGATAAATTAAATGTTGTTTCGAAAAAAGTCCTAAGCTACTTGTCCCAGACCGTAACCCTTTTTGAAACATAAAATGAATGTAAATAGTCTGCAGAAAAAATGCATGAGACGGACTTAAGGTGTACTCGAATGAAAAGCATAAAACAGTCATTTGAATAAAAAGAAGTTTCACGGTTGTCGTGAGTTGAGAGTGGTCTTGTACTTTGTTAATATATAATTATTTTGTTATTCGGTCGAAAAGGTGTACTGATGTTGACCAAGTCGTTTTCTGGTACAACTGTCTTGATTTCGATGCCTTTTTAGCTTTGGGCGATGCCTTTGTATTTTGTTTGTGCAAGTGAAAATGTGTTCACGGAGGAGTTTTCTTTATTTTGAGATGTTGGTTTCCACGATCACGGATGAAATGTGTAAAGCTCGAAGTGAAGTGTTGTTTCCAGTCGTTGTAGTGATTTGGTGGCAATTTTTAGTGAGCAGAGTTTTTGTTAATAGGCGTTGTGCAGTTGTCTGTCCCTGGTGTTTGCACGCTCCATTGTATGGCGGAAGAGAGAGCTCCTACAACTGTGTATGATCTGTAAGCCGCGATGCTGGTCTTTAAAGTTCTCTGGATGTCGGTTGCTGAGGCGTAGGACTGTCGTCAGTCGAATGCACGTTGGTGCTCTCCTTGTGTGGAACATCTATCGCCATGCGCTTAACACGTTCAATAACAACTGAACCACGATACAACATCCGTGTTTCCGGAGTATAATACAAACAAGTTTCCATGAGATCACGCTTTCATTAACAGTTAACTCATCGAGGACTTACAAGTCATGAATAAAAACAGAATAAATATTTTATTGTCGATCCTCCAACATATTGCCGCTCATTTATCAATTGAGCTGACAAAGGTTTGAATTCAGTTTACAGCCGGAGTTCTTCGCTGGTATTATAGAGAACAAAGGTACGCCTCCCGGGTGATGCATTTTTAAAACATACATTTTTTTCGTTGTCTTACATTGATTATGCCGTAGTATTGGCCCCTATGCTACATTACACTAAACGGGGTTAAACTCAACCGAATCGCGAAAGTTGTATAACATGAATGAATAGCGGATATCCTGCTCAGTTTGTGAGGAAAAGGCAAAACACCGGTGGATATAACTTCTAATGCAATGAATAGATTATCACAAGGAGATTTCTTTCAAATGAGATTATCTTATTCAATTTTCGCAATTTCGGTGGGAAAAAAGGGAAATACCAGAATTAACCTGATCTTCCTATTCGTGCTTCTTCTGGTTAGTTCCGATACAAAGGCAGCCCTTACTCAGCCGTGATTACTTGAATATCCGTTGTATTTCACTGCAATTTTCAGAAGACCGAGGTAAAGTTATTGTTTAATAATTCCGAAATTCTCTTCCATCTCTTGAAACTATCCTTCAATACGCAGAATCCACGGTGAATTGTAACATGCCCAAATATCTAGTGGATGGTACATTCCAGCAAGTTCTTCTTTTTGCTTGAAAGAGAAAGGACAGTGACAGTGCTAGAGAAAGCTTGTAAATTAAGAAGTGAAAATATTTGCTCGTATTGGAAAGGAAAATACACTCCTAGTTTGGTCTTTATTTTGCGAAAGTCTGCTATTTATACCAAAAGAAAGATGATATGTTTTCCGTTAACCCATGTAAATTATAGAGATTGATCTCCTTTCTTACGGCAATAACTAAATAAATCTTTTTTTTACTCATGATTTTTGCTCGGCCAAGTTTTTTGCAATAATGCCAATCAAAGGTCAATCACCGGTTATCAGGGATGGAATATCAGGGCACATCGCCAAAACTATCGAAAACAAAGTATAATTAGCTCATCATGTGATTTTCGAACAGATTTTCAACACGACAAGCCGTCATTGTTGACACACTCTTTTGCATGAACAGATTTAAACCGACTTACGAATAAGGAAATCATGACAACATGGAGGCAACGTTACTTTTCATCATTTTAAAGCAAGCGCATTACAATGGTGCTAAGAAAACAGGTTTTTTTGTGTCGCAATAAACAGCAACTTTTCTCGTTTCTATTTTTACACCAGCTTTGTTTGACATAGTTAAAAGGGCCCGCTCGTTTTCCGTTAGGAAATACGAAGAACATTTTTCCGCCCGTAAAGCGAACTCGTCAAGGTCAATGATTTGATCACTCATCGACTGGAATTTCTATAATATTCGTTTCTTTAATCCATGTTACGTGAAACAAAAGTTAACAAAATGGTAACTTGCGTAGTATTTTCCCGCACAGCGGTATGTGACCTAAACAATTTTTGTGGCCGGTCTCTTTGAGAACAGTGCTAGTAGATTATGTTCAAATTTTAGGGTCAGTATACACATCATGGAGATTATTACTACGATGAAATTTGAAATCAACGAATGAGGCGGAAAACCAGAAAGCCATCTCGAAAATGGCTGGGTGAGAACGAGCACTGTTTGGTATACTAATCTCGAATTAACCACCTCCTTGTTCGCTTTAGGGCTGGTTTCCATATGATCCTTACGATGATCGATACGATCGTTGCGATCATGCTGTGATCGCTCAAAAATGGGATCGCTGTAAAGTAAGTGAAGGGTGCCTCTAAGGGCGGTGGCCCATGTGAGTCGATAGTTGGGAGTCTGGGAACTGGCACTGCCTCTCTTCTCAAACCAGATGGATTTCTTTTTCTTCAAAACTCTCCCGTATGCTGTTCTTGTGTTTTTGAACTTCAGAATAACTGTTGAATACTCGGCCATTATTGCGTTCTTGCAGCGGCATTCTTTAAGAAATAGCCTGTTCCAGGCTTTCAGATAGTCGAGAAAACGAAAAGAACTGCGTGTGAAAAGCGAGTGGGGGATGGTTCGAGGCGAGGCGGGAGAGCCTGTAAGCATCTCTTTAAATTCTTCATTCCGCCCACTTTGCAAATAACCTTTTGCATGTCAAACTGTCAATGTCAAAGTGTTGAAAAAGGGCGGCATTGTGTGGTCCCACGCGAGTTCAAGCGCGATTCTTTTATTGTTGTTCAAAGGTGATGCGTTAATTCTCGCTTGTGCGAGTACGTTAGCCAGAATTTAAGGCACTTTTAGGAAAATAACTTTACAAGCGAACGAAGGCATTGTCAAAGCAACCGGGAAACGAGTGTCAAGGAAATCACCGACGGGAGATTTAGCAAATTCGACCAAAAGACACGACCAGTTCGAAAGCTGCGAGTTCCCGACGCTCTGTTGACTTTTCCAAGGAAAACAGAAACCCGACCATTGAAGTTTCTGGCCTAGATGATAAGATGGTCTCATCAATAAACTTCAGCTCTGATGCATCAGGACAACCGATAATGAATGTGAAAGATTGATATTTCATGTGGATGGCTTCAATTGCATTTGCAGTATACAGACACGTAGCCATCACCTTCGCTTCCTGAAAATCGCTTGATCTTTTAAAGCTTTAAGACATACAACGGAAATACAAGCCTGTTTTCGGCAAATTTTTTGGGTTTTTTCTTTTTGCTCTCATTTTTTCGAAGGCGATGAAGGCAGAAATTTAATTGACCCTAACTGGTGAATTCGAATACGCAGCCAAGTATTTGCATAAGAAAGAATAACAAAAAATATCGTTCGTCAGAGTTTCAGAGAGCGCCGTTGAATTGTAACAATTGTGGCGTGCAGGGGACATAATAGTTGTGTCAAATGCGAACTATATATCGTACCCGGTGATGCTATATTGTAAGCGGTGTGGAGAGATGTCGTATCACAACATTGAAGCGCTTTCGCAACGCGCGGCAGTAACTGAAAATTTATTCTTTTACCAAAACCAGTTGGAAGCATTGCAAACGGATCGTTTTTTCGACTTATTAAAGTTGAACAGACACAACTTTTGCTCGAATCTGAGGGCATGTACGTTTGGGAATACTTTAAGACACTCGGCGACAGCGTTCACCTCTTTCTTTCGTGCTCCGCGCGTGAATCAAAATGATGACGAAAGTGTTGATATAAACTGTCAAAATTGACCAATCAGAGGGTATACCAGGAGCTGGTATACTGGAATGAAGAATTTAAAGAGATGCTTACAGGCTCTCCCGCCTCGCCTCGACCCAAGCCCCCACTCGCTTTTCACACGCAGTTCTTTTCGTTTTCTCGACTATCTGAGAGCCTGGAACAGGCTATTAAGAAATGAGGCATATATGCAAATAAATGGCCGGGTATAGACCCCTTTCATAATGGAGGCCAAATAAAATATTCTTTTGTTTTAATGCTAATAAGCTTTCTAGCCTCGCTATGACGAGCAAATTCAAAAGAATATTTGTTTCAAAATGAGGGAACGAAGGTCGAATACCACTAAATTCTGCTATCTACAGCATGATTTTTACCTTCAGAAAATAAGACAACAATAAAAGCAAGGTGACACGCGTTAACACCAACCCGGTATGGCCAACACATCACGCATGCGCACAACCATTTTACCCGGTCAATTAGCAGCCATGGACAGCTGTTTCAGCCTTTCGGGCCTAATCAGCATGGCGTAGCTAACATCGGTGTGTCACGTAAACACACTGATCTCTCAAGGACGTTCGCGCTAATTGTTTGTGCGCAACGTTACTGCGCAGGTAACGCGACTGTAATATGTCACGCATTACTTCGAGCATTAGTGAAGTTGAGATTTTAAAACCTTTGCAAAAACCGTGGACGATAAGTCTTGCACAGCGTTGGATCAGAGAAGATCGTGATCAGTGAAAATTGATCTAAAATATTTATGAAAGTCAAGTAAACTACTGCACGACTGATATTCGCGAGGTTTTATCAGTCGTGCACTAGTCTACTTGACTTTCATACAAGTTTTTCAAGCATCAGTCAAAATAACATGGCGACAAAAACGCCGAGGAAAAAATTCCAGGCCGGCAAAAGAATGGCACATTTATTTCCGAATCATCATGAAACTTCAAAGAGAAGTGAGCGGGAGGATGGAAAAGCTCTGGAAAAGGTAGCTGATCGAGTAGACTAGTGGCTGAAAGTTTGGAAAACTCGAGGACGAACCGTTGCGTAAATTTAATGGGGCTGTTTCTTTTTAATGTTTTTATCACCCTACGAACTTAAGTTCAAAGTGAATGCATGTTTTTAAAGTTCTTTTCCTTTACTTTCGTGAAAATTGAGCAGTATTTTCGTCCTCGTCTGCTTGAATAGTGCGGACCTGCGTGGAAACAATCAGCGATTGAATTTCACAAAAAACACACTCCAGAGGATGAGTATGACGGCAATGGAGAGATATTATACAAAAAAAAAACCAAATGAAGATGACCCCTGCTTAAAACTTCGTTGCTATGCTCAAGAAAGGTTTTTTTTTCGGTAAAAACCTCTCATCTCTTCAACGATCGAGACTCTCTTGGGTTCCAGTCCTTGCCCGACAGGTCACGCAAAAGCGTGACAAAGGAACTTTTCCAAGAGCTTTGCAAAATCACATCGATTTTACTCGTTCAGATCATCGGTGACCCCTATTTTTTTAATCATGAATCACTTACTTTACTTACTATCTACAAAATATGATGAATTGAAAAAATTCTCACCGTAAGAAGTTATCTTTTTTTAACATTTTCTTTCCTCGTGCCATCGAATTCTGGTAGTGGTTGCAACGGATAGAGCTTACGAAAACGCTCGTCGAGGATGAACTCTACTGTTTACCACATCCCTAGCGGCATACAATTATCTAAAAATCTCACTCCTAAAAACCTATGCACGGAAACTTTCACTCCAACAGTTTATTTTTATGATTTTCGATGAGATGAGCCTACATCTCGCTATTATGACCGATTTCTCGAAATTAAGGCATTTTTCCACTGCCATTTTCTCCGAAACAAAGTCGGTGACCCTCATTTTTTTTTTCATTTTTGGAGTAAGTACTTTATGACCTAACTCTAGGCGAGAAATGAAGAAAATCTCACCGTAGGAAGATTTTGGCGCGAACGTCCCTTATGTGATCCACCTTCCCACACCCTTGCCGTGGGAGAACAGTTTGGCTGTTCCCAACCCAGCTTACCACATGTATGGCATGTGAAGCTGCCACCTAAAGAGGTGCTAAAAAAACCCGCTTAGTATGTTAGCTACGCCATTTCCTGATTTCATACGGTGGGAGTCTGGCACTAGCTATCGGTTTTGCCGGACGGAAGTGAAAAAAGATGGCGGAAATATGAAAGAAGACTCGCTCAAAATGGTTTTTGCAGCATTAAAAAAACTCATAAATGATGATTGTCTTGAATCGCTTAACACAAAACTTGGGAGAGATTTGTAATAGTCTCCGGGACTAAAAGTGAACTGATTGTTACAAAAATTATTTAGAGATGACCCGGCTTTGCTCGACAATCTCTGTCAAGAAGAGCTTTCAGGCGACAGCCCTTTCGAGATAGGAGATTCCACTACCAACATCTGGATGGAAATGCAATACTTCCCTCTTTCCCAAGATTTCAATAGACGTTATCAGGAGAAATCAGTCTAATAGACGATAGGGAATGATTGGACAATTTCGCAAAGCTCATCGAATGTCTTCTTCAAGACGAATGAAAACCAACAAGGTTTTCAAAGATGGTAATCAGTTATTTATCAAGTCAAGCATATTAAAGAATTTTTG
>NC_090883.1:14067805-14085305 GCF_036669925.1 Montipora capricornis
AACGCGCGTGGCGTTTTAGTGCATCTTTAAACAAAATATACCCTTATGGAGCTCAAGAATGGAACGTCACATGGATAAATAAAACGGGGGGAGAAAAATAAATGTCTGGAATCATAAAGCGAGGAGTAATGGACTTCGACAACAACTATCGCCCGTCGAGCCGAAATCGAAGTCAGCGGTATTTCTAATATCTTACCAAGTGGGCTGTTATGTAGAACACTGAAACCAACAAAGACAGAGAAGGAATCGAATACCTTAAGTGGATCAGTGATCTCTGTTCTCTGCACAGTCTTCAGGTAAATATAATATGAAATGTGACAGCCAAGAATTTTTTGAAAGAAAGATTGCCTCTAATAGCAAATATGTTGTTTGTTTCAAAAAATATTTCGCTGGAAAAGGTGGCCTTTATGAATTCATCTTTTTTTGTAATATGCGAGCTTAACTGGATAGTTTTTATGGCAAAAGTACAGCATTTTAGTCAACCTCGTTCCCAGGGCTTTTCTCCGCCGAGGGGAAGGTGGGTGGGAACGAGGTTGGACCAATCTGGGCGTGGCCCAGGCTTTTTTTCAACCCTAAAAGAGACCATATTATCCATAACACAGAAAAATAAAAAAATACAGCGACTTTAAATGATGGCAAAGACATTATCACCTAATACTTTCACCTGCGTGGAGAAATATAAAAGTGTAAATATACACTTTTATATTTCTTCGCGCGCAACCCTAAGGAGATTTTCACGGCTACATATAATTGCGTTTTACCCAAAACACCCTAAGTGAGACCAACATCCGAAATTTACACTCCTAAGCGAGACGATGGGCATCCCTCCCCTTTTTATATGGGAGTCATTCCCCACCCGGGCACCGCCCTTCCATATCGCGACGTTGCACCAAAGAGACAATTCGTCGATGTCCCTAATTCATCTTGCTGGCCCTGGGAATTGTTATCATCTGCACTGACTTCGTCACTACATTTATTAAATTCTTGCTGGCCTTTATCAGAGTCACTAGCTTCTCGCTCATTTCATGCTCGTTCAGATCTTCATGGGGTCCTTCATCTTCATCCACTCCGCACCAACTAGGGCGTCATTCGACACGCGTGATCCCCTACCGTGACATTTAGTTTGTCACGCATTCCTCTCAATAAGTGTTTTCATATGAGCTCTATTATCACTTACTGATCACGAGAGTGAAAACAGACATCTTGTACCCTATGGGACCTTACATTCTATTTACTTTTGCAGGACAAAGTGCAAAAACTACAAAACAGAGCTAGAGCAGCCCGTGTCTTGACCTACTCTAACTATGACGCTTATGTCAACAATTTATTTAAACTCTAAAGATGGAAATCCCTAGTCTCTCAAAGGCAAATTGAAAGAGCAACAATGGTATTTAAGTCCCGTATCTCTGCTCGAAAATTGTCCATCGCGATTCTGGTTATTTCTGTGAATAAGGTACATGTTCCGCAACCGCGTACAAACTACTACAAAAAACAGCTTTAGCTATTTAGTGGCGCAGTTTTGTGGAACAGTTTGCCATTAGAGCTAAGGAAAGCAGAGTCCCTCAATCAATTCAAACGACTGATTAAAGAGGTTATCTAAGCCATTATTCTAAACACGGCATTCATGGAAAGCAGCTTATATTGTATGATATTGAGTAAGATAGTTAATGTAGTTTACATAGTTCTATCTATAAATTTTTAATTGTACATATTTTTTTTTATATTGGTGATGAATTGCACCGTGGTTAAATAAAGATGAAATAAATAAATAACACTCTATTCGAGATCAATTGCCGCTCAAATCTAAGAAAAACCGGAAACCAAATAGGACAAAATAGAAAAACCCGAAAAGCACATCGGATAACAAAACCGAAAAACCGCTCGTATTTTTTACGAAAACCGAAAACCAGATGCTAAAAAACGAAAAACTCGCAAACCGCAATGAACACCAAAACCGAAATTTAAAAACCGAAGTCTTTTGGCACAAAAACCCGAAAAACCGATCTAAAAAAATAGCCAAAACCGCAAAATCGAAAATCCTAATGTCCCCCTCCACAAGCTAGTGAAATTTCTCCCTAATTTTACGAGAACCCATTTCGATTACGTGTTTATAATATAAGGGCAAATTTCTCTTGTCACTGTCGAGGCACATCGAAAACCAGTTGGGCAAACGGAAAAGCACTTGTTCGCTCGCATTTTAAAGCAAAACAAACACTTGTAATTGTTTTTTAATTCCAGTTGTCAATAAATATTCGAGTTTCATTCCTGAACAAAGGAAAAACCGATTAAACCACTTTTTAAAAATACGCATCCACTTTAAATAACGCATCCGTAAAAATAACAAACGGTTTAGTGCCCAAGGAAAGAATTTGTGGGGTAAATTCTTCCAACAAGTATGAGCTCTTACTGGTATTCTGTTTTGTCATTGTCGTTCTCTTTCTTTCTCCTTTCGTTTCTGTTCTAGTCATAGGTCTTCCAGGCATCATGTAACCTTATCAGAGCTTCTAAAGATATGCCAAAAATTGCAATACAGAAAAAAAGCAGCTCTAAGCAAATTAAAAATAAACACCCAGCTTTAAGGTTATATCCCTCCGATGCTTGACTTTAATAACTGCGTAGCCGCCAGTGTGGACCACAGCTATCATGATATGTCAAACTGGATTGAAACCAGCGAAAAGGCAGAAACAAAACAATTTTCCAAACCGTTTTCGACCTGAACACGAAAAGCGTCGACTGTGTAAGAACTATAGTTGACGTAGCACGGCCGTGTAGCCGCGTTTTAGGTGAGTTAACCTATTGTAGGTTGAGCCTTCACTCCAATCAAAAACCAGTACCTGGTCAGCGGTCAACTTAAAAAAAAAACCAGCTGACCTCGGTGAACTCTAAGCTTCACCCCGCGATATGGTCTTGTGATACTGGTCAGCGGAAACCTTGTTTTGACAGGTGTCAATCGATCAAAACATGGATGTCCAATGGTGGATATCAAAACTAGCACGATACTGGTCACATTGGCATACATGGAGGGGTGGACGTACGGACGTTCGTACGGATGTTCATGACGTCATGGCTATACAAACAAATTTTCTCGCTTCGATGGGTTACCTAGTCTCCTGCGCAGCCGTTCTTTATGTGGTCACGCAACGCTCCTCTCCACACAAAGAACAGCTGCGTAGGAGACTATGGGTTACCATATTTTCTTATGTTGCTCTTCGAGCGCGCGCCTTGCGCTCCGCTATTAGTAACGCTTTTGCTATCCAGACCATTTGGAAATATTATTATAAGTTAATAAAAAACATATATATCCATAATTCGTAGAAGTCAGACAAAATAATTGGTACCATTAGGACCACTAGGCAGGCTTTTAGGTGCAAAACATATGAAAATAATTTATTACCAGTATATGTGATCATTTATTTTTAGTAATAAATGCAAATTTCAAGGTTGTTTACTTACGTATTATAATGTTATTGTCTCTAAATCAATAGAGCTTAGAACATTTGACATGCGAAAGTATTATTTAATAACCTTTAACCAGACATTCAGTGACCCTTCAGTCCTCCCTCTCTCATCTTAAAAAAAAATGATCGTGCATTTGAGGCTTCAAACCCTCGTACTTCTTTTCTTTCAATGTGATGTCGCTTAAATCTAGAATTTCCATTCCATAATTCAACGCCTCGTGGAAAAGATCAATTTGGCTTGGTCGGCCATTTTGAAAAAGAATCGAAACTGCGCAGAACGACCGAATTCCGTGAATCCCGGACTGTTGAATTGGAACCAGCCAGGGCTTGCCAGGGCTCTCGATCCGTGGCGCTGGCCAAGAGGATCGCAGCTCTGGGAACGAGAATGGACCGCTGAATGGACCCGATTCACACAGCCCCTCACAGCCCCTAAACGGCCATTCCTTTTACAGCGGTAAGCTTTTCATTATTGAGATGGGATACTGTGGCGTGTAATTGTTATGAAATGTCCAATGTCCTTTTGATTTGCATTGGTTGACGGGTAAATACACAAAAATGGCGGATGTTGCTGTGGTCCTTTAAAGGAAAAAGAGTACGTTACCGCATGAAAAATGTCCCTGGATCACGGTCCACAGTGCTCAGCCTGCAAAATAGCAACTTCTTTGATGTGGAGAAAGGGAAACAATGGTGACATTTTTTGTAACAGTTGCCATTTAAAGAGAGTCAATTCCAGTATTCGAATTCAAAGACAAAGTTCTAAGGAGAGTAAAAAACTTGTTGCGAGAATCAAGGCAGGAACCAGGAAAGGTTATAACGGAAAATCAGGAGAAAGATGTAGAGGTCGTCGAACACTGCAAAAAGTTAAAAGAAAGGTAAAGTTACATGAAGGCTGTACAGAATAGCTTTCGATTCTACTGTGTATATGTTCATGTATATAGCTGCAGTTCTTGCAGTTCTTGGCATACAGGGCTCAAAGTTTATTTTTGGCTATGGGAGCACTTGTGCTACTAGGTCTATATTTCTAGGTGCACTGCCAACATTTTAGGCGCACAGCAGAAAATGTTTATAGGAGCACAGCTTAAAATATTGGGAGCGCCTATTCCAACCGAAAATTAGAACTTAAGACATTATTACGTCATTTTCATTTATTTGTATTTTATTTTAATCCTGTGTTTGTTGTTTTAATTAAGGCTGACTTACTTTTTGTTTGAGACGGTGATAAAATTGTTGTAGTTTTTAAATCCGCTTGACTTCTCAATTTCAACACAAATTATTGTTACATGTTATCATCATGTCAAAGTACATTCGAGATAACAGAAATGTTTTCATCATGTATTTCCTTTTTTCATTGTGCACTTTTAACCAGAGAAAATATACTTGAAAACCGGAATAAATACACAGCTTCATAATTGACAATAGACGCATACTTCAATGATTCCATCAGGTCACCAAGATCAGACTTTATGACATCGGTGTCGCAGGATGGACCGATGTCAACTCCATTCATTTTATAAAGCAAAAGCAGCAGCTGATACTTTGCAAACAGGAGTTCTTCTTGCACTGTTATATAAGCAGTGTTGAATTTGACTTCAAGCTCCCGCTGGAGCTCTTTCTGCCGGGCTGTTTCTTGTCTGGCCAAAACTTCTGGAAGTACCGTATTTACCCGTGTATAAGTCGATCTCGTGTATAAGTCGACCCCCCATTTTTGATGGCAAAAAAAGCAATTTCTTAATTTCTTTGTTAAAATCATTATGTTACTGGGACACTAATTCTTCGATTTCTGGAAGTGTGGATACACAAAAAACTCAGGTCCTCATTAGCGCTTAATAGTTTTGTGGTTCAGCAGTTGTTGTACATGTATATGCGAGCATTTTGTCCTTGAGTTCAAAAAAGTTGTCAGAAAATCGAACATGTAAACCTCAAACTAAGCTGTTTCGTTGTTCAATGATAAAGAGCTTTAGAGGATAAGCACAACATCACAGAAGCAGGAGTCAATCTTTGAAAATAACTTGCGAACAATGCGAAAATGTGCAAGGTTTAATTGCTGCTTCACTTATAATTTGTCACATGATAAACAAAACAAAACTCATAAACCAAACAATACGAAGTTTGCAAAAGCATTTAAATCAGCCAGGTTTGTATAAAGAAGAAAAAACAATCATTACCAACCAGCATTTTCACGCAACACAAGTGACGATGCTTGCACCCAAACACGAGGTATTGCCCCAGGTTACTAAGCCGTTGAACGATTCAGTTTATTTGAAGAAACAGAAATGCCTTTAATTTTAGAGCTTTCCGCCTTTGGAAAACGAAAATTTCCAGTGCCTATTTCATATTTGTGCTTGTGAGTATCTTCAACATTTAGATTTGGACAAATCCTTTTTCATTTCAACTGGAATTGCCTATATACTGTACATTCATTTTGAAGTCTTGTCGCCTTTTGTCCACTGTGCTTGTTGTGCCCAAGACAACATTATTATGTCAATTTTGAATAAATTACTTAGCTGGAACTTGCTCAAAATCCTTGACCCGTGTATAAGTCGAGGGCAATTTTTGGAGCTTGTTTTGAGGCCATAAAAAGTCGACTTATACACGGGTAAATACGGTACTTCTTGCTACGTTGCTGCTTTCAATTTACTGCTACCAATCAAAAAACAGTCCTTGCAGTAAACGTGGGTCAAAATGCTTGAAAAAATGCTTGATAAGTGTCTCGCTTTTACAGTTCTTGTACCCATCAACTTTCCCGGCTACAACAGCAGAGGTCTTGTGTCTCTTTTCCTGTACCCTTTTCCTGTACTCGTCAGCCCAGTAAATTGCTAGCAGGGTACCATTGACTATAAAGGATGATGATGAATGCACGGAGAAAGCTTTACGAGAATCTGCAGCGCTCCAATTCTTTCTCTGAATCCCACTCTAGCTAAACTCGAATTTGTTTAACCCCACTCTTTGAAATTTGTATATTTTTCTTTTCTTGCTTGTTGGCTTATCCTTTTTAGTGTTATCACTGACTCAATACATCAGATGCACAGTGTACTTACGTAGTATCATTCGAAGCAGATTTACTTGCTTTTGTAGAATGAGAAAACTGGCTTTTTATAAGAAGATTATTGAATACAAGACAATAGAAACGCAATGACTTAACTGGGATATAATTTACTTTTTTAACAATTTTCTTTCTTTGAAGAAAAATGCTAATATCGTTGACCCTCCTCTATCACAAACCTTTGACATGCGCAATAAGCCTGTGCTTTATTGGTAGTCTTCATTATTTTGTATGTGTAAGCAGAGTATGGGATGGAAGGAACCATCAACAGGAAAAACGGACCTTCACCGGCGTTGGAGCAATTCATTAAGAAAACTGACGACAAATAAACACACCCATGAAAAGAAAATGATGTAACTTTATTATCTACGCCAGATTTTGTTATAATTATACATGTATATCTTTAAACCTGTTGATTGAAGCTTCTGTTTCGTAACTTACATGTACCACTTGGCGTAGAACTGCTCTAGTTAGAAGAGCTCTATATAATGCGTGATTAAATACACATGTAGAAATTAAAATGGTCTAATAATTATAAAGTTCCGTAGCATTCTAGAACCGCTCTAGTTATAGTTTTATAGCATTCTAGATATCTAAATTCTAGAGTACTTCGACAAATATTGTTACATGCTACTTTCTGTTGGCTCTAGCATGTCTAGAGTTCTAGAATAGATACATGTATATTCTCTAAGTGAGTTCTAGAACATCTAAACTGCACTCTAGGTTTGGTCCTAGAGATTGAAATTCTACATGTAGAGTTCAACAATTGTTATATGTTACCTTCTTTACAAGCAAGTGATCTATAGGTGAGATCGGACATCAGCATATACAGGTGCCGCTGGCGGCCACTATCAGTCCATTAGCCATCTCCCCCAGCACATGAATGTATGAAATGAGGCCTGACCACAACACCAGGAGCTCCATGCCCTACTCTTTACAAATAGTGTGTGGGCTCTTTTACATGTACAGTACGTCCCACTGGGTTGTGAACATTCAAAGGTTGTGAGATGGGGCCAACGGTTTATAGTCCTTATCCGAGAAGACTTGAAAGTCTTAACCAAATGCGGATGTAATTACGAAGGTAGCACTTTCTCCTCAGTTAGTTTAAGACCCTGAGTGTTGGTCCAGGTGGAGTCGAACTCACAACCTCCTGCAAGGCAGCCCGATGCTCAACCAACTGAGCCACCGTTGCGCAGTATGCTCTCTAAGTGAGTTCTACAAATGTAGAACATTTAAACTGCACACTAGAAAAAAAGTTAATGTTCTTACATGGATTGGACTTAGACATGAGGTACCTCTCAGTTTAAAGACGTTTTGTGGCCCCACTAAAGGTGTTCCTTCCTTCAAGCATAATGGAAATATTTTTGACATCATAAAAACAAATCAAAAGATTATTATTGCTTGGTTATTAGCAATAAAGCCCAACTTCCAAACAATGCACATAAACTGAAACAAGAATTTAAATTATCCGAAGATGACTTGGAACCATACAGTGGCTCTTGAACCTTATGTTAAGGCCTTCCAGTACAAGTTCTTAAATTCGATACTATATACAAACACAAAATTATGTAAAATTGGCTATACTGAGCAAGATAAATGCACTTTTTGTAACACAAAACCTGAAACATTACACCACTTTCTCTTCCATTGTCCGCACTCGAATTTATTCTGGAAAGATTGCGAGCAATATGCCTTTTCAATAACAAAACAAAACAAAGTCCTTAATTTGCAGGCAATCATAATTGGTAGCATAGATTCATCATCATGTCCCGTACTTAACTATTTAATATTAATTGGTAAACTTTATCTATGGGACTGCAGAAGGAAACGTTTACTTCCATGTATTGAAGGTTTCAAATCTAGGCTTAAGATCAAATACCAAACAGAAAAATACATTTATACTAAGAACAATAACCTATCTACATTTTATAACAAATGGACGAAGAATTTTCCTTGTTAAGTTAAGTTCTGTGTTGTGTTGTAAATTAACTATTTACGGTGTTAGAACAGACTTAATTGTAAACATACACACTTATATTTATATTAAGTTTTTATAATCATTATTAAGAATTATACGTGCCATCAGCAGTTGCGTGGCTGTTTGGCCTTTTATTTGTGTGTAAATAAATACCTTTACCTTTACCTAACATTGTAATGAGTATTTGGAAATTTGTGATGTTAGCAGTGTAAGTAACTTATGTAGTATATTTTGTAAGCAGTGTCACAAATATATTTTATTTATATATAAAAAAAATTTAAATTAAAATTAAAATAAATAAAAAAAACGAAAAAACACTAGGTTTGGTTGGTTTTACTGATTACCATTAAGCACCCATTTTGCAAAAACAAATACCATAGGCCTAAGCACTCTTGTAACATTTTAGCTCAATTTATGGTTCGGTTAACTACACTTTTTACGAGATCGTGTGAAGCATATAGCACTTGTTTAAAGATTAAGCCTAAGCGTTCCTTTCAGTGTTTAGCTTTCAATTTACAGTTTGGTTAACTACACTTTTTACGAAAAAAAACCCCTAACGTTTTGATTTTAGAGGTTCTTGAACCCTTTATACTGTAGCTATATATTTCTAGATTTTAGAGACATGCCCTTAGAGTTTTTAAAATAACTCTGAATTAGAATACAGCTATAGACGAATTCTGCAGTATCTTCTGATGACAATATAATTTTATATGTTGCAGTTACATGTAATTTACAGTTTCAGTTAATTTTTTTTTAACTAGGTAATTTTTTTTAACTATGGTAGGTTTTTTTTTAACTAGGTAATTTTTTTTAACTATGCTTTTTTTAATCAACTGTCTAAAAAAGGGATTTTTCTTTTTTAGGGGTGTAGCTAAAAAACAGGGGCTTGTTTTTTTGTAGGGGGTATGAAAAAAGAACGAAACTCTCCTCTTCTCCGTTCTACTTGTCCTGTTCGTCCCTCATCTTCCCCCATTGTCCTTATCCTACCCCACCCTTTCTTCACAGATCTATCCTCCCTTACCTTCCAGTTACCTCCCCCCTTGAACATCCATTATGCCCACCCCTTTCTACAGCACTTCTCACAGACAATTCATACTTGTCAAGACTTTTCTTTTTACTGACTTGAACTTGAACCCCTATCTCTGGATCTGGCTGTCCACTCCCTTATCCACTTGACCACACATTCAAGGAACTCAAGCAAACCTCTCATCATAATTTATAATTTTTAAATATTTTTTATTATTCATCCCAGGCCACTCTCGGTCCAAACTTTGATTTATTCACATTTGGACACCAGAGCCATGCACATTGTTGTAAATCTTGCAGCACTGATAAAATGGAGGAGTCATGCCAATGCAATAGCGTAAATGACATTGATTTCTATGGAGAAATACAGGAATTGAAAACATTCGCAAGTAAATTGTTATTCAAAAGATGATTTTTACAGGAAGGCCAAACATTTCTAGAAAGAAAAACAGAGATGAAACTCGGCCTTTCAGGAAACGAAGATTGATCTGAGCAGAAACAATTAACAAACTGGGAACATCAGATGATAATGTCAAAAGAAATGGGCTTACAGCAACGGCAAACATCAAGAAAGTAGCTCCAAAACGGGAACTGTTTCAAATCTTGTCCCAAGTACACAGTCTAATTTTTCCCAGAGGACGCAAGTGTGAAAAAGTGGCTTCAAGAAATTACGCAGGAATCAGTCAGCATGCTGTTAACACAAGTGTTAAAATGTGCATATTCCATGCTTAGAAAGTGCCCACCAACCAATGGCAGCCTTTCATAGAGATCGACTGAATGGTAAAAGGTCACCATTGTACCCCAACAGTAGTTGCTTTTAGGAAAAGTAACTGATATCAAAAAAACATTCTGGTCGAGATTAGATCCACTAGATTAGATCTGTAGCATGTAAACAGGCCATTTTGCAAAATGAGTAAACAAATTTCCTTTCAAGGTAAATTGAAGTTTATTCATGTTGTAACAGTACCAAATAATAATACCATTGTAACGTTATTGTAATGTAGTTACTTTCTGGTAGTATATTGCTCTTGTTTATTGAAAATCTGAGAGAGAAGTATTTATCAATCTTGTATTAATTAAACAAGTTATATTTTCAAAGGAATATCACTGTTTTTTCATTTCAAAAAGTAGTCCTACTATGTGAAAGACAAATAAGGGTTTAGCCCTGAGGAAGGGATAATAATAAAAAAATGCCAGCTTTCAAATTTCTTCACACTGGTCAATTTACCATATCAAGTCACTTGGTAAACCCTTTTCTTTACTTCACTTTCCTGCCAACACAGCACCACAGCTTCTTTACACTCTAACCCCTTTATCCTACAAGTGAAAGAATGCTTTACTTCCAATAACCAGGGACCAATATTCTTAACCCAATGACCAAGACACAGTTGTTTTAGACTATACACTTCAGATGATTGATTACTCCAATTACTACTGTAACAATACATGCCAATTCCTTGCATAGAATGCAGTGTCTCGCACTTACACACTAACTGCAGACTAATCCTAACTCAGTTATTGAAAGCTAACTATGTCAAAATGGTTGCTTAGACTTAAATACTGCTTATCAGCGCTAATCAAATGGGTGCTTAGACTTAAACACTGTATCCGCAATATTTATAGACAGTCTGCAGTTGTCATACACCTCCTGGAATGCTAACTTTTTCAAATAAGACGGTGCGTAACCCTGATCACTAAATTGAAAGCTTAACCCTTGTTCCCAAAATGTGGGTGGTGTCCCTAACCTTACATGAAAGCTAATCATTCTAAATTAGTGCTCAGTATTAAACCCAAATCACTCAGCTGAGCATTTGACTCTAATCACTAAAATTTGTAGCCCTCTAATAGCATCAGAGAGAAAAATTTTACCCAGGTTTTGAAAAAATTTACCTATAGTTAAAAATAAAATCACCTAGTTAGAAAAAAACTAACTAGTTGAAAATAAAATCACCTACTTGTAGTTAAAAAAAAAACTAACTAGTTGAAAATAAAAATTAACTGAAAACAAAAATTAACTGCAACATATACCTTTTTCTCTCGTCCTTGGTTCAGCTTTTAAATTATAATGGTGGATATTCCAATGCCTTGCATGAATCACAACAATTACATGATGGGCCGAATTGGGGTTTCCATTGACTGGTGCATATGAAGGGTCACAATATATACATGTACCTTTATAGAAGACAAAAAAAGATTTAATTTTGATTATTTTGCTGATTTTGATTGTTCTTTATATAATTATTTTTAAGTTGCTGAGTTTTAACATTGGTGGCCTTATCGGATGTATTAAATGATCGATACAATTGATTGTATACATTTTGCATTATTGTATGTAAAGTAAAGTAAAGTAAAGTTAAGTAACCATATTTAACGTTGATAACTTGTAACAGTAATTCAACTGACAAACCTGAGGTTGATGGTGCGCTCATTTTACTCCCCCCTCTCCATCATTGCTCTGTTTTACTGGTATTCAAATCTACTTAACTACACGGAAAGGAAAGAAGTCGAAACAAGGATGTGAGATCCGGGAATCAAACTCAGGACCTCTTGCACCAAGGCCGCGCACTAACTGACTGTGCCATCCTTACGTAATAGATAAAATGTGAGCGAGAGACCTTTATGGGCATTTTAAAAAAAGCCCATAAAGGTCGGATGCAAATATTTTATCTTGCATGTGAAATGAAACAATTGATTGTGTTTGTCATGTTAATCATGTGGGTGTGGAGCTGTTACATAGGAGTTTGGAAAATACTCAGCACTGAATTAGGCAATTCATTTTCATAGAGCTTTTGTAGTAGAAACATGGCTGGTCGGTTTTGCTCACCAGTTTTGTGTCGGAAGCCACTCCGAGAGCAACACAATACAACACTAAATGGGGCAAAAAAGTCTTGGAGGAATGGCAGCAGTGATGGCGAAATAAATGTGCAATGTCAGAACTTGTTGGAGTGGCCGGTCTCAAATGCGAAGATGTTCAAAATCTGACCGTTTCACTAGAGCACATGTCGCCAAATACGCTATAGTGATCTAAACTTTTAGTTGAGCAAGTTTGTTTGTGAAGTGGCCAAGCAAATTGGAGAACGTTATCTGCCCAATTTCACTTTATTTGTTACTTTGTGTGGTTAACTGCCATTTGCGTGAGACTGGAGGAGAGGATGCATTAAACGTTCTCAACAAGGCTGACAAGAGGCCAAGTACCGTAGATTGTTGCATAATAGTTGTGATTGAAATGTCAAACTTGTGATTGATTAATAAACTTTGTACAAATTTACAGGACTTGTCTTTATTAAAGTTAAGCATACTAATTAGGTGAGCTAGAGATCTTTATAAAAGTTAATCCTATTGATAATTCAACTAATTAAAAATTCATCAACCCCAGCCTTTCCCTGCTATCCATTCAAGCCCTCCTCGTGCTTACAGACAGTTGAACTTTATCGGGCTTTACAAACCAACTCATGTGACCTGAATAGTGCATTTCTGTTGGCTGTCATCCTTATGAATTATTAATGAATTTTACAAATGTATTTACATATAAATTTTCATTTTGTTGCACTGGAATAGGAAGTCTTTATTTCTGCTGCTTGATGATGCAAATTAATTCCACAGAAAATGAATGAAATCCATGTCAAACAATAACGTATACCAATGAATGCTAAATGAAAGCCCAATAATACAGTTCCCTATTGACTGGCCATCAATTTTCAGTATCAATCCCCTGCAGTTGTTAACTACTTTGTGTAGATTGTTATTATTAATAATTATTGACTTACTGATTTTGAGGCCCATGCTTGGAAGTGGTGGTTGGAGCAGCATTCCATTTTTTTTATAAGCAGGGGGTCATGTAGATCATTTGAGGGGTCACCCAGACTGCGTGCCATCAGCGGCCCTTTGGGGGTGGGGGAGGGGGTAAGGAGGGCTCACATGTTCACACATTGAATCATGTTCTCCTCTCCCGTTTATTTTTTTAAGCTGTGGTAATAAATTCGGTTCAAAGATAACACGCTCTTGAGTAAAACTAAATCGTTTCTTCTTTAATTTAAATAGTTTGGAAAAAAAATTAAATTGACTGCAAATTGCTGTGATGGAAGTTTTCATGCACATCATACATGTGAAAATGGTCAAGGTCAGAGGCCTGTAATAATTTGTATCTAAACTTTTTATTGCCATTGTTTATCAACACCAAAGAACCTTGAAGTGCATTCATGTACAGTGCTGTAGTTCAATGTGTATTTCTTACTTTTTAGGAAAGTTTAAATTTCTTTTTAGTAGACTTTAGGTTTACTTGTATCTACATGTACATGTGCATGTCTGTCTTGACTAGGAAGCCTCAGACATCGATATTTGGTCTGCCTCTGGAGATGATGGCTGCCTTTTCTTTGACACCTATTTACATTGTACATCTTATTGAAATGAAGGTCGTTAAGGACTGTTGTTGCAGTTATAGAGCAATTGATGAAGACAGCAGTCAGGAGTGTTGAATCGTTGGGCTTTGAATCATAACTTTTTCATAAATTTTCAATTCCTGTTGTTTGTGTCTCCAAACTGATTCAAGTGCCCTAGCAAAGTTCCCCAATTTTTATACAAAATTTGTTTATCATTGGTAACTGAATAGAGGTTTAGAGGTTTAGTGCTACTTTCAGCCTTTCAATAATAGTTGAAAGGAGATAAAAATTAATGAGGAGAGTTGCAATGGTAATGTTTACATTATACAACTATATGTACACAAAAACGTTGGTCACTTTGCATTCATTCTTATTCTTTTATTTTTGAATAACATCCAATGCACTTAAATGCCAAAGATGTCTTAAAGTGCCCCTAACCCCAAAATATTTTTTTCGCTAATTGAATCTTTGCACCTGTTCGGAATGCATTGCGGCAATTTTTTCCCTTTTCTAACAAATCCTGCCATTTTATAGGCTTCGAAAGTTACGAAAATCCAAGCATCTTTTGTTCATGACCGAGTCATAAGGGGAGTGGGTCTATTCCTGGCTTGACGTCACAATCTACTTTGCATGCATGTTTACAAAGAGTTAATTCGATGTAAATCGGTTTGTGACATCAACTCAGGAATAGCTCCACTCTCCTTCTGACTCGGTCGTGAACAAAAGATGCTTGGATTTTTCCAACTTTCCAAGCCTATAAAATGGCAGGATTTGTTAGAAAAGTGAAAAAATGGCCGCAATGCGTTTCGAACAGGTGCAAAGATTCATTTTAGCAAAAAAAATATTTTGGGGTTAGCGGCACTTTAATTGAGTGTTTGATTGGATGGCACTTGCACTGGAAACAATACAATTCTGTGAACTATTGAAAGTGGCCAACATTAATTATCTTTAGGATTCTTTCTACAGGAAGTGATCTATTTAGTCCAAGGCTTTGAAGTTGCCATTTGCGGGGAGTTTTATCGAGATCAGGTTGAACAGCCACATATATGTACATGTACCATGAGATACATGTAGTAATTATTGGCAACTTAAAATTCTTGGCATGGAATAGGAGTTGCATGAAGGAAAATATATTCATGTTGGTTAGATGCCAAAGAAACTTAATCCATTCACTCCTCAGGCACCCCAGGGCACCCCAGGCACCCCAGGATGCTCCCAGTTGACAAGTAAATCGTCTTGTGTTTGACAGGAGTCAATGGGTCAAAGGCTAAAATTAGTGGGAAGACATTTTTCAGAGTTCTTTATGCAGAAAATCATGTTAATCTTGGACTAAAAATAATATTATTAGTGCTTGAATATCCCTTGATTGTTACGGAAGTTGAATTGTAACTTTCTTATTCCACAGCCTTACAAGTCACCAGAGGGTTTTGCAACTGTAGTGGCAGCAGACAGGATTTATTTCAAAGTAAGAGTTCTCTCACATTTTAGAGCCTCAAACTTATCTTGAGTGATTCGCTAACTTTTTTAATGGAACAACCAGTTGATGCTAGAATTTTATGCCACTGAATGAGTTTCTAATATGTTTATCAGCTTGGTCAGATGACAAGTCAAGCCTTTAGGCCGTGACCATGATTCACTCCTATAATTATGTAACCCTTTTCAGATCATCATCAGAGTTTGTTTGTTTCCAAAGTGGAATCTTAAAAGTTCTTCTCTTCCAAACTAACTTAAATTACGTTTGCTTGAACACCGACAGGGAATCCTGTACCAAGCTGGTGACATCGTGTCTATTGAAGACATAGAGGGTGATCTATATTATGCCCAATTAAGAGGCTTCTTGCAAGATCAGTATGCACAGAAAACAGCCGTCATCACATGGCTAATTCCAGTGGTTCCAAGACCCTCGCAATTCGACCCAGTTCTGTTTTTACCAGGTAGTCTGAAATTAAAGGTTTAGAAGCGTAACCTTTTATCTAAGTCATTTAGATTCGTGACATATCTTATATATTGGGCACAGAGTCGTTACTTTAATTTGTTAACGTACGTAAAGATAGCAGAGTAACAATAACTCTCAAAAAAGAAACGACAGTTTTCAATTTACAAAACATGTTTCGACATACTCATGTCATCTTCAGTTGCAAATGAGCTTTTTCAACGGTTGTACATTTGAATTTATGTTAAGGTATGTTGCAAAATTACGTATCAGAACTTAGAAACATGTTCAGCGTGAAAGATTCAGTACCGCAAGGTCTACGTTCGCTTGTCGTTTATAAATTCTCGTGTGCTGGCTGTAATGCCAGCTACATTACCTACATTACCTACGTACACGTGCTCGTGAGTATCTCTTGTCGGACAAGTCTTCGCATGTTTACAGACACCTGCAGTCATCTAGGGCCTGTCATGACTCTTGTAACACAGAATGTTTCACGATCTTAGATTCTGCCGCCTCAAAATTCCAAATTAAGATCAAAGAGGCATTGCACATTAAGTGGGAAAATCCCATCCTTAATCAGCAGTTGAGGCATTTAGATTTGTCTCTTTCTTTTTAATTACGTTGTTCTTTTGTCTTTTATTTTATTGCTATGTGCGCTATTTTTGTTTTCTGCGCATTTCACACTTCATATTCAAATTGTACGCAAGTTCTGACACGTAATTTTGCAACATACCAACATAAATTCAAATGTACAACCGTTGAAAAAGCTCATTTGCAACTGAAGATGACATGATAATGTCGAAACATGTTTTGTAAATTGAAAACTATCGTTTAATTTGTTACTTTTTGGGGTGCAGGAATGGCGTAGTGGTGAGAGCACTCGCCTCCCACCAGTGTGGCCCAGGTTCGATTCCCAGATTCGGCGTCATATGTGGGTTGGAATACCGGTCGTTTCGCTAACGTGTCAGTTTGCCAACGACCTGTTCGCCAACGTATGAAGTCTATTCGCCAACGCTTATATGTCAGTTCGCCAACGTCCAAAAACACCTTTTTCGTTGAAAATAATTGTCAATTAGATAACTAGCAATTCACTTCATGAGAGGGATTGTTGATGTGAACCGCCATATTTGTTATTGAACCTTTCAAAGCGCCCCAATCCCCCCACAAATTTTATTAGGTTTCTTTATTGATAGTTTAGTGCTGGTCATATTCTTTTGGTTGTGGTTTTGTTTTTTGGTTGTGATTTTTTACTGCCTTCTTCAGTTTCCACGAGTGGGGCCGTTGAGATGTGAGCTCGTTTTCAGCAACTATGCGGCGGTCTTCTCTTTCCTTTTCTACTTTCCTTTTGTCCCAGCTGTCGAATAGCCTCGTCTGCCGGTTTCGATACTGCTTCCGCTGGACCCGCTTCAGTTTTTCATCGGACACAAGCCTGATGGTGACGGCTGTAAGTCTCGCCTCTCTGTCCAGGAGCTCGATTAAGGAGTACAGAGGTAATCCGCACTGCCCGCTCGCCCGACGATTCAGAGCGTTGTGCCATCCCTCGATGTCGTTGTTCGTTCTGATGGCCAGCTGGTACACGCTCCAGTTTTTTTGGAAGGAACACCGCGCTTTCAATCCACTGTCGTCTGATGTAGGCGACGAGGTTCTGAAGGGGCTCTTTTTGTGCTTCAACTTGCAAACGAA
>NC_090883.1:14090305-14105305 GCF_036669925.1 Montipora capricornis
GTTGAGTGCATGACGTCATCAGTAATCTCATTTGCATATTTTACACAAAATAAATATCTCCGGAACCAATGCAGATATTTCGAAACGTCAAACGGCGTTATTTATCTTTCCTGGAATAATAAACCTAAAATTCAGGGGATAAAAATTTGATCATAGTAGCACTTTAAGTCCATGTGTTCTAAGTGTTTGTTTTCTGTTAGGTCCTGAAGAAGACGCTCCACGACCCATGGAATGCATGGAATTTGTATGCAGGGCACCGACAGAATTGTTTAAAGCCAAAAGAGGACATCCACCATTCGTGTTTCCCAGGCAACCAGATCTCCATGACCTGGCATCAGCAGCGGAACTTCTTCTGCGAAATGAAGACTCTTGTTCGGCTTCAAGTTAGCATATGCTGTGGCACAAGGAATAATAAACTCTGAACAAAAACAGAAGCTCGCCGTTTCTTTCGGCCGATTTCGTAGAAATGTATTGGTTGAAAATGTCAACAATTTCTTCAATAACCATCCCTAAGCTATTGAGGGGGTTGGGGCAGTGTAGAAGAAACGACGACCGTCATTTCATGGATTTCTGATAGCAAATGAACCTCAATAATATCAGTTTAGCAGCAAATAACAAGGTTGTTTCAGTTCCTTCAAGTTTCCGCAGCTAGTAAAAGAAAGGACTTTTTTTTTTCACGGCTGTTCTGAGCACTTGTAAATTAATTTAAGTCAATCTACTTTGCGTTAAACCAACCGTACAAAACTGAACATTTTTATTGAACTTGTAGTGGTGCACAACATCACATCCATGGTAAAAGAGCATGTGATTCGGCACCCTTTTGTCATATACAATTTACTCGGATTACCTGAAAGGTATTCGAGTTATAATCTCGGTTGACTTTGTTCGGTGCAGCAAAATGGACAATGGAATTACGAGGCTGTGATTTTATTGGCTAAAAGAAATGACTGGACCCCATGGAGCAATACATTTCACCTCCCTCTATATGTTATCCGTTTTCATGAGCCCTACAGACTTCAATTGGCTGCACAAAAATTTACTTCTTTTGTTCCGTACTTAGCAAATTTGATTATCGCTTAGCATCGCTTTAGTCTATTCAATCCTTGCAGTTTGCTTCTAACCCTTCCAAAATGTATCACCTTACTTCTGGGCAACGTGATATTCGGAGTAAACGCTTTAAAGAACGTCTTGCTGCTTGAGCAGTCTCTCTCCTCGAAAATCCGCTGAGAATGCAAAACAACTGATCGAACGATGCGATAGTCGAGTGGCGAAGACTATCGCCTTGTTTGATCAGTCTTGCGTCCTCGGTCGGATTTTCGACCAAAAGAGAGACTGCTTGCAGTCTAACATGCTTCTTGAAAATATCGATGTATTTTTCCGAAATGGAACCCATAGATGCTCGGACAATCATTCTTTTTCTCACCGGAGCCGAGATTTATCAGGTCGGATTCTCAACATTAGTATCAGTATCAGTTTAATTCCACTTTCGATTAGCAATAAGCTAAACAGCTTGGACTCAGTTCTTTAAAAAATTGAAATTCTTTAAGAGAAGTCTATTAAAGACTTTCCTGTCTCTTGATCTTTATCAATGTTGAGTAGTTTTTCAATTTTAATCCATGGATCTCTAACATATTTTGCTGTTGGTTTGATGAATAACACTTTTTTTGTCAGGTTAGAATTTTGTCTTCTGCAAACGTGCGCAATGTACTTTAAGTATCGCACAGATATGAAATCACGTAATAGTGGAGTTCCAATTATTGTTTCGATGTCAGAGGTTCTGTATTTGAAGGCAAAAGTAGCTTCTCCTTCACTATTACTTTCCTTTTCAATCCGTTCTTTACCATTCTTCTCAGGAGTCTGTGCCATTATGATTCTAGTTTCCTGAGTTCATCTTCATTAGGTAGTTGCGCTTCAATATCGTTCCCAGAGTCATCGGTCCCTTGACCAGCGGTCGGGAAAGAGAGACTCCGGTCGAATCCAAAAAAAAGCCATATTTGATTGGTTGTTCAAAACGGTTTAATTTCCTGCCATTTGTCAAATTCTAAGCTAAAAAGTCATGATTTCTTTTGGATTTTTATCTATACAAGGTTGAAGGTAATCTAGGAATAAATCTTTTTACAACTTATCAGTTCCGTAACGTTTTTGTTTCAGTTGAGAATAATCAATTTTCACTTGCATGACACCAGATACTGAAATTCGTTATGATTGAAAAATGTCTCTCGTTACTGTTTGTGATTCTCCGCAGTTTAAACGTTTCGAGTGAATTGGGAGATGTGTTTACACTCATGTGTACTGTCATGACAAGGTGAACTCCAGTAGTTTTGTTGATTCTAACCAACTCCCCTCACGCACGCGCAGTTACTCAACCCCAACCAGAGTTTTCTGATTCCGGTTTTGGATTCTTCCAGAGCCTCTCGTGCCCGTTCCGCTGGACAAGGGTAACGGAGGCTCTGGGAATGAGATTGGTTGCGCTTCGGTGCAGTAAACAAGTCTGGATCTTACTCATGCTTCTAAGATGTTTTTCTTGTTTCCATGGATACTTTATGATCAGTTAGAACGTATCTTAGATCATAGAATTTACTATACCTGTTGCGCTGAGAATTCTGTCGTCAACAAAAGAGTCCTTTTCGTCACTATAGAAGATATGTCCCAGGTATTTAAATTCTTTAACATTCTCAATCTTGTTTCCAGAAATGTTCAGTAAGCTTTTTTAGTTCATGAGTTCTAAATCGTTGAAAACTTGTTTTTGTTTTCTTGAAACTTATCTGTAGACCATTTCTAGAGCAAGTTCTGTGTACTATATCTAGGATAACCTGTAGATCAGAAAGATCTTTTGAGAAGACTACGACATGGTCTGCAGACTGTGTTGTAAGTATCAAGTGCGCTAAGTGGGGACACTGTGCGCACAACTCAAATCAAATCAAACATTGGGTTTTGAGGATCGGAGAGGGGAAAACCAGATTACCCGGAGAAAAACCTCTCTAAGTCTGGGAATCGAACCCGGGCCACAATGGTGGAAGGCGAGTGATCTCACAAAAATTACACATCAAATTATCCAGTCTGACAGACCTTCAAGCTCAGTCAGTAGATCAACAGTGATCTTATCTGGCAGTCCTGGATTCAATCCCATCCTCTACGGGGTTTTCCTGTTCTCGTGTGGGTCTATTTCCATTACTTGGGCTAACGCTCAGGCCAGGGTTGCTCGAAGCATTGTTCGCGCTAACCAGTGTTAAGTACCATGGAAATCTATAGCTTTTGATACGTCTTAACTAAGGGTTAGCGCTAACCAGGCTTTGAGCAACCGGCCCCAGATGGATTATATAGGCATAAAGACCACTTAAAATTACACTCTGATAGATTCATCTTTTTAAAGGAACGCACCCTTTCTCATTACTGACGTAGTCTTCACGTGCATGACTAATTTGGGCTTGCTAAGTAGACCGAAGCACTATTTTTCTGCTGAAAATCATGTTGGACAATTGTAACTCACTGTTTCGATTGGTTTGCCTAAATATACAAAAACCAGATGAATGAAATAAAAGGTATATATTTGAAATGCGGGTTATAGACGAAACATAGAAGTGATCCTCGCACTTGTCAAGTGGACAATTTAAGCAATTGCCTCTTCTAGCCATCTGAAAAATCCAGGCAGCTTCAACAGGATACGAACTTCTCCGATTCCGGTGCAACGCTCTACCAGCTGAGCTATGAAGCCACTCAGTTTGTAGGCTCGATTTCCGCCGCTCATTCGAGTTCGGGTATCCTTCCCGAGAAGAGATGGCTGGACGCGTCAGCGAAAGATTGTGTCTGTGACGTAAATATTGCGGGCAAATGGCATAAGACAACACAAAAGATTGATTTTAACAAAACAGTAATTATATAACAGTCCTTAAAAGTCTGTGCGAATTTTCCAGATGATGCGAGCTTGAGTTTGTGGTTAAATGATGAATGTGAGTTTGAATTCAACCCGGGCGAATCATCATTCATCAACAAAATCTTCGGCCGCTTCAAATCTCTCAGTCGGCCTCACCGGTCCCCTCGTTCTGCCACCAAGAAACTCAGCAGTTATTTGAATTGATCTTTAGGAATTTTACTTGCTCTTACATTAGAAAAGCCTGAGGAGAAATTGCAATAGCAATGGAGCGGAGGGGGACAGGGGGCGGGAGCCCGGGAGAATAGGGGCGGGAGGGGTACGGGAGTTCAAAGAGGGCAGGAATCGGGAGGGAAATGCAAAATGCTTCTTGTTGTCAATTATTTATGCGTTACAATGCTTTAAACGAGATGCTTCCGTGAAGCATACACTGGGTTGCCTGTGGTACGTGCTACAGAAAATCAGAAGGCACTGAATTATGTAGTATTGAAATACAGCATTCCAGTCTCTCAAGAATAACAAATAAAAGAGAAGCGAGAAACATTGGCTTCTGGGCTGACATCTTGATAATTTTCAAGTTCCTTCACAACTTCTTTTCACCACAAGTGTGCCCTCTGAGCATCTGACAGCTTTGTACTACTAAACTTCACTGAAGTTAATCCCTGTTCAGTGGGGTTAGTGTTAGGATGGGAGACCAAAACAATAAACCCCTTATAAAAAAACAGAAGCATCTGACCGAAAATACTATTAACGCTAACAAATGCGAACTCAGCAAGGTACAGATTTTGTTAGCTTGCTTTATGCAAAACAAATATTAATGAAAAAGCAAATAACTATTGATACACAGTTTTTAGAAAGAGCAGAAGGAAGTTTCCGGGACGGTCGATCGAGAATAAAATATTTACGACATGAAAACAACATAAATTTTGAACCGTGAATATAGAATATAAAAAGTTACGATCAGCGACAAACATTTTGGGAGATTTTTGCTACGTTCAAGTAAATTGCAAAATCGAAAGTGACATGGCCGGAATTCAGCGGGCGCCGTGTTTAAGTTACCGCGGCATGTTTACTCGCCAAACAATGAAGCATCTGTGTCAAATGATGGCAAGATACCGAGTTTTTGTAAGTTTCTTTTTCTGTCAAGTGTTATAAAGTTTGACAATGAAATGAGCGAAGTCTAAACAAAGATCACAATCGCCTAACTCTTGTTTATGCAAAGTCAAAATTTACTCTCCAAGACGCGTACGACGTTATTTATCACCAGGTAATTCCATCATTTTGGAAATAGCAGCTACTTTATTATTCATCTGCGTCACAAGTTTTCACTGATTTTGGGGCTCATTTTGTTGAAACTCAAGCACGCTTCCAACAGGCCTGTGAACCCTTCCTGCTTACAGAGCAATACTAAAAAACTTCTCCCATATCACATTTCAACCTTAAGCTCGAAAATTCAATACACAACATGATATTATAATTCACAAAGGCAGAAAATACCACAGAATCCTTTTCCAGCGAAAAATTTATTGAAACAAACAACATATTTGCTCTTACAGGCGAAAACCTCTTCCTATTTCATTGCGTGCGTGAAGACAGGAAACTCAATCGTGTCAAATTACCATGTACTTCAGGTAAATACAGCTCACTTTGATTTCGTCTCGACGGGCGATAGATTGTTGTCGAAGTCCAGTACTCGTCGCTTTTGAGATTTCTGCCTAGTTTATCCAACTGACTTTCCATTATTGAGCTCCATAAGGGTATATTTTGTTTAAGGATCCACTAAAACGCCATTCGCGTTACATGACTTTCGACGCCATTGCAGGCTAAGTTAATGATTCTGCTGTGTCCACCAGAGAAATCTACGCAGTTCCAATACCCTCTCGATCCTAAGAAAATACGCGCAGAAGGCTCTATGCACAAAGACACCACTTACCAGGGGAGTGACAGGCAAGACTTTTACCGACACGGAAAAAAAAAACCAAACTAAAAAAGAAAAAAAAAAAAAAAGAAAACAAACAAACTAAACGCAGACCTTGACTGGGTTTGCCATACTGGCAACCCAGTAACAAAAAAAAAAACAAGAACGCAAAGGACATCTGACTTGCGTCTTCTGAGCAATCAAGCAAACAAAAATTCGCGGATCCCCATTTTAATCGGACCCCATTTTACATAAACTTTTGTCCATGACTTGTAAGTGATACGAATGTCTCTCATTCAATTGCATTTTGCCCCTAATTGCATGGTGCTCTTTACAGGATTAAATGAGTTTCATTTTTTACAAACCAGTTCAACCATCTTTTGCAAAAAGAGTTATTTGTTTTTTATGCTTGTCCTAACAAAAGCACATTAATGCTTTAAAGTGCCTCTGAGACGAAAATTCGAATATTTTTTATGGCTTTATTCTGTTACAAAATATGACGTTGGGTTAATTTCTGAGTATATTTGCCACAACACATCGACAACAAACCTTCTAACGGAATAATGTCAGAAAAATGTTGCCACCATTACTGAAAACGTGTTCCTAATGAGCCCGTAATTGAACAGCAAATTTGATTATCATGACGTCAGAGACTTAACATATGTTTTCATTCCCCAGCAATTCTTCTATTATCCTTTGATTGTCTGATTCACCATCAGAAGGACACTCTAGCGGAGATCTTCCATTATGTTCGAAGGCTGTTGCCCAGTCTGGGTTTCATAGTCAAACTCGAGAAGTGCTTTCCAGCCCTCACTCGTCACCGTGTCTTTCTGGGTGCGCTCTTAACTGTCTATTGCCCTGCCAGTGAAACAGATCGATCTAATACCGGGAGCATGCCAGGGATGCCAGACTGCCAGTCAACATCGATGGGAGAACTGTCAAGCTTATTAGGCCGCAGGAGTCATGTAGCCTGGACAGGACTGCGGGTGGCCACTCTCCACTACAGAGATCTGCATTGTCAGCAGGCCCTGCTACTCTACCGGATAGGGTGGAAGCCGAAGCATCGGATATCCTTGTCTCATCCATCTCTAAGGGACCTAACAGGACATCACTCCACCTCCGTTTGACCTAACTATCAGGACCAATGCTTCCTTGTGGGGGTGAGTTGCATTTAGCAGAAACAGGACAACTAGGGGACGCTGAAGTGTGGTAAAAGCAACTCACCACATAAACTGCTTGGAGCTCAAGGCAGTGATCCTTGCCTTAAAGTCGTTCCTGGGAGGGGGGATTCAGTCTCTACCCCTAGGGTCTGGGCCAGCCTTCCTTTTTCGGAAGGATGTCTTCAGAGACATAACACATCACGGGTTCCAGATCCCAGAGCTGCAGCAATGGACGCTTTTCAACTAGGCTGGGGTCAATGGAGAAGTTTCATCCACCCTCCAGTGGTGCGTCTACCTCGAATTCTTCAGAAAGAGAGAAACGGCAAAGCAACTGCCCTATTAGTAGTCCCGAACTGGCCAGGACAGCCTTGGTACGCTCAGATCCAGTTAATGCTGACACTCGTACCGTATCCTCTTCCCAAGCTCCCAAGGTCTCTACTGTCGCTACCTTTCGACCAGGAGGCAGTTCACCCTCTGTGGTGGTCACTCAACTTTACCGCAATGTCGATATCAGGACAGGCTATCAAGCAGCAGGTTTCCCTGCAGAAGTAACAAATATCCTCTTGGCATGATCCTGGTCCAAGTCAACTAAGAAGTGCTACCAGGGTTATTGGCGAGCCTGGTCCCAGTGGTGTTCTGCCACAGACCAGTGCCCCTTTTCAGCACTGGTCACGGATGTCTTGCCCTTCATGACAAAGATATCAACAAGTTGGTCCCTAGCATATAGGACGCTGGCAGTGTACAAGTCTGCGATATCACAGGAACATTTGCCAATTGGTCAGACTAAGCTGGGAGATCTTCCATTGGTGTCTCGTTTTATGAAAGGTGTCTTTCGCATGAAACCACCGACTCCTTGGATGTGAAATGCTTGCTTTCTTTTCTAGTAATCCTGGATCCTCTAAGTGGTCTTACTCTGAAGTAGTTATCCCTCAAGTTAGCTGTATTACTGGCTTTGACTTCTTCAGCTCGTGCTCATGAATTGGTTAAACCAGATCTAAGCTTTGTCGCCATCAAAAATGACACCTGGGAGTTTACTTTGGCCGATCACACAAAGGCATCAAGGCCTGGTCACCCTCCAAGACAAATATATCTGCCTGCTTACCAAGACAACGTGGGAGGCGCGGTGGCCTCATGAGAAAGCTATGCGGCTAGCGGGTATTGCTGGCCACCTCAGAAGTCACTCCACTCGTAGTAGGCAGCAGCGGACTAGTCCTCATCAGAGATATTTCAGCGTTTTTACCTGAGATCAACCGACAAGGGGGATTTTGCAAGGGCAATACTTTCTGTTTTACCTGATTGATTGTCTAAGAGAACTTCTGCACAGTTTCTAGTTGTTTCTTCCCTATCTTAACGACACGTCTACATGTTCTGTAGCTTTCCTACCTTCTCTAGGTGGGCCATTAGGTTTATACATTCATGTAGGAAGGATTTGGTTGACTCCTTAATGTGTAGCTGAACAGTTAAAGCCAGCTCATGTTCAAGTTTCTGGATACTCATGCCAGTAACCCTCATAGTCACGCACAAGTGTTGAGAGTATCAGTCGGAGAGAAAGTGAAGAAGAAATTATATTTCCCCGGAGAGAAGGTACTTACCTGACAGGTAGAAGTAGTTCTTTGAACTTCTTCGGAGACTGATGGTATTTGAAAGAATGTGACAGATCTGTACCGTCTCCCTTTTGTGGATTTGTGGTTACAGATAATTATGAAACCTTCAATTCACAGTTCTGCTTCAAGTCAATTAGTGATTTGTTCCTTTTGCATGATATTGAAGGAGGTTTCTTTAATATGTTTGCCAGCATTGCCCAGGTTCTTCCTCACAAAAGGGAGACCGGGCTGGTCTGTCACATTTTTCAAATTCCCAGACAAAACCCGTCCCTGATGTGACATCACACGGTAGACAATGCCGGATCAACTTGCGAAACAAAACTGCAAGACCACTGCCAAATTGACGTCAAACTAATCCTATATTCATTCATTGAAAACGATTTGCACCAATGGCCACTTAAAACTGGGCCACGTTGTTCGCAACAGAAAAGGCCGTGTAGGCCTAAAAACAAGTCTAAAATACCTTCAAACTAACAGAAAAGGCCGTGTAGGCCTAAAACCAAGTCTAAAATACCTTCAAACTAACAGAAAAGGCCGTGTAGGCCTAAAAACAAGTCTAAAATACCTTCAAACTAACAGAAAAGGCCGTGTAGACCTAAAACCAAGTCTAAAATACCTTCAAACTAACACACCCACGAGCTTCAGAACAAAACGGATTGAAAATAACGATACGCAATTGGCTACCTATCAATAGTGGAAGAGCCAATAGCAAGCAAACGCGGATTTTCGCTCCTAACTGCAACTGCATTAGGTATAAAATGCTGGAAAAACAAATCTGCGACCGGAATCGGATTTGCGAGATTCTCTACCTGGCCCTTAAACATGTTGTTGTCACATGAACAGCAGCAGAAGAGATCCCAAAGAACCAAAGCCGCCGGTCCTGCTTGAACGCAACATTTTAGTTAAGACTGAACATGGTGGAAGACAACCAACCCACTCAAGGAAAATTAGCCTCCACATAGTGGAGCATCAGGTGACGAACTTTTAGAAACTCCAGATCCTACGCCGGACTAATGTTCCCACAGCGAAAACCTGGAGCTTGTTTTTAAGCTACGATCCAGAACCAGCATAAACCTGTGATCAAGGAGAGGAGAGCCCTCCAGTGTCACAACTTGAACCAAGGCACGAAATTGAAAAAAAAAAACCAAAGAGCTATAGAGAAAACAACCTCTCAAAGAACAAGCAGGCAAAACCTAAGCACACACGAAAGATGACAGAAACAAACATTATGGCAACCCAAGCCAAGACAGCGAAAAGGGAAGACACTTAAAAAAAACAAAACCTGTCCGGAATCGCTTCAATGCAAGGCTAAAGCAAACAAGAGGCCCGAGTTAAATTACCGTAGTTAGTTCGTTCTTTCGTTCATTCAAACAAATTGCCTTGAACAGTGTTGTTGCTGACGTGACGCTTTTCACAGCCACGTCTCACGCGCAACGCAAGCTTGGGCCGCCTATGATGCATCGACCAAATTTTCCACCGCGAAGATTTGTTTGGTACATTTTACAGGAGACTGCTTTGAAAGAATCTTTCATGTTGCAAGGATCCAAACGGACAATTCTTCCTCATGCTGTTTCGACCATTTGGATTCGACTGTGTACAACTGTCCGGTCTGGAAATGTGAAGGAAATCTTTCTAATTCGAGCTGAAAGGAACAGACTATGCTCTTTTCGTTGGAAGGAAAAACTAAGCAGCGAACTCGCTTTTCCGTGAGAAAAAGGCTTCCCAGCACATTTCTGCGTGAATCGCTGTGTCCAGCCTTGACGTCGTCTTAGAAAGATTACGACAGCCTCTCAAACAATAACGTCCCAAAACAGTTAAAACAGGGCTCGAAAAGACAAAGCAAAAGAAACAAGGTGCGTAAAATTACCTTATTTCGTTCATTCATTGATAACATTCGCTTCTTTGCACCAAAATCGTGAAACCAACTCAAAAAACAAAAACAAATTGCCTTGAACAGTGTTGTTGCTGACGTAACGGTTTTCACAGCCACATCTCGCGCGTAACGCGAGCTTGGGCCCCCTATGGGTGCATACGAAGAAACTGATCCTACAAGGTTCCGCTCGGAGGGCTGCGATGCAATGAAATTGCAGGTATTGCTGCAGAATTGCACCGAAAAGCGACTTGACGGAACTTTTTAGTTCGACACAGCAGATTACGGTGTACGAAATCGACCAACTAGTCGCCAAAAAGAAATGTCATCCTGTAATTTCTATATGAAAATTAGTCATGCAAAGAGTTTGCGTTAACCCTCAGACGTCATTACATGTGATACGCAACTAAGCCTCCACGAACAAGGCCAAGTAATGGCGACCATGTAATCTCGGATAAAACGGTAAAAAAAACGCACTTCCAGTCTTCGTAAAGGATTGATATCATGTTTGGATGTAAGGTGGGTAAGAAAGACACATTCTACACGAAGCGGGCACTTTAAACTTGAGCAACAGAGGACGTTTTCCGTGTTTCCATAGCCTCATCTAAACACGAGGGAGAGTTGGGAGAATTCGAGACAGTTACGCAAACCCGAGACGCAGTCGAGGGTTTGTATAACTGTCTAGAATTCTCCCAGCTCCCCCGAGTGTTTAGATGAGGCTATGGAAACACGGAAAACGTCTGCTTTTATAAAATATTTCTCAAAGATAATTCGACAAATGATGGAAAATGCTGGCTTTTTACGTCTTGATTGAAACAGATTTTTCTGATACATATTCATGTTTCCTACCAGCCAATCAAAACGCGCGACTGACTACATAACCAATCAAAATTCGTGTGATGTCACAGCCGTGTTTCCATACTCTCATCTAAACACAGCTATTGATATTGATGAGAGTGCGGGTACTATCCTAATTGTTTTATAAAAGATAATATAGTGAAGGTTATAATATAACTTTCCGATAAAAATAAAAAAAGTTGACCGTTGTTCTACAGTTGTTTTCTCTAATTTTTAAAATGTCTTCGCTTCACAACTGTACTGTAAACGTTTATTAGTGGAATATTCGGATTTTGTTTTTCAGATTTGCTTGTATCCTCCACCGTAAAGAGAAATGAGAAAAAAAACCTAATTTTCTTGAATTCCAGTTTTGATTTTCCACTCAACTTATTTTGCATTTTGGAAACGGTCGACCCAGATACTTCTCGCGTATTTATTAGCCTTTTACGGAAAATGGCCACAAAACTACAACCTTTTCCTGTTTCACCTCACTGCCCTTTGATTGGCAGCTAAACCTACAACCAAAACGTTCAAAAAATTGTCAGAATTTTCTCCAAGAAGTAAAACCCTTAGATCCTCATCTTTTTACTACTGTGACCAGTTTAACCAACGTTCTCCATAAAAACGGAGATCTGTACTGTAATTTGAAAGAAGAATGATTCCCCATTCTTTCATCAAGTTGTCCAATCGATTCACCTAAAATCCCATGAAAAGGCTCGTTATAACTGAATGGCCCCGAACGTCTTGATTTGATGACGTTTTAATCGTTGCCATTCCAGCCAGATATGACCTTGAAACCTTCCTTGTCTGCACTCCTCTAAGATGTCGCCGGCGTCACACAATGATGCATACATCAAGTTGCTAATGAGAGATTTCAGCAGTCACAGGGGTCAAATTCTCCATGTTGTACTTACGGAAGAAGGATTTGGAAAGTTCATAGGTGCTGATCATGATTGCACAGGCTGGAGCAACTTTCATGACTCTTGCTGACACTCCTAAAAATGAAATCAGGAAACAATGATATTCCCCAAAGCACCAGCTTTCTCGTACCGCATTTTGACTTCTCTGTGATCTATTGCTTACTGAATAGAGGCAAAAAGTAGTCTAAAATTGAAGAGACTGTAAGTTGTTTCCCACTCTATTTTTTGTAACTGATATCTTTATCGTCCAACATATCATTGCCAATTACCAATTAAAATAATACTTTACTTGTAATGAAAGAGCAACAATTACCACTTAAAATAATACTTAAATAGAGGATATTACATTCCTTGGTAGCAGAGCTCTTTCGCTGGGCTGACCAGTACGGAAAAAGAGACCGCGTACCGGTGGCTCAGTTGGTTGAGCACCGGGCTGTCACGCGGGAGGTCGTGAGTTCAACTCCGGCCGGACCAACACTCAGGGTCTTTAAATAACGGAGGAGAAAGTGCTGCCTTTGTAATTACTGGGTTGCCAGTATGGCAAACCCAGTCGGAATCTGCGTTGGTTTTTTTTCCGTGTCGGTAAAAGTCTTGCCTGTCACCCCCCTGCTAAGTGGTGCTTCTGCGCGTATTTTCTTAGGATCGAGAGGGTAGTGGGAAATGCGCAGATTTCTCTGGTGGACACAGTAGAACGATCACCTTGACCGACAATGGCGTCGAAAATCATGTAACGCGAATGGCGTTTTAGTGGATCTTTGAACAAACTAAGGTAAGCGTCTTTCTATTGTGTTAACTTAATTAAATATAAATATACCACGCGGCGTAAACTTGATTTCCACTCTCAAAATTACCTCCAGAACCTACGTTTTTAAAAGAATAAGCTTTTCGAATGATGTTTTGTCTTCTGTGGTGATACTTGACGATTCGGGAACATTTTTGAACATTCGGGTAACACGCGCAACTTGATCGCGCGAACTTCCACTATTATGCATAACATCCACTTGGCCTTTTGACATCCCATTGAAAAAAACTCGTAAAATATTCGCGGACCGGTCGATTTCTCTGAAATTTGAAAGGATGATTGCTAACGAATATAGAAAGATTTTCACAATAACTAAAAATTCCTGTGTTAGGCATTAGAATTCGACGAAGAGGTAAATGCGGATAAATTTGTTGCGTGCGTTGCTATTTTTGTGCAAATATTAAATTATGAAAATCTTTATTTTTAGCGGTTATTTAAACATAAAAGATGTATTTGAAACAAGAAAAATTTCGCGGGAATCGCGGTGAAAATGAGTTAACAAATTTGCATACGTGCGTTGAAATGTGATGCGCGAGGAGACAGGAATTTTATTTCTCTGACAAATGATTTTGTCATTGTAGTGTAAGATGAAATTTATTTGGGAAGCCAAGAATATTTCTTTAACTTCCTGGTTAATCCAATTTATAGCAACGACTTGCTAATGCGAAGATTGTTTACATGAAAGTCACGCTTTTTGCGAATTTTGAGTGCCATGAAATTACATAATTTGCGTGACAATATATCCGTTTTCTCTAACCCAAAAACAATCAGATAGTAACATTTCTTCTGCTTTTGTGCTTGTCAACATTGTGATCTGCGATAATTCGCAAGTCTGTTTTTGTATCTCATACATATTTAAAATTCTCAATTGCATGGCCACTCAACCTCTCGATTGTGTAAATAGTTCACCCTGAAGTGAAAATTTAATACATGAAATTTTGAGGGTCGCATATTTCGGAACACCTTAATTTCGCGATTTTGCGAAAATTTTGCATTTTGACTCACTTTAATTTCGCGTTTTCGAGTGAGACACACTCAAGGAGCCAGTAAATGGACAGTTTGAGGATTGTACAAAAAAAGTGCTACCTGGAGTAGAAACGGAAAGCAGTAGTGATGAAGAGGACCAGAACATTACCACAGAATAGCTCAAAATGATTGTTATAAACGTGTGTAATAAAATCGCTGTTTTAGTTATTGACATAATGTGAGTCACTTAATTTTCGCGTCATCTTATTTTCGCGACATTTAATTTTCGCGTCACTTAAATTTCGCGATTTTTTTTTAAATCGCGAAATTCGCGAAATTAACGCGCCGCGAAAATTTCATGTAATAAGGTAGATACGTTTCTCAGGAACCCGACAAAGAAGGCATCCTGACCCGATTGATGAAATCTAAATATTTAGTTAAATATTACAACAAAATTAAAAAACCAATGACGGACGTTTCTCAGCTAAAAAGTACGTTGTTTTACTCTGAAAACGACAAACGATTAACATTCTTTCCCGTAGTTCATTCAAGGTGATCACGTGCACCTTTATGGTTGCATAGCATGTGATCAATTTCTTCCTTTTGACAAAACACGACCTTTCCCTTTATTCATAAAAGTCAGAGACAGCAGAAATTTTCGTGTTTTTAAGATCGATTGTCATCAATCTTTCGATGAGAATGCGATTCAGATTTATATATAAAAACTATGTTATTCTTTTCTTCATCTGTCTTTTGGCTTGGCGTTTTCTGGTGCAAACGCAAAGCCAAACAAACAAACAGGAATTATGAAGCGGAAACAACACCTTCAGTCCTTTCTTAGTGTGTGCAATAAACGTTTGCTTAGTGCAACTGCAAGACATGCTGGAAAACGTCCGTCAAATCAATTTGCAGTTAGTTTTTTGCAGACTATTTATTTAAAGAAGAAACGAGTGAATTTTACTCAAGCGCGTGTTTTGTTATCTTTAAACTGAATTTATTAAATAAAAGACCTCAAAATGGGAAAGGACATAACAAAATAATTAAACATGTGA
>NC_090883.1:14107805-14112805 GCF_036669925.1 Montipora capricornis
AACCCGCTGCAGTAGCGCAGGTTGCCATCCCGTCAGCTCAATCCGTTCATGAACCGAATGCTGATATGGTAAGCCTTTTGTTGGCCTGCTTTGCTTTCTTTTTGCTATCGGTCGCTTGCGTGGTGTTTTGCGGAACGTCGCTACTTTAGCGTCCCACGTGTTAGCTTTTTAGCGTATATGTATTTGCAAGTTTGTCTCGTTCATAGTGTTCTTGTTACCAGGTTTAACAGTAAAGTTTGTTTCGCCCCTCGTGCTGTTTCGAGTTTGTTCCGCTTTTTGTTGTGGTTACTAGTTTCACTCGAAATCTCGTAGTCAGTCCACGTCTCCCGAACTGTTTTAGCGAATTATACTCACTCTAATTGTTTTGGTGATTTTCTCCCTCGATCTCGCTCTTAAGCAAGTTTTGTCTCACCGAACTGTTTTAGTGAGTTTGTCTCACCGAAGTGTTGTTGTGAGTTTGTCTCGCCATAGTCCTATTTTGAGTTTACCTCACTGGAGTGTTATACTCAAGAATAAAGACTTGTTAAATTCTGCAAGTTTACGTCTTTTTGAGTTTTGCGAGGAATATACGTTCAGAATTTATGGGAATCATGTAATTTATTGCCATATGGAGTTGCCAGGAGACTCACCGCCGACGAGCTGAGTCTCCCATATCTTATCAACTCTAAGGTATTGTTTGCGGATGGCCCTGGTGAGAATATATTACTATTTTGTTCACACGATCTCGTGAAAAGTGTAGTTAACCAAACCGTAAATTGAAGTAAACGAGTGCTATTTTCTTCCCACGATCTTGTGAAAAATGTAGTTAACCGAACCGTAAAATTCACAATCGATCGCTGCTTAATTCCCGGGTCACGCCTTAAGAACGAGAAATTCTCTTGAATAAATTACATACTTCAACTTGAATTTACTAGTTTTTGCGTACCGCGTAGCCAGCTACGCAGAACTTTATTGGAGCGGCAGGGTATTCTGCACTTAAGCCTTATATATTTCTGGAGAAAATGCACCATATTTACTAAATTTTATGAATTTACACTCCAAAAAGTGCTAAATTTTGCTAATTGTGCCGTGGCAGTGCTCGTTTAAAAAATTATGCTTCATTACTCCAATTATGCAAAAAAATTATGCTAGCACAATCCGCCAAGGCCTAACGAAAAGTGAGTAAAGTTTTGCTCAGCTTTCATTTTCCTGATTAGAAGTAAAAACGAATTTAAAGCGTTGGCCTTTGATGTATCGTCTGAATGAATAACTCCGGAACTATCTTTAATTGGACCAATCTTTGTAGCTATCCGCTTTCCCTCAAAGGATCTTACTGTCTTCCAAAAATCTTTAGCAGAGGTTGCCTAGTTAAATATTGACAGCCAGTAATTTGATTCTGCTGATCTAAGGAGTTTGGTGCAGTGATTTCTTGCCTTCTTATAATCCATCCAGGCTTGCGAGCCCTTCGGTGTCTGCTGTGCTTTAAGGAGGAGTTTATAGCGTTTTTTCAGCTCTTTGCGTATTGAAGAGTTCATCCAGGGTAGGCTTCCTCTTCTTATCTTCACACGTCGAACGTGGACATGAGATTTCATAATATCCTTGTATAAACACTCCCAAGCCCAAGTGGCGTCGTCCAGATCGTCAAAGACATTGCAGATACTCCATGGGGCAGCAGCAAAGTCTGATCTTATTGAGTCGAGATCTACTTTTTTGTAATCATAGACTGCTTTGAGCGTTGGTTTTTGACGCTTCCTTTCGAGATTTACGACTGCATATATTAAGTGGTGATCTGAAATTCCCAAATCACAAACACCTTGGAGAGAAATTTTTGAAGAGTCAGAACAGATTACTAGGTCAATTAGCGTTGTGGAGGTGTCAGTGATCCTTGTTGCTTTGTTAATAACGTTCTTTAGATTAAATTTATTCAAAAGTTGACGGAATTTCCCGATTGAAGAATTTGTGTCCTGAGCTTTTGGCAAAAGGTTAAAGTTGAAGTCCCTCAATAAAATTATATTGGTTCGTTTCACCCATATGCGATCCATAGTAGAGAAAAATAGGTTTAAGAATTTAGTATTATCAGGTGGGCGATAAATAGAAGCAACAAGAAGTCTCTGAGACGCTACCATAACATCAATCCAGGCAGCTTCCAGATAGTTGTTTACATTTATGTCTTGCCGCTCGAATGCATCTAAATGTGCAGCATAGTAGATAACCGTGCCACCGCCTTTTCGGCCATCTTTCCGATCGCATCGGGCAGTCTTATATCCAGTAATGGCAATTTCATCATCAGAAATATCCTCACTTAGATGGGATTCAGATATGGCTAGAATGTCAAAATTTATCGAAAATAGTAAAGCTTTGATGTCCAGTAACTTACTTAGAAGACCATTTACATTAATGTGTGAGATCTTCAGACCTGGTAGTTGTAGGTCCGCTTTAAGTGATGGATAAAGATTTTCATGTTCGTGGACATCATCGAAACATCTTGTAGTTATGGGCGAGTCAAGCGAGCAATCCAATGTTGTCTCATTGCCAAATGGTAAAGAGGACCAAAGGCATTTCGGACACCACCAGAAAAACGAGGGAAGGCTTTGATAGTTCTTGTATTCGCTTGGCTTGATCGAGGCACATTTTATGTGACACCACATGCTGCAGTTATCGCAATTTACCGCTCGATGATTTCGAGCTACCCGCTTGTTACACACTGAACATTCATCCGGCCCAGGATTTATCTCGATGTCCCCACTTGTGTAGAGTCGCATTTGATGGAATGTTGGTCAAATGTTGAAACCGTTTAAACAGGCCTTTACTTGCAGGAATTATTTTCTGAGAAATATAATAAATCGGTAGTATTGTCGTTGTTCTTTTGTATTCATCACTGCCGCTCGACACGAGCATGGCGGTCCAAATGAGGTTTGTCCAGGCAGCTAGCCAGAAGGCTGCCCCTGTTTAAGCGCTTCAGCAGATTTTCGTCTTGCGCGTTTCTCGTCCTCAGCTATTCTCCTATTGGTTTCAAAAGTCTTAACGCCATCACAAACCGTTCTCCTCCACACCAGTCTGTCTGCTGGGGCTGTGGCCCAGTCAGCAATCTCACAGTCTTTAAAGGTCCTTTTAAGTGCGTCCTTGTATCTCTTTTTAGGAGCACCAACTCTTCGAGATCCAGTAGATAGCTGACTGAAGAGAAGCTGTTTTGGGAGGCGTTGTGCATCCATTCTGATCATGCGTCCGTACCACCTGAGTCTATGTTGCTGTAGTATAGCATCAATACTTGTAAGGGAAGCTCGGTCAAGAACTGCAGCATTGGTGACACGATCATACCATTTGATAGTCATGATTGACCGGAGGTATCTTTGGTAAAATTTCTCGAGTTGCTTCACTTGATATCTATAAGTAGTCCACGTTTCTGAGCCATACAGGAGCGTTGGTATAATGACGGCTTGATAGACTCGTATTTTGGTGTCCAACTCAAGTTCGTGGTTGTCGAAGACTCGCTTGCGTAGCTTTCCAAAGGCTGATGCAGCAGCGCTGATCCTGTTGTTGATCTCTCGATCAAGTGAAACATCACTTGCCACATAACTACCAAGATACTTAAAGTGTGGAACTACCTTGAGAATGGTTCCATCTGCAGTAATTTCAGGCTGAGTGGGAATTGAGGTGGTACCAGAGGCAGATTGAACAAAGTAATGAACAACAATAAACAATACTACCGATTTTTTTCCATACTTTATCAGTACATTGTGGAGATTTTTATCGAGCAAATAAAAAAAATCTGTCATATACACTTTAAAGGAAATGGCTTCAAACAAGTATTGAGTCATTATTTCTGCAGAACAAGCTCTGTCTTCTGACGTCACATTTTATGATTGACGAGTCGTCCGTTCTAAACAAGAATTTGTCATTGATAATTGTGGACAAACATCACACCGTCGAAACTTGCCAAAACACACCAACATTCAACTTAACATTTATTCTGCAAATCTGAGGCCTCTCTCTGCTTAGCTTTTCTACCGCTCTTTTTACCGGGCTTCTTTGGAGTGTCCTTCATTAAATTCAAAATAAATACAGTAGTTTTTTCTGCGGTTTCCTTTCCGAGTAGTTTATTGAATTCGACTTGCACATAAATATTCCCACGCCGTTACTGAAGTAATTTTGAGTGTTTCTTTACAATAGCAATACAAAAGACGGAACCATCTGTCATATCACTTTCATTAATTAGATTAACAGATTTGGTCATACTGAACAAGTCAGTTACAGCAGCAGCTTTTTATTCGATTGCGTGACAAAACACGACTGCCACAGAAAAGCGGGCCCTTTGACGCAACCACCGTCCACAGCCTTAGAAGGCACTCTTTAAACTGCAAGCCCCATGATATTTTTCCTGACTGTGACTTGAGCCCGCTGTGTCCACGCATTCCATTACAGTTTTTCCACTGTTGTTAAGTGAGCCCACACAACATGAAGTATCATGTGAGGATTCGGTCGCTAGGTAACCGCCGCGCATGCTCAACAGTGAGTGACGACCCATGGCAGAGGTCTAGCAGCCACAGCGAAGGCAAAAAGAGAAAGAGACCTCTGCCGGCAGGGAACATATTACATGGCCGCGTGGGGATATGAATTTACCTTCTCATCAGCACTCGAAGATGAAATTGGTTTCCCCACGCAGACATGTAATATCATCTATATTTGTAATGGAATAGTAAAACCTACGATCACTGAACCCTGAGCACAGTTACTCTCTCGTAGCTCTACGTGTATCTTCCTCTTTTTATAGGAACCTCTTGTCCGCTGCTTTGTGAAGTGAACTCTTTATTTCTAGAGGGTAGCACTAATAGCCATAGGCTGGTGAACTTGTGACCATACCAAACCACAACACCAGGAACTCCATGGCCTGCTTACCGTGTGGGATCTTTAACGTCCCACACAGTTTCTTTGAACAACTTGGTTGTGAGACGGCGACTGCGGTTTAGCGTTCTTATACAACAAGACTAAAAAGTATAACCAGTTGAAGATGTGATTACATG
>NC_090883.1:14120305-14132805 GCF_036669925.1 Montipora capricornis
AGAGAGGTACAATGCCCCCTAGAAAATAACTAAGAAGCTACTCTAGCTAGGAGGCAGGATAAATAATTTTATGTCTAGAGGAAAAAAAGTCGATTCAGGGAGGCACAAATATAATGATAAAACATAGACAAACAAAGAGAACGACGACAGAAAAAAAAAGATGTCACTTCAGATGGACTGGAGAAAAGAGGAAGTATAAATAATATAATTAATATGACGTAATAAGAGACTTTTTAAGGCAACACTTAAATTTGTGAAAGCAAAGAATTTTTAAAGATGCCTCAATATTATTCCGCAGAACAGCCCCCTTGAAACGACTGTTAAACTTGCCATAATTAGTCCTGGCAGTAGGAATACAAAATGCTGATTTAGAAGACAGTCTAGTATTATACTTGTGCCTACTTGCTATAGGAGTAAAAAAATAGTGAAAAGCAGAAGGTAACAAATTATGATAAAATTTTAACATAAAGACACAATTAAGATAATATGTAATATCACGAAATTTCATAATGTACAATTTGTGTCCATCCATGCTTCTCTTTCCTTTTGCTGTATTTCGTTTATCTTGTTCAACAGTTTTAAGCCGCTATTGCAATGTTTCATTCCCGGGGGAGGTCCTGCCATATATGGACTATATAGGTATGTGCCGCTGTGAAGGGTATGGTTTTCAAGCAGTTTACTCTAGGATAGAGTATATAAATCCTAGCGTTTGGGTCTAGAATACGGTATCATTTTTCACGAAACTGACCATTCGGTTGAAGATTTTATCAAGACTAAGGAAACCAGAAATTCCCGCTCAAAAATATAAAGAAATCGAGTCGACAAAAAGTTTAAGTTTACGCAACTCAGCCTCAACAGTGTCGATAAATGGCTATCATGAAACACTTCTGGATATTAGTAACCGCTGTCAAGTATCAGGATTTAGACGGAAATCGGTTGGAGTTTACCCTAGTATAGGGTAGCAAAATTCAGCTGAACTAGCTCTGGTATAGGCTAAGGGTTCCAGGGTCCCAGCGGCACATCCCCACCCAGAAATTCCTAAGGTACCCCCCACCCCCGGGGTTTCATTCAAATGTTTGGGCATTTGGGGCATCATGAAATTACATCATTTTGGGTGACATGCGGTAGTCCCTATAAACTAGTGAGTAAATGACGCCACCTTCTCCTAGATCCAGCTCTCTGACGGCTTATCTGTCGGAATAACCAAGTACACCAAGTAATGGCCGACCATTAAATGAAAAAATTGCCATCAGTATAAATAGTTTTTCTTTTGAAATGATTGCATAAAATTCCGCATTTCGAGTATTCAGCAAAAGAGCTATTAAAATGTAAAGAAAAAGGAGAAGTGATTTTTTGTCGCAGTAGCACTTTAAGTTTTCACTGTTTACCATTCACAAAAATTCATATTTATTTATCACTGTTTAATAAAGTAACATCAAGTTCGCCAAATGAATGAAAAATTAGAGCTATAAATTAAGCCTTTCTGAATTAAAATTTGGAAGAAAAATGAAATGTCCACACTTCACAGTCATTAAAATGTACAATACCTTGATAACTGAAACCTTCCTTTGCCTGCATTTTGGTTCTGATCATTTCAATTGGGGAGATACATGTAATGGAAATTGCTGCAAATTGAAAGCAATAATAAATACTGGTAACACTTTAAGCATGTGTGTGTATATTTCAGTATTGTTAAAATAATTGATCTCCAAAACCTAACAAAGATCGTTCATCATCAAAAATACTTGAGAAATTACATTAGCTTTTCTCCCTCGCATTGCTTATTTATGAAGTCCCTTAAATTAAAATCTAATAAAATTAAATGCCCTAAGCTTAGCATGCCCTCTCAGTCAGCGGATGAGCATTACAAGTGCAGGTTTCCATGGAACATTGCAACTACATTACAGCTGGATCTTTGAGTCCTCCAACAGACTGATCGTCGTGTTAAAGAACATTCCCCCACCTCCCTAATCCTCTTTATTTTTTCCTTTGACTGATCTAATCAGTGTTGAAGGTGACTAGAATGGAGTCTTAAGGCCTGGTGGAGAGGATTTTGCAGCTATGATGCCTGTATTGTCTGGGGACTGGCTGGACACAGTGGAGTTAACAGGACACCCCTTTCGTTCACAGTAAGTGAGGCAGCTGGTTAACCAACTTAAGTTTAACTATTACAATTAATTCACAATTAATAGGCAAGAGAAATCAAAAATTAATACTATTTTGTAAGACTGTTACTTTTTTGCAGCTACTGACAGAAGATTTCATACAAAGCACAACAGGTTGGTTGGAAGGAAGGATGGAAGGAACTTTATTTAAGTGTCTAATCTTCCAGCACTGGAGCACTAATAGCTGGAGACACTGTAAATTGAAATTAACACGTCAACACAAATCAAATCAAATTTCCAATCGGTTTTTGAGGAGAGGAGAAAACCAGAGTATCTGCAGAAAAACCTATCGGTGCAGTAGAGAATCAACAAACATAACCCACATTGGTGGGTCGAGGCGAGTGGGAGGAGATTGCGCTCACCACTGCATCAACCAGGGCTGCACCCCTGGATACCTTGGCCATAGTTTTTCCCTGTAGAAGTTTGGCCATTTATCAGGCCATTTGAGTACTCCACAAAAATTTGGTTTTATCAACAGAGTTGATAATGTAAATTGGCCACTGTACAGAGATTCTAGAAGCTGACGTTTGGAGCGTTAGCCCTCCAGAGCGAACCGATTCACTCTGACGAAGGGCTAACGCTCGAAACGTCAGCTTTTAGAATCTCTGTACTGTGGCCAATTTACATTATCAACTCCGTTGATAAAACCAAATTTTTGTATACTACTTCCCCACCAACGCAGCACCACAGTTTCTTTAGAAACTACCCCCTTCATTCATTTGAGTACTCTGCCTAGTACTGAACTGACAAGTCATAGGCTAAAGCATTCTTACTTCGAGCTGTTGTTCCAGCAAACATTGGAGACCAAAGATTTTCTTCTCCTTCTACAAAGCCATACATCACCTTCAACTGGTCATAAAGGGTAAAATATATCATTGTGTTTGGAACTGCCATCACTCTGAAAAAAACAAGATGAGGTTGGAGCGAGACAAAATATAATAGCTTTAAATTGTAATTATTATTACACTAATGAAACACATTGTAACACAATAGAGCGGTTTTCGATTGAGTGTCGAAAGTAATTAGGGTGATTAGTGATTGGTTTACTGGATTGTCTCAGTCCTTTTTGATGGGCCAAAGTAATTACTTTGGTTTTGGTTTTACGACACTCAATTGAAACTCACTCTAATAATAGTAATAATAACAGTATTATTATTATTATTATTATTATTATTATTATTATTATTATTATTATTATTATTATTATCATTATTATTAGTATTGTTATTTTTAACTAAGTGCCGACATTGTTATAATATTTTTCTGTCTGAAAGACTGAGCTCTAGCGAGATTAGAAATACATTTGCTAAGCACAGTGATGCTTCTAAAGAGTGTATATGAGCTGTGCTGCTTTAAGAAAAGGCAAAATACATGCAGTTTTACAGAGACAGTCCTCAAAAGTGCAGGACCAAAATCTAAATTTCTAATTAGAGCTATAAAAATGTCAATGACAAGACTAGACATCACACTTCTTCATTATTCTCAAAATATTGACCAAAAATAATATCTTCACACTCACCATTCGCACCATGTTTTACATACTCATGAAGTATACACCATGAACGAATAGGTGTTTTCTTTTTTATTCCCCCTAAAAATCCAGGCCCCAATTTTTAAAATTACAGCCCAAAAAAAGGCAAACCCTTTTTTTAGACAGTTCATAATAACCTAGGTTGAAACAAAATGACCTAGTTTGGTTGCAAATTAACCTAAGGAACAAAATGACCTGCAACATAATTATACAAAGGAATACAAGGGTATACAGAGGTATACAAAGAAATAATAACCGCTTACTTACCGAGCGTGAGAGCCCTACTGGGGAATATTGGCCCAAGGTTGTGGCAGTACGACCCGAACAAGCTCGGTTAGTAATTTGTTTATTATATGGCACTCTGTTTCTGATAGTAAAAGGCACTTCCGGTGCAATCAATCTTTTTAGCTTTTTATCTTTTTAGCTTTTCAATCTTGTTATCTTTCAATCTTTTTCGCTTCTTCTGGTAGTTTCACTGTGAAGAATGACAATATTCACAGTTTTTTTTTCGCTGTTTTGGTTGCAAATTTTGAATTTGCCAGCTTTGCTCCAAAACAAAAATACACAGGTTTAACCATTTCCATGGAAATGGTACATACTGCAAAATTCTGACTGAGAAAGAACCAATCAGAGCACAGGGATTTGCCTAAGACTGGGTTTGCCGTTATAATAAAAGGGCATACAGAGATATACAAAGGAATACAAGGGTAATACAGACTGAGGTATATAAAGAAAGGAATACAAGGGTATACAGAGGTATACAAAAAGACGGGTGACTGTATGAATGTGTTGCCGGTAAAATCCGTACTCAAGTTGAATCCATTTTTACCACAGTTAAATTGGTGATCCTTATTTTACCTTCGATGAATATGCACTCAGATGAATTGAACAAACTTTTTTTGGAACCTAAATTAGGCCTAGAGAAAAACTAGGGTCCGTTTGGGATTAGTTTTGGTTATTGTAAAATAATGGATGTCAATTGACCTCTTATAGAAAAGTAACTTGTTGGGGTGAGCATGTACATCGTTGTAGAGAAGTGGTGGAGCCACAGGAGTATAGATCGGGCCTCTGTTGTTCAAAAGGTGGATAATGCTATCCACCGGATAAACCTTTAATATCCAGCAGATAAACACTAGGAATACCAATTGAGTTATCCAATGGATAGTGATTTATCCAGTGGATAGTGCTATCCAGCCTTAAAACAACTGGGGCCAGGGAGGGTCAGAGTTTGAGTACCGCTGTGAGTGCATAGTAGCTCTGAACCAGAGTTAAATGCTTCAAGGTCATGAGCTTCTGCACATATATACTACAGCTACTACACTTACAACTGCTACTACACGCACTACAGCTACTACACTTACTACAGCTACTACACACACTACAGCTACTACACGCACTACAGCTACGACACGCACTGCAGCTCTTTCGCCAAATCTGCCATTTTTGTCATCCTGTGCATTTCTGGACATAAGTGCAAGTATTACAGCTACTACTACGCCTACTACACCTAGTACATGTACTACATGTACTACAGCTTCTACACATATCACAGGTACCACACCTACTACACCTACTACAGCGACTACAAGTACCATGTAACAGGTACTACACCTACTACAGGTACTACTGAACAGCTAAAATACGTACTACAGGTACTACAGCCACTACACGGACTATAGATACTTCACCAATTACAGCTAATACATGTACTACAGGTACATTACCACTAACCCTTTGGCGTCCAACCCAGCCTAAACCGGCCAGACTTAACTAGTATTTTACTCTGTCTATGGGGAACCCCTGGAAGTCAATGGGTTAATCACTCACTGAAAAACTATGTATCCATTAATCACTCACTGAAAAACTATACGTATGTCCAAATTAACCCTTTGGCGTCCAAACCGGCCTAAACAGACCTAAACAGGCCACACTCGTTAATGGGGAACTCCTGGGAGTCAACAGGTTAATAAGAAACTACGAAAGAAAGCAAAGGACCACCCTATAAGAGTTTAAAGTGCTACTATGATCAAATTTTTATCCCTTGAATTTTTTGGTCTATCACACAGAGTACCATGAAGCAATAAAAACGCTGTTTACCGTTTGGAAATATCTGCATTGGTTCTGGAGATATTTAAGTTTGAAAAATGTGTAAAATATGCAAATGAGAAGGCTGATGACGTCATTCACCCAACCCAATAGAACATCAAGAATATAAATAGAGCTATCTCAGTCAATTTGCAACAGAAACCATTGAAACTTGGTGAGCTAATAGTTCAGGCAACACACCTACGACTGTAAAGAAATTGGTTCCCATGGCAACTCACTCTTTTCCAGTCCCCTCCAACCTGATTTCAATATTTTGGTGATCTCAGGCTAGAAAAACATTTACCAAGGCCACAAACTCGACCTAACATCTTTATATGCTGGCAGGATCATGCAGATGAGGCCCCATTGTTAGCGCAGTAACTTGACACAGTGCTTCGTTCCATAACTGTCAACTGAGCTGCATTTTGTTTTCCTCAATTAAGTTGTCGTAGTTTAATTTGTAGCTCTAATAGTACACAATATTGTTTTGGTATCATTAATCATGATTATCATAGTAATGCTATCATGATGGTAGATGTCTTGTAGTCACTAGTTAACCTAAACCTAAACCTAAACCCAGAAAGATGGAAGAAAATGGAAGGGAATCTAGAAATATTGGCTTCAAGGCAGACATGAAGTTTGCTTTTATTAACTTCTTTTTGACAGCAAGTTTAAGCATGTACTCTGCATGTCTGACAGCTTTCAACAACAAAATTTCACAATTATATGACCTGCCCATTTTATTTTTTAACGCTCAAAAATGCAAACTAAGCAAGGTACAGATTTTGTTAGCCAGATACATGTTAAAGTAAATAAATATTGATACACACTTTTTAGGAAGAGCAGAAGGAAGTTTTCAGGAAGTGTCGATCAAGAATTATAATATTTTGACATCAGCAACAAAATTTGCAACATGAAGACAACTTAAAATTTGAACTGAGAGTATAAAAAGTTATTATCAGCGAAGAACATTTTAGGAGATTTTGCTACGTTCAATTTTGCGATTGTAGTTTTGGCTGCACCAGAAATGTAAATCGCAAAATTGAAAGTGACATCAAATTCAGCGGGTGCCCTGATCAAGTTACCTAGCTTGCATGCTTTAATACTCACTAAAACAAAGTGTCAAAATGATGGCAAGACACCGGGGTTTTGTTTTTGATAGTTTGGTTTTTTTTCTAAAGATTGACAAGCAATAGTGCAAATTCAACACAAAGATCACAATCACCTAACCCTCAAGGTTGACCATTGTTTCTACAATTAAGTCAAAAATTTACTCTCCTACACAAGGTTATTTATCACCAGGTAATTCCATCATTTTGGAAATTAATAGAAGCTGCTTTATCACTCATCCTTGCTTTGTCCACCTCATGGCGTTCTGCATGGTAATTTTCTCTGTTCATCCTTGCTCTATTTCTTTCAGCCTCATGGCATTCTTCAGTAACATGCGCCTCGACATGCAAGCCATGCAAGTCACAGTTATTGAATGCTTGGGTGCTTAGACTTAAATACTGTCCATCAGCCCTATTTGAAATGGGTGCTTGGACTTAAATGCGAGACTTGCATGACTCACTGGCATCGCAGATTGTTCTGCCTCCTATTATACCAAACATTTCACAACAACTATTGGGAAATGCACCCTTTAAAACATACTCATCGCCCACTCTTACAATGAAATAAGACAGTGATTTCTATTTTGTTACGTTGACTCTGTTCATATCAATAAATTGTTGGACTATGTGTACATACAATTTTCTGAAAACTTACAGAGTTGGTGGTAGACCTCTCCATAATGCTGGTAGTCCTTCATAACGTGGGATTTTGATCAATGCATCCTGGCCAGGAACAAAACAGCAATAAAATTAAAATAGATTTTGAAGATCAAACGTTGCCTAACAACAATAATCTTGCAGCTTGGTTATGTTATACATGTAGTGTCCAATTTTTATCCCCTGGTTTAATTTTTTTTTAACCAGTTCAAAACTTTTGAACCAGTTCATTTTTTTGAACTGGTTATTTTTTTTTAATTGTCTAAAAATATATTTTCTTTTTTTGGGGGGTGTAGTTAAAAAACAGGGGATTGGTTTTTTAGGGGTTCTCCTACCCCACTATCCTATCGCATCCTTCCTACAAGAGTACACAGATCTATCGCCCCTTACCGTCCAGGTAGCCCCCTCCTTGTACCCACCCTCTCTACAACACCTCTCACAGACATTTCACACTTTTCAAGACTTTTCTTTTTACTCACCCAAACTTGAACTTGAACTCCCTATCTCTGGATCTGGATCTGTGTCGCACTCTCTACTCTCTTATCCTCTTGACCACACAAGCAACTCATGTATTCATATTCATACTTTTTCATATATTTCCCCGCATTAGCCTCCATTGCAAGCTACAATCATAGACAAAACTGTTGGGAAGGTTACCACTTTTGACGTCTTCTTTGCTTCTCTCCCCACCCCCATGATTCAATGTTGTGCAAAACTTAATGCTTTTGGTAGGAAATTGTAGTGTTACCTTCCAACATTGAATAGGGGGGAGGGGGGCTTTATAAGAGAAGGAGAAAGTGTTTTTTTGCGCCGTAACAGAAGCGGGTTGAAATACAGCTCTGGTGGGGTTCATTTATATAACCTTCCCAACTACTTTTGTCTAGGATTGTAGTTCCAGTCCAATACTGAGAATACCAATATGGCCTATTAAAATTGAATATTATATTATTCATCCCAGGTAACTCTTGGACCAAACTTCCATTCATTCACATTTGGACACCAGAGCCACTTATGGTAAGTCTAGCAGTGATAAAATAACAGACTCATGGCAATGCAATAGCGTAAATGAAATTGATTTCTAGAGAGAAATAGAGGAATTGAAAAGACTCACAAATAAATTGTAATTTAGAAATTCAAGATGATTTTTACAACAAGGCCAAACATTTCTTGAAAGAAAAAACAGAGAAGCAACTCGGCATTTCAGGGAATGAGGATCAATCTGAGCCAAAACAGCTAACAAAATGGGAACATCAGACAATAACTCAAAAGAAATGGGCTTAATACAGCAAAGGCAAACTCTTCACAGGAAACAAAAACAAAAAAGGTTTCACAATGGAAACCGTTTCAAAATCCTGTCCCAAGAACACAGTTGAATTTCTCACAAGGAACACAAACTTGTGCAGGTGTACGAAAAAGTGGCTTGAAGAAATTACGCAGAAATCAGCCAGAAAGTTGTCCACACACTTGTCAAAATGTGCTTATTCCACGCCTAGAAAATGCTCACCAACCAATGACAGCTCCAACATTCCTAGAACTATTTTTGTATATATTGTAGTTGTCATTTTTTCCATTCATTTCCATTGAAGACTAACCTGACAGCCGAAAGCTCGAAAGTTTTTAAGTGTATATAGCCAGTGAACGTTTTTATAATTTTTAATATTCCTAGAGCTCTTTGATAGAGACTGACTGAATAGTAAAACGTCACCATCGATTGTCCTCCAACAGTACTTGCTTTAAGGAAAAATAACTGATAATTGAAAAACTGATTTCTCCTACATCTACAAGATTAGATCTGTGCAGTGCTGCTATAAAATTAAATATTACTTCCGATTATTCCACAGAAATTAATAATTAGTTTACATAATATTCAGCTTGTAAACACTTCCTTTCAAGATAAACTGAAGTTTATTAATGTAGTAACAATAGAAACGAATATTGAAATGTAGTTACTCTCCGGTTTATCAGCAATATTTGTAGACAGTCTGCAGTATGTGGTCTGCAGTTGTCATACACGTCCTGGAATGCTAACTGTTTCAAATAAGACAGTGTACTATAACCCTATTCACTAAACTGAAAAAGCTTATTAAACCCTAATTCCTAAAATGCCGCAGTTTCCCTAACCTTACAAGAAAGCTAACCATTTAAAAGGAGTACTCAGTAACCCAAATCACTAGGCTGAGCCTTTCACCCTCATCACTAAAATTTGTTGGTCTTTTATTATAGCACCTAAAAGAAAAATTGTACCCAGTTTTTGAAAAATTTACTACCTAGTTAAAATTAATTACCTTGTTAAAAAATATTTCCTACTAAAGTTAAAAATAAAATCACCTATTTAAAAAAAATAGCTACTTGGAAATAAATCAATTAGTTCGAGAAGAACTAACTAGTAGTTGAAAATAAAATTAACTGAAAACAAAATTAACTGCAACATACACACGTTTTTGTGTGCTGGCTATGCTTGCTATGTCAGTGAATTAACCACCCAGCGTTTTAACAAACCCATACATGAACACATGTTAAGTGATACACTGTATATAAAGGCCTCTCACATTTTTAAACACTAACAAAATTCTCATCAATGCCACACTTCATGCTCTAATGATTACAAGTTTCAGTATCCTACGTTTCCACCACCTTCCATCCTATTAGATAAAAGAAGATATTCCTATTCAAATGAGAAAAACCTACACTAGTTAAATCATCAACTCTATCACCATGTCAATTTAAAACTTTATAAATTTTTAATGTTTTACATTGTCATGTTTCCCTTTGTTCTTCTTATTATCAATTAGCATTGTGCGCACACTATATATTCAACTCTCTGTATTTTGTAATTCAAACTGAAGATGACAGAAGATTCTGTTGAAACATGTAAAATGTAACATGTCTGCTACTATCCAGACTTTTTGGCAATATTAAATTGGTTTGAAAAAAAAAAGGACTGGTTCAAAAATTTGAACTGGTTTAAAAAAAATTAAGCAAGGGGAAAAATTGAACTACAACAGCTTCATTCTTACTCACTATTAATTTTTCACAACAACTTTCCAATTGAAAGAACTCTTTTTTGCCTCTTGAAACAATAATAATTACGTAATAACAATGGCTCACTTAGAACCACGGCATTCAATTTGCCACAACATAATCATGCAGTTGCACAATTATCATAAAGAGGGCAATTAATTAGCATACAAAAGACATTCCAGTATAAACATACCATTGTTGAATTAAAGGCCGGATGAGGAATGATAGGGAATGGTCTGAATGGAGAACCAGGATTAGCACATAAACACAAGTGATCCATTAAGCCATTGCAGAATAAATAACAACGTGCTGAAAACAGTAGAAGACTATCATTACTTTTATGCCAACTACATTAACCTTTTAAGGTCTCAGGTTTTTTGGATTTGTTCGCCAATTTAAATCAACATCAAACAGATCAAATCAAATGTAGGCTTTTAATGAGAAGGGATAACTGGAGTAACATGTACAATGGGAAAAAACCCTCTTTGAGCAAAGAGGAGAACCAACCAACTTAACCTCAATTAATTAGTAAACTTCAAAAAATCTTTCCCACTAACCCCTATAACCTTTGAATGATAAAGAAAAAAGGATAGTTGAGTTGTGGAGAACAAACACATCAAACCCACATAATGATGCTGAGCCACATAATCAAACTTGTGCCACATTGCTGAGAGACATTAGAGCACTCACCACTGCACCACCTCACTGTTAGAAATGATTAGACTTGGTGGGACACTGTGTTTGATGCCAAAATGGCCATGCATCCAGTTAAGCGCATTTCTGGATATTAATTTTATTACACTGTAAGTGCTTTTCATCCCTCTTAAAAGATCTATATCGTAATTATTATATACTTCATCAGCAAGTTTTAATGTTTGGCATTAGCAAGTCTAAGAGTAAATTCTGCCTGTTTCAAATGAATGTCACTCTGAGTCAGTAGGTGGGTGACATTAATTTAAGCTACATGTAGTAACCTCAAACAGATCTCCGGTGATGAGTTATAAAATAGTCTTGTGTTGGGCACAAAACTATTAAGTATGTGCAAGTGTCACTCTTTATAAGGGGTGAAGGAGCTGAATGTTTCAAATCATCGTGAAGTATAAATTCAATCATCTTGAAAAAAGTAAATCACTTTATTCTCACAACTAGCTTACATTTAGGAATAGGCTTAAGCTGAGCCTGTAATCTGGTTTTGACCACATCCAGAGGTGTCACTGCAAAATAAGGCACATGATCATTGACTTTCCAAAGACTTGCTTTGAACAGAATTCTAAAGGACAAATACTGAAAATCAGCATGGCTGAGTATAGCGTAGGGTAACACATTGCACAGGAAGTACAGTCTCATAACGGAAGCACCATTTTTGAGCAAGCCCCATGATTATGCTCTAAATTCTGGCCTGCTAGTTACATGAATCCTATTCTTTGCCACTTTAGTTCAAGACACTCAAATCAAATATAGGATCTCTTCATCTGTAATACTGTAATTTACTCTACCCTAAAAGGCCAAGCCAGCAGATAAAATCAATTTCCTTAATATTTTTGCATACATTGTAGTAGAACAATGGATTCACATTTAAAGCATTTATTTATAATGTTAAATTATTTGCTGGTGCTTATTTATAAGTGAATGGTTGGTCACATTTACGCAAAAACCCTTTTGTTTGCTTTTGTAAAGGAGAACGTATACTACAATCATGTTGTTTGTTGAAATCAGTCACCATATGACATTCCAATTACCAGTTTGGATGCTCTGAGCATTAAAAAACTTGTGGAAACTAAAGCTGTTAAGCTATGGTGTATCTAGGTTCTGGCAGCCGTTGGCAAAACCAGGACCATTATGCACATTAGTTTCAATAAAATCCTAACACACTGTACATCAGAAGAAAGCTGAATATTGAATTTATCAGGTATTGGATGCTGCAGCACAAGC
>NC_090883.1:14140305-14152805 GCF_036669925.1 Montipora capricornis
ATTTTCGCGTCATTAGCGCGCGCACATGAGCACGTGCGCATACAAAACGTAAGAGATTTCGCTCAAACTAAACCCGATAGCGAAATAAAGGCTCCTTTTCTCTCAAACGAGCACGGTGACCCCAGATTTTTTTTTCAGGTATTTGCTAAGAACAGTCTAATAAAGAACATATCTGAAGAAGAAAAAAAGTTTGATAGTAGAACATGAATTTTTTTTGGAAAACAGTTCCGTACCGGGGTGTATTTTACCCAAGGCGAGGACTTCAAGCTAACCACGGAACTGTCCCAAAAAGTGCAATATTCCCACAACCAGGGAATCAAAGTCGGCGTAAATGAAGCATTACTGCTTATGTAAATAAAAGAAGCATTATTTTCAAAATAAAATTTTGTGTCTTTGAAGTAACCAAGGCTTAATTCTGTATGAAGGTGATTCGAATTCTTAATGCAAAAACAGTAAAAATACCCCATTTTAAGAGCCTGCTGACGCGTAAACAAGCACAGTGACCCCACTTTTTTATTGCATTTTTTAAATGTTCATATCATGAATGTTAATTATGCCAAGTTTCCAAAAAAGTTTGATAGTAGAACAATTTCAAGGGAATTACCTTAAGTCTGACTTTGTTTTATCTCCTTATTGAAAATTAATATGAGAATTCAAGACTGGAAAAGTTTGGTCACAAAAAGGAGGAAAAATCTTCTGAGGCCTTATAGCAATGCACTTTCCAACCAAGTGGTGTTACGTGTACTTCAAAAAGTGGCACCTCCTTTGAAAGCGCCGGCCATTTAAACTATCAAATGGAAGAAAAAAGCTACATGTATGAAAGAAACCACTCATTACAAAAGGCCACAGCGTGTGGCCTAAATTGGCCTAAATTGGCCAGACTTACCGGTATTACATGTATTTTACTCTGTCTAACACCAAACGATTTTACTCGTCAATGGGGAGCCCCTTGGAGTCAATGGTTTAACTGAATCTTGAGTCTGACTTTGCTTTTATTCCTTATTAAAAGATTAACTCGACAATTCCATGAGTTCCTAGTGCATGATTAATTTTAAGCTTCTGTCAGAGAGGAGTTAAAATTCTTATCTACTTAACAAAATGTTGCTGTGAATGCTCTAAACAACCTTTACTGAAAAATTAACTGATCTGGACTTTTTCTCAAAGATTTATGCTTAAGGGTATCAGACAGTTTTCCTAATCCAAACTTTTACTCTACCTCGATGAACAGTTTAATAAGCTGTAAAGGGGGTCCAAATCAGCTAGCGGATTTGCACCAGGGAGTCCAAATCCGCTAGCGAATTTGTACCGGGGGATCCAAATTTGCTAGGACAGCGGCTTTAAAATATTTTAAGGCAAATGGATTTTGTCTTTGTGGTCCCAAATTCAACTAGACTGGTAACTGGTCACTTCCTTCCCACTGTAGAGTTTCCTTATATTATGCTTTACAAAAGTGTTACTTTCTATGCCAATTGTACATTCCTCAACTAGCTGCAAGATACATGTATGTTGATGTTTGAGAATGAAGGCTAAAAGAATAGCGTAAGATAAAAGTGAAGGGAAATTTCTTGAGGCAAATTCCAAGTTACCGCGTACTTTGGGTTTCTTTGTCATGCATGACACAAACAAGAATAGGCATAAAAAGGAACCAAAAATAATGGTATTAGATCTCAGAGTAGCAATAAGACCAGAGAGTTTAATGTTTTATTGTCATTTGCCTTTTTGGTGTGAATTTGAAAACTAGTGTATGTGAAACTGTTAACAATCTTGAGGTATGGGAGACATGGCAAGTATGGGTTACTTTCAATTGGCTACCTTAGATAGAAGAGTGGATATACATGTACATGTAGTGTCTTATTAGCAGCCCAAGGTAGCTTTGTAAGGACGTCATTTCTCTCTTCCATTATGTCCAAGGTACCAGAAAACACTGTGACAGTGCACAAAATGAGCAATAAGACTGTTGTGAGTGAAGTGAAGTGAAGTGAAGTGAAGTGAAGTGAAGTGAAGCAATTAGTCTCTCCCCTCCGGTCTTTTCAGGAGTAATTTACAATGTTTTTCGCGGGACTTTAGCCGGACTGCTTATTACACAGTTTACAATTTATTTTTAGAGAAAATTGTGCTTTTGGACTAACTACAATCACAAGCATGAAAAACAAGCTCTCTTTTTGCACCCCCCTACCCCTGGTCAACACGAAACAAAGCATGTCGAAACTGGGATTATCAACATTGATCAGGGGGAAGGGGGTGGGGGATGGCTTCTAGGGTGCGATATTGAGGGTGCTGTGCGTAAAGGAACCCCTGTTTTTAATATTTTCAACCCTTTTTGTCCAAGATTGTAGGCCATTTAAGTATACTAAGGTGACCATTGCCCTTAATAATTATCATGCAGACTGGATTGTCAATAATTATACATATGTATGGTATCCTCCTTGGTAGTGAAGGTGGAAATAGTTTATGTTAACCCCAGTAAGTGAATGAACAGATGAATTAGCAAAATCGTCTCTTTGTCTTTAGCAATCAGAAAGTCAGTGGTTCTGCTGCTGCTGCTGGGAGCACTCACATTTGTTTTGCAAGTATCCCCAAGTCTTCTACAAAAAAGTACATCTCTTTGATAGCCAGAGATTTCTATCAATTTTTCTTAAATGTGATCATTGGTCGCCAGATTTGTTACAAGAAAAAAGAGTTTTAAAGAATTTCAAGTCTGATCTTTCTAGTACATACTACAGTGCATTGTACTCTTTGAAAACACTCCACAAAAAGTGTGTCCCTCGGGAGTCCAAACAAAGGTTCAATTTGTGAGAGGAGAATGTTAGCATACAAGAAAATCAAGCTATGTCATATGCAGTGACTTTATATCTGATAAAACACCACATTCTAATAAGGAGGAGGTTTTCTTGATATTAAAGTGCACAGGACTCGAAATTTCACTACCGTAATTATTATAATTATTTAAAAATCTAAACTGTAATGGTGTAACAAGTATTTCTGTACAAAAGCAATTTAATTTCTGTTCCAAAAATCCAATGAAATCTCACTTTATATTCTCAAGGAGAATATGAGACAAAGGCCTGGGATTGAGTCGAAGATTTTGACATCATCAGTTGTGTAAAGATGTAACTTGTACAAAGATACAGTGCGATTGTCGTGCTGTGAAAAAACTCACTTCAGACTTTTGTAGAAAGAGTCTAATAACAAAATCCTATCAAGCAAAGCCTGAATTTTAATGATATGAAATAAAAAAATTGAGGTGAAATTTAGAGTCATGTGTACTTTAAGGAGGCTCGAAAGGGTTTTCAGCTGAGCGCACACGTGTAAGCCACACATGCAATTCTAAAAGCTGCTCACGTCAGCTCACGATTCAAAGTAGGTCACCAGAAATAAACAAATACCGCTGATTTCGCTCACCTTTCTTCTAATTCCTATACATATGGAATATAAATAGACATCTCCTATTCACAAAAATGACGAAAATTGTACACACAAGGTTTAATGGTCACTTTAATCCGTTTGTGTTGGCCTGTGGCTTCACTCGCGCGTGCACTCGAATTTGCGGGTGACGCATGCGTTTTGCAACTTTACTCGCTTATGTCTCTGCTTCTGGACGGTTTTTTGCATGTAACTTTAGATTAATTAATTTTAAAATGTTAAAAAATTCTCTATGTGAAAAAAGAAATTAGCAACACATTTCAAAAAACTTATTTTTCTGAAAAACTGACCTACAGATTTTGTTGAATTTTAAATATTTTGAGATTTCACCATCCCGTTTTTTCAAAAGAGACAATATATCTTGATTTTAAGGCTCAAAGAAATGCCTTATATCGTTATCGTTATAGTAACGTTATTTTGGTGTGAGAAATCTATGATGGGTACTAAATACCCTGGCCAAATTTTTTCTTGAATGTCAGCCCCTTGAATGTCAAGGTCAGAATATGTTATTTGTTTGAAAAAAGAAGAAACTGTCTCGAGCCTCCTTAAGTCACTGCATGTGATGTATTATTGCCCATTCAATAGGTCAATGGGCTTGTGAATTATTGATGAGTTTTTGTTATCAGTAACCAGTAACTGGGAAACTCACCTCACACATTCCCTTTAGGTGATTGTAGGGCAGTGTTAGGAAGCTTGAGCCAGGATGGTTCTTGGATTGCCACTCCTCTGTCTATTGATCAGACAGCAACTAATTCAGATGAAGTGAAAAGACTCCAGTCAGAGCATCCAGGGGAAGAGAACTTTGTTATCAGGAATGGTCGTCTGTTAGGACAGTTGCAGCCTTTACGTTCCTTTGGTGACATTCAGTATAAATGGGATAAAGTAACTCATTCTCATGTGTTAACACAAGTGTATGGTGGCCCAATAGTCCCACCAAGTATGTACAAAACACCACCTTACCTTACTGCAAAGCCTGTCATTACTCAGCACCACTTGCAAGTACATGACAAATTCCTTATCCTTGCCACTGATGGGCTGTGGGATGTGCTAAGCAATGAGCAAGCTGTTGCTCTGGTGGCAGAGTTGCTTGAACAGCAAGGTAAATGCAAAGGACAGACACCTGTGGATGTTACCACTGCCTCTCAGAATGAGTTGTTGGAACACAATGCTGCTACCTACCTTATCCGCCATGCCTTGGGGGGCAATGACCACAATATTGTTGCACAGATGCTAGTGGTTCCCGACCAGTATAGGCGAATGTGGCGAGATGACATTACAGTGACTGTGGTGTTTTTTAATTCAGAAACCTTTTTATCCAAACTGTGACAGATGTCTGCCTGACAAAATTAATGTAGCCAACTCCAGAGGTGTTAGTAACTCCAAGTTGTTTTGTTTTATTAAATTTCTAGATGTGATTAGGAAAGGATCCATTTTTAGCTTGATGTCTTGATAGAATAGGCTACTTTCAGGATAGCGTCATTTGACTACAACTACCACAATCTATTTAAATTTTGTATTCCCAGCAAAAAGAAATAACAATAGCTCTAATTAGCATGAGACATGCAAGACTTAAAGGATTGTGGTACTTGTTGTCAAATGGTGTCATCATGCAAAAAATTAATGTCCTATTAGCTTGTAACGTTGCCATTAGTGAAAATATGACACTAGTTTAGGATGGTACAATGTATTTGGCCTGTCTTAGCCTTACAGGAATTGTACACATTTAATTTAATAATCATAATTATTAAAATAATGACATGGGTGACAAACTACTCCCTAATTTTGGGGCAAAATTTCAGCATTAATTTATAAATTGCCGTGTAAAATTACAATGTTGGCCATGGCGACTTGTGGACGTAATTTGTCATCCATGATATTAATAGCTAATCAAATGGTATACTCGTGAAATTAGGGAATAATTTCACTTGCGTTTTGTCCAAAATCAAGTATTTTCCCTTGCCTAAGGACAGTGCCTACTATTGTTATTGCACAATACTTTTTGCGCATCTCGAGAGACTCGTATTTCCTATGGGTGGTGCTTATTCATACAGCAATTGAGAAAGCACATCTTAGCAAGTGCTCTTGGTATCCAAAATGAAAATTGGGGGTAACCATGCATATTTTAGGGATAATTAAGCTTTAATTTGGAAAAGAACGCCATACATTGCTTTGTACTTTAAAGCTTTTTACAAATAGTGTTGATTGATTATCTTCAATAAATGCGTGGTTATCCCCAATTTTCTTTTTGGATTTCAATAACACTTCTTAAGATCTGCTTTTCCCGCATATTCAGCAAACAGCGCAAAAATACCTTTGAATTAGTAGACACTGACCCTAAAGGCTTGGGAAATTATTTGATTTTGCACAGAATGTGCTTGAAATTATTCCCTAATTTCACTCATCACCATTTGATGTTACCCATAAAAATTCAAGACGTCATTATGTAAGGACACAACATAATTTATTAGAAGATTTTTATCTTTTTGTTATACTGCTGTTTTGATTTGCATAAGTATCACCTTTAAAATTTTGTTAATGCTTACTTTTTACTTTTAACAGCATTCGATTAAAATCATTTTATTGTAATGAAGTGAAGGCCCTTCAATAAGCAAAGTATCTCGGACATGTTTTGAGTGAAAAAAGGAAAACTATTAACTTTATTCAAGTAAATATAACAGAAGGTTGGATAACTATACATGTATGTTTTGCATGAGCACCAGCTACATGTACATATCCATCAAGGGGATACAGTGTTGTTGTTTGGTTGTAAAGGCATTTTTGTTTAACATTCCCTCAAAAGAAGATTATCCTTAACGGAGCAAAGTTACCAGTGACGCATGCGTGACAGCCTGCCAAAATTTTTGAAAAAGTTTGAAAAAGGAGTGTGTGGGGAGTGAATATCTTACACAAAATCTGGATCGGACTGGATCGGATCGGATCGGATCGGACCGGACCGGACCAGACCGGACCGGATCCGAACACGAACCCGATCAATAACAAAATCCCCGCCAAAAGTAGATGGTCACTAGATAACATGCTGAAGACAGGAGAAGTCGAATTCTGCGCCTTTCTGTCTTGTGTAGTAGTCTCCTCATTTGTTGAGATTTGTCGAAATGCTTTTTTTTCCAAAGGTGATTACAGATTCCGAAGCGGAACTATGAAAGATTGACGTCAATAAGTGAATTGACTGCGTACGCAACGGTCTTCTTCTTCAAACATGAAAACTGACAACAGTTTTTTACTTTACCCCAGTCCCTGACAATTGCACAATAGCTTGATTTAGCAACAGAAAGGGAGCGTCAGTTGACGAAAGGAGAGCCGGCAGAATAGTTGGATTCTACTCGCCATCGTCAACTGACATTCCTGTTCTGTTGTCAATTTTTGGCATTTCCTTAAAAAAAAAAAGGTAACGACGTTTTTAAGCCCGTTTATGTTGCATAGGAGTTTTGGGGGTTGATCCTTTTTCCCACACTGTCTTAATTTTGCAACAACATCCACCAACTTTTCCGCCATATTGATTTTGGGTTCACGTCTTGTCTTGTTGTTTCTATGATGCTGGGGTACCAGGCCTCCGATTCCGAGAATGCTTGTGATTTCTTTTTACAGTAGATTGTTTTTGTTTGTTTTTTTAATCCAACCGACGGACCCAATATCAGGAAACGCATTCTACGGTAAACGGAAAAAAAAGGAGATGGCATAACACACCCAACAGAAAAAAAACGTATTTCTCTACTTTATAAAGCATACAATAATTATAGAAAAAAACTTAAGGAAAATTAAAGACAAAAGAAACTAACAAAATAGGCTTTAAAGCCTAAAATTGGGTCGAAGATTTTGGCAACTGCAATCTACTTTCAACAGACTCTTTATATACATATTTTTCGCCTTATCGGATTTCCATCTACCATAGAGCATAATTAATCTGTCCGAACAATGAGATCTAGCTAGGTTCTTTCAGGCATAGAAAAGCCTTGTTGGGAAAACGGCAGAGATGTCGACCAGAACTCTCTGTGAAAAATGACTAAAGAAAAAGGATAAAGCAAGACACGGCAAAATAATAAAAATGACAGCGAAAAAAGAATGAAAAGGTAAATGGATAAATAGACCGCAGCATGAACAATGCAAGACTCTGGAGAAAAGCATGCAGAAATAATAACAGACTAATTCCATAAACGGAATAATAAATGCCTTAACTGCAAATGCTGTGAAAGGATAATAGAAGGACATAAGTACTTAGGAGGAAAAAGAAAACCGACCAAACTGTTTATTTTTGGGTGTGTTCCTTTCGGTGACTCCCAAAATATTAATAATAATAATAATAATAATAATATAATAATAATAATAATAATAATTTATTATATGGCTGTCTCACAAGGACTGGGAACTACCAAGTTCACGAATTTGATTGGCTGAAATCGATATTGGCCGCGGTCTAGATTTTCCCATCTAGACCAATATAGACTGGCATCTAGACCGGTAATGTTTTGCGGCGATAAGATGCAAACTAAAATGCAAAAATATTGAGTATTTTTTTCTACCAATATTTATTTATGGAAGTGCCAAACAGCATGATGACAAAAGAGAGGATGACGAGCAAACATTGACAGAATTAAGTTCAGCTCATCGCCACTCATCGCCGTTCACAAGCAAGATGTCAGTTAGTACAAACCATTTACATTAAACGAATTAAATTGTTCTTGTTTGCCATATAATAAACATCTTATTAACCGAGCTTAGTCGTGTAGATTCTCCCATACAGACCTTCTGCTCGGTTAATAGAAGCTAAAACTTCATTAACGTGTCAAGTGTTCTAGTTTTTACAAGTAAAAATTAATTGGGGACACCTAATTAAAACTGATTAGACTAAGCTAATAATAATAGTAATAAAATAATAGTAATAAAACTATGTACAAACAATATAAAATTAATTAAAGCTAAGTTTTACAGTTTTCACAGTAACATTTGATAGGTCAAGGGCCCTGACTTGATTTTTAAATGCAATTAAAGAGTCAGCCATTTTAATTTATTTGTGAAGCTTCGACCAAATGTAAGGTCCCATGTACCTAAAGCTATGTCTTCCATATGTAACGGTGTTACATCTTGGTAAGGAGAAATCGTCTGTATTCGTAAGATTGTACCTACTCATGTCACAACTAAAAAGTTCAGGAATATATGATGGAACTAAATTAGTCTTAACTTTGTACATAAATATGGCCATGTCCTGGAGCCTACGATTACATAACGTTGGAAGTCTTGCTTTGTCTAGAAGTGCTTCATAAGTGCTAGTCCTGTCACAGTAAATAGCTCTCAATGCTCGCTCCTGCAACCTTTCAAGCTTTCTCTTGTCTGAAGAGCGACAATGGTGCCATACTATATGACAATATGTAACCTGAGGTAAAATAAAAGCTTTGAAAATTCTCAATTTAGCTTCAGTTGGTATCAAGTTCCTAAACCTCATAAGTACTCCTACTTTCCTTGTCCCCTTAGTACAGACATTGTTAATATGCTTAGTAAAGTTCAATTTATCATCAATTGCTACTCCCAAAAGATCAATCCCAGGACTTGATTTTATAATAAGGTCCTTTATATTTAAGCAGAAACCCATAAGGGTTGAAACGTGTAACGGTCCCTTGTGTGCTGGGAAACAAGCTTCTGAATATTCAATTTGCTAAGTACCATATTTGGAACAACAAGAGTGAGGGGTTTCCAAATATGGTACTTAGCACTGAAACATTCAACCAATCAGTACGCACTGAATATTCGGAAGCTGTGAACGCGCGTTACACGTTTCAACCCTTAAGGGTTTCTGATTTAAGTTCATTCCCTTTTTCTTGTATCTTGATCCCAGACTGATAACGTGAAATTTATCTTGGTTACACTTGAGTAGGTTTTGCTGATACCATTCAGAGGTACGGGTTCCCTCATCGTTCAGGATTGTTTCTACATCCTCAATCTTCAAGTCTCTCCAGAAGAGTACACTTGGTGGTCATCAGCGTACATGGCAAGCCTACTCGCGTGAATATTCTGAACAAGATCGTTTTGAAATATGTTCCAAAGTAGTGGCGCTAGGTTTGATCCTTGTGGACAGCCTCTGCTTGCTTCTCTCCATTCACTGAAACCTCCTGATCTCATCCGTACCCTGTTTTTTCTTTCTGTAAAATAACATCTCATCGTGTCTATTGCACTTTCCGAGAAACCATAGGCCCACAACTTTGCTAACAATAATGGCGGATGGAGTGAATCAAATGCCCACGTGTTTGTTGTCCAGTACTGTCAGCTTCCAATCCTCTACCAGCTTAACTAAGGAGGTCTCACAGCTGTTTTTCTTACGATAAGCTGTCAGGTTATTGTTAAGACGAGGCTCCATAAAAATAGTTAGCTGTTTACCCAGTAACTGTTCGAAAACTTTACCCACTGCGCTCAGGACTGTCACCGGTCTGTAGTTTCTAACGTCCCTTGGATTATCCTTTTTATAAACAGGGATCCATTCCCCTCTCTTCCATTCCACGGGCTTGTAATTTTCATCAATACAAGTACCGTAAAGACTCGCAGATAAGCCGCACTCGCAGATAAGCCGCATCCCGAGTTTAGAAACTCAAATTTTGGAAAAAAAGTTTTTCATGAAAAAAACTCGAAAGAAATCCAAAGTCGAGGCCATCAAGTGTTCTGTCTTCATCCAAGGCAAACTCACCAACAATGGATCGAAAAATACTTTGAAGTCTTACCCGTAATTTTAGCTCTTTAGTAGAATAAACATCATGTCCACCACTTATGACATATGATTGATATTATTCTGGTATTTGTTCACAGGTATTTCTCCATGCAAGGCAGTTTTTCCATAGAATTTTACGCGTAAATTTGTTGTTTTCTCTTGCATGCACTGTGCGAAGCTGTGTAGCCAGGCATAATATCGGACGATGGAAGACTGGACACCGAAATTTAGGTCGTAATTTCATGATACGCTATCACGAATATATGCAAATGAGTTAAAGGAAAGTGTTAGCTATTGCTCATGTACACTAAACTGAACTGTCTACATAGCAACAGCTATCTACACTGTCTACAGTAGGAACAGCTATCTACACTATCTACAGTAGGAACAGCTATCTACACTGTCTACAGTAGGAACAGCCATCTACAGTGTCTACAATGGAAACAGCTATCTACAGTGTCTACAGTAGGAACAGCTATCTACACTGTCTACAGTAGGAACAGCTATCTACACTGTCTACAGTAGGAACAGCTATCTACGCTGTGTACAATGGGAACAGCTATCTACAGTGTCTACTGTAGGAACAGCTATCTACACTGTCTACAGTAGGAACAGTTATCTACACTTTCTACAATGGGAACAGCTATCTACACTGTCTACAGTAGGAACAGCTGTCTACACTGTCTACAATGGGAACAGCTATATACACTGTCTACAGTAGGAACAGCTATCTACACTGTCTACAGTAGGAACAGCTGTCTACGCTGTGTACAATGGGAACAGCTATCTACACTTTCTACAGTAGGAACAGCTATCTACAGTGTCTACAGTAAGAACAGCTATCTACACTGTCTACAGTAGGAACAGCTATCTACAGCGTCTACAGTAGGAACAGCTATCTACACTGTCTACAATGGGAACAGCTATCTACAGTGTCTACAGTAGGAACAGCTATCTACACTGTCTACAGTAGGAACAGCTATCTACACTGTCTACAGTAGGAACAGCTATCTACAGTGTCTACAGTAGAAACACATATCTACACTGTCTACAATGGGAACAGCTATCTACACTGTCTACAGTAAGAACAGCTATCTACACTGTCTACAGTAGGAACAACTGTCTACGCTGTTTACAATGGGAACAGCTATCTACACTTTCTACAGTAGGAACAGCTATCTACAGTGTCTACAGTAGGAACAGCTATCTACACTGTCTACAGTAGGAACAGCTATCTACAGTGTCTACAGTAGGAACAGCTATCAACACTGTCTACAATGGGAACAGCTATCTACAGTGTGTACAGTAGGAACAGCTATCTACACTGTCTACAGAAGGAACAGCTATCTACACTGTCTACAGTAGGAACAGCTATCTACGCTGTGTACAATGGGAACAGCTATCTACAGTGTCTACAGTAGGAACAGCAATCTACACTGTCTACGGTAGGAACAGCTATCTACAGTGTCTACAGTAGGAACAGCTCTCTACACTGTCTACAATGGGAACAGCTATCTACAGTGTCTACAGTAGGAACAGCTATCTACACTGTCTACAGTAGGAACAGCTATCTACAGTGTCTACAGTAGGAACAGCTATCTACGCTGTGTACAATGGGAACAGCTATCTACAGTGTCTACTGTAGGAACAGCTATCTACACTGTCTACAGTAAGAACAGTTATGAACACTATCTACAATGGGAACAGGTATCTGCTTTGTCTACAGTAGGAACACCTATCTACACTGTCTACAATGGGAACAGCTATCTACACTGTCTACGGTAGGAACAGCTATCTACACTGTCTACAGTAGGAACAGCTGTCTACGCTGTGTAGAATGGGAACAGCTATCTACACTTTCTACAGTAGGAACAGCTATCTACACTGTCTACTGTAGGAACAGATATCTACACTGTCTACAATGGGAACAGCTATCTACACTGTCTACAGTAGGAACAGGTATCTACACTGTCTACAGTAGGAACAGATATCTACACTGTCTACAGCGTGTTAACAGCTATCTTCACTGTCTACAGTAGGTACAGCTATCTACACTGTCTACAGTAGGTACAGCTATCTACACTGTCTACAATGGGAACAGCTATCTACACTGTCTACAGTAGGAACAGCTATCTACACTGTCTACAATATGAACAGCTATCTACACTGTCTACAGTAGGAACAGCTATCTACACTGTCTACAGTAGGAACAGCTATCTACACTGTCTACAGTAGGAACAGCTGTCTACGCTGTGTACAATGGGAACAGCTATCTACACTGTCTACAGTAGGTACAGCTATCTACACTGTCTACTGTAGGAACAGATATCTACACTGTCTACAATGGGAACAGTTATCTACACTG
>NC_090883.1:14157805-14162805 GCF_036669925.1 Montipora capricornis
AATTGTTATTCAGTTAATGCCAACAACTCAGAGTCACCGATACCTTGTGCTATCCCTGTAAAATATTCAACAAAGCAATCGGCGACCATTGTTTGACCTTTATGCCACTGCCACAATTTTCCAAAATTATCGCACTGTCATCAACATCTTGATTTTTAGAGTCTAGAAAAGGCTTGAAAACTTTATAGAACTCTCTTGGGTTGTGATTCATCTCTTCTGTCTTAGATTTCCAGTACTGCTTTAATGATCTTCTCCTAAGCTTCGTAGCAACGTTCCTCCATTTCCTTTTCAATTGTAGATTCTCGTCTGTTGGATTCTTCGCAAATATCTTAGAATATTTTCTCTTCTTTCTAATTGCATCCTTCCATTGATCTGTCATATAGGGAACGTCCTTCGATCTGACTCGTTTTTTCCTCAAAGGGATATGCTCCTGTAAGACGTCATTTAGAAGTGCGCTCCAATAAAAATACTGATGGTCGATGGGGTCAAATATTTCACCGACATGCCATGGGGCGAAACTTATGTCTTGCAACAGCATAGCTTCATCAATACTTTTGTGACTTCCAACAGTGATAACTGTACTTGAATGATGAATAACTCTCTCTCTCATAATTCCATAAACCATCGCGTGATCACTTATACCAGGCTCGTAAACATTCGCTGTTCTAAACAGCTCAGGTTTATTTGTCATCATAACATCTAACAATGTTTGACTTGTTTTAGTCACTCTTGTTGGCTTCTTAATTAGACACTCCAGGTTGTGTATTTGCTCGAGGTCACATAGGATCTTGCCTTCATTTTCATCTGGTTTCAACCTGTCCATATTCAAATCAACAGTGACTACAATCAATTGCCTTTGTAAGGATGCCCAAGAGATTATATCATTCAAATCACTTTCCAATCTATTATAATAGTCCTTTCCTACCGCTTTCGGGGGTCGATATATGCCCAGAACAATAGCATCGTGTCTTCCAAATTTTGATTGCAGGGCTAATGCCTCGAATGTGGTAAAGTTTCGCGGCAGCTTTAGCTTCTTACGGTATATATTATAGCCATCTACCTTAAATTGTTTGCTTGGGTATGATGAATCAATTTTTGTTTCCGATTAGAAAATGTCTTGTGCCTTGAAATCGTTTATCAATAATTTCAAATCTTCGAATTTGTTTTGCAGACTGTTAATGTTTAGATGCATAATAAGCAATTCTCGCCCGTCCCTTTGCCTACTGTCAACGATCCGTGACGATGAATTCAAAGGGCCATCATTTGCAAATTCACCTTGCTCAACAATGGCAGGACATTCTAACAAACTAGAAGCGAACTCTAATGAAGAATCCATAAAATCTTCCAGGGCCAGTTTCGGCAAAGAGCAGGGTGCACACACCCAGTCCAGATCCGGATGATCTAAATAATATTGGAAGCCGGCTCTTGACAACTGGAGACATTTCGCATGACACCAACACTTGCATTGAGAACACAAGATGGCATCCTGATTACTTCGTAGAGCTTTACCGCACTCTTTGCAGGGAAATTTCGGAACCGTAGTTTTCCATGCAGGCCCAGGATTGCTATGAATATCCCCACAAAGCGCCAGTCGAGTTACTTGATAGCTACTAGAGCCATTAACAGAATAAAGTATTCTTACACATGAGTAGCACTTTCCACGACGCTTTCGATGTCGAACATAGCTACCGATGCCAACTTTATCAGTCGTGCAGCACCAGAATAGTTGAAACCAGCCGTCAATCTCCCCTACACTAATGCTAGGGTAGTTGACAGACAGTTGATAGCGATTATCACTGCTTGAACATTGACAATTCCCAACATAAAGGCAAAGGAATACCACCCATAGAAAAACGTGTCCGGCCGCCATCTTCTTCTTCTTCTTCTTCTACAGAATCTTCTGGAGTCTTTGAACTCAACAAAATTGACAAGAACTCTGTCAACGAAAAAATGGAGTTCCCACCTCCATGGTTATTTAGGTCGTGCGGGTCGTCAGTGAAGAAATGGTGAATGTCATCTACAATTAAACCGACCAAATAGCATCGAAGGCAGTTGCACCAATATTTTTATTGCGTCCTTCATACTGTTCATAGGCTGCTGGTTCACCTCAAAACGGATTTTTGATCAGAGATTCAGCAGATTTCAAGGTCGAAAGGAACGCAAAATCCGAATAATCCAAATGCGTTCGAGATAGCTGCGTCAAGACAACTGTGTTTTCTCCTTTTTGACGAAGACTGTGATGAAACTTTGGAGACATGATTCATCGTCAATTCAAACAGTGAGGATAACGTCTTGGACTTAAATTAATCGAACAACCTCAGAGGATGAAGCGAGCGAATGTCTTTGACCTGTGGCAGACCGTGAAATTTGACCAACAAGATCAAGTGCGTATTGTAAAGCAATTGCGGTTAATTTTTGCCATCGATTTAACGAGACAAACTAACTTCCGAGTTAGGATTTCGAGTTAGATTTTCGAATGAGGATTTCGACTAGGATTTTCGAGTAAGGATGTACAGTTGGTGTTTTTAGAGATGGTTACTAGTAATCCTGCCTTAACGAATCGGCTAGTGTGTCCTTAAACCCTCTCGTAGAATGGGCCATTTCCGAGTTGCCGTTTGTCTCGGTTTCAACTATTGTAAGGGAAATGAGTTTGATTTGCATAGCAATTCCCAACTCATTTCCATTTGAATGGTTGTGCACCAGAACTCACTTTGAAACTGAGGCATGCAGCAACTCGGAAATGGGCTATTCCAGTGCACATGCAGTCAACAAAAGAATTCCTGTAGGGGTGGGGTTAGTGTTTCTCCTTTTATTCTGCGACATCACCATGTGATGCATACATGAACTTAGGGGCAAGACATTGAGTATTACATGAATTCAATACACGCTCCACATTTCAAAAATGGCAAGATTGGGAAAAGAAAAAAAAGATTGTCGGGCGTAAATCGAAGGTAAGATCTAGAATTGATTTTTCGTGTCATATCTATTCTGGTGGTACAAATTTAGAAATCCGCGTTAAGAATTAGACACAACAAAAGTCAAATATATAAATCCTACAATTCCCCATATTTTGAATACCAACTAATGGCTCCAATGCTGCTTTAAAGCGCTTTCCTAGTTCTAGTTGCGCTCTTGTACGCGTCATCCAATTAAATAAGATATTTATAAGCCTCCTCGCAATGGAGACTCAAGACCTGCCCAATCCCTCCTGCTCACGTTTCCAAAATAAAGTGTCAGCTACTGTTTCCAGTCAAAAATACAATTACGCAATACTTATTACTAGGATAGATTAAACAAGATTGCCGTTAACGATCTTTCATCCTCGTTCTTCTCCATCTTGAAAAGACCTCAAGACGATGAGCAACACCGCTGACAAAGTACATAGTGTAAAGCCACTGAAAATTTATTGGAAACCCCGCCAAAAAAATCTTAACTCGAAAATCCAACTCGAAATCCTAACTCTGTAAATAGACAACCTTCGATTTTAACGACTTTCCCAGTGGTCAAAAGGCGAGAGAGGAGAACGAAAAATACGAAGAAATGAGGAGTTTTCCTGGAGTAAACACTAACGCATGTGGCGGCGCCAAAGAAGGCCTTCGCGTAATATGCTCCGGCTGCAAAAAGCGCTGTTGAAGGTATAGAGATTCCTTCACGGAAAGCGTGCGCGTACGGTATTTTCGCACGAGTTGGTGAAGTATCTGAAATCCAACGAGTGAGATTTCTGATACAAAACCAACGAGTGTGAAAATCCCGTACAAAGCGCTTTCCATGCTGTAATTTGTTTATTTTATACATACTGAGATTTTTTTATTTATCCAGCTTTAATTGGTTCTCTAAAATAATTACGAAACTCCTGTTTTAAATTCTCTTCGAAAAATTAAGTTTTTACTAAAATCGACATGTGAAAACATCACCAATCAAAAATCATAACTGCATGGTGCAAAGGATAGCAAACATTTCAATATATGGAAGGTTCAATATATGGAACTGCTCGTTTGTAAATAACGAAATAAGCAAGAGACCTCACGTGCTAACCCTGATGTGTTAGCTATAGCCAGCAGGCATAACATGCTCACGCTGAACCTCCGAAGCCGAAGGAAAATACATTTCCTTCTCCCTCACTGCGTTCGTGCGAAGGAAAATCATTGCGCAGGAAAATCATTTCCTTCTCCAGGACGGTGAAGCATGAAACATGCCACAACAATGTAAAGGCAGGCAGTGTGCGAACACTTGCCTGTCATGTTGAAAAACAAAGAAAGGACAAGGACAATACCCCGAAAAAGCGGCCTGTCGTCATCAGTCTTAAATTGAGTCTATTGGGAACCACAACAACCACCTAACCAAAAAACTGTTCCAGTCAGTTGTGAATGATCCCTCAAATAAATTACATGATTTGCTACCGGCACGTTGTAATGTCGGATATAACTTAAACTGGCTAAAACCATTTTTAACGCTTCCAAATGACGCTCTTATTAGAAGGTTCGGCACATACATCATCAAATTAGACTAATTACTATAAAACATATAAAAAACCGGAAATAAACACTACTCAAGCTAAATACACTTTTACACAATAGAACTAAATGTAAAAACTAAATGCATATATGAGCTCGGACGCTAAGATAAATAAGTAAATATGCGTACGTCCAGTTAACCTGAGCATAAGCGGCATTCCCTCCCACATCCTTCAAGAATTGATGTTATATCCTTTTTACGTATCATTGTCCTAAAAGCTGCCAAAGTTCTAATATTTCTCTCTTTCTTAGGCAGGACGAGAATAAGCCATCTTTCTCGTTGAACTGCGAAAAATATTTAGCTAAATTTATATCAGGACATGCAAGTCATGTTTATCGCTAGATACTTCCGAAGAAACGTCCACAAATTAGAGCACATTATGTCTATGTAAGTAATCATCCTTAATGTCCGACTATTTATCTTCACTTTTCGTAGTCTTGTTATCGATTTCTTTTAATCATTCTGAATTAAACCATAATGTGCTC
>NC_090883.1:14165305-14187805 GCF_036669925.1 Montipora capricornis
GGCCAAGGTCTATAGGGGACAAGGTGCCTGATTCGTTTTACGGCCCCAATACCAGAGGCAATATTTTCATTATGGCTTCTCCAAGTAAGTTGTCTTTGTAAAACCTAAAGGTTGTCTGTTTTGGCACCCAGTACAATTCTGGGATGGAAATTGTGTATGACTTTAGTCTATTAAAATCAAGATGCCTATGACCTCAGAACCAAGAATATACAACGCACTACAAAAATAATGCACGAGAATTGCAAGCAAGAGCCTAAGGCTTGGTTTTGTGCAAAACTTTAGCCAACCACAAGCCTTGCAATAAAAAACCAAAGCAATTTATTGCATAATTTAAATACTCGGTTTAGAGCAACTCCAATATCCACCAGCATCAGAGGTGATGCTAGGGTTCGAACCTGAATTGTTCAGGCGTGCATAGAAAAGGCAATTGTGTATAATGTCCAGGTAAGTGTCAGAATAACTTCTCCATTTTGTAACATTCATTTCAGTTAATAATAATAATAATAATAATAATAATAATAATAATAATAATAATAATAATAATAATAATTAGTTTGCGTTAAAAATGTCCACAGTACAACTTGATTTAATATCCTGTGGCAGAAGATCCCACAGATCCGGAGCTGCAACTGAAAAGGCCCGTTTTCCATAGGAGTTCAAGTTAAACCGTGGGTTAACTAAAAGGTTTTTGGAAGAAGACCTCAGATTGCGACTAGGCTGGTATGGTTGAGGGAGTTCTTGTATGTAGGTTGGATCTTGTCCTCGAAGCGCTTTGTAGGTGATTAGAAGAACTTTAAATTCTTTGCGAAGGTGAATTGGTAACAGTGAAGACCTCTAAGGACAGGAGTAATATGGCAGAATCTTGGAGATTGGGTAATGAGACGGGATGCTGCGTTCTGAACGTGCTGTATTTTTTGAATAAGATAAGAAGGAAGACCATACAGTAGTGAGTTACAGTAATCAAGTGTAGAAACAATAAGAGCTTGAACGATAATCTTAGCAGAGTCGGGAGTAAGATATTTACGTTTAAAACCTATGGTACGAAGATGATAGAAGGACGATTTACACACAGCGTTTACATGGAGGTTTCATGGAGAGTGAAGGATCAACAATAACACCAATGTTACGAGCACTCGTAAAACAAAGAACAGTTTCATTACATATATCAACAGAACACAGTGTTGGACGAGGGCGATAAATGGAGGATATCAAAAGAACTTCTGACTTATCTCTGTTCAATTTTAGCTTGTTCGAAAGGATCCATGCATAAATATCCTTACGCAATTAATCAATTTAATTTTACTTTGATTCATATCACTGACGGATGACGTCTTCAAAGCAATGTAGAGGTGGGTATCGTCAGCATAAAAGTGATGAGACATCTCATGGATAATCTAGCGATCTTGCCGAGAGGCGATGTATACAACAAGTATAGTAGGTCCAAGGACACCGCCCTGGGGTACACCGAAGTTAAGGTCATGCAAAGTGGAGTTCGAGCCACGAACCCTAACAAACTGTGTATGATTGGAAAGATACGATTGAAAAGATACGATTGAAACCATTCCAAAGCAGTTCCAGAGATGCCAAAGGAATTAAGTAATCGTGTGAGGAGGATATTGTGGTCCACTGTATCAAAAGCAGCTGAGAGATCGAGGAGTATCAAGATGACCGAGTTATGCTGATAGACGCGAATAAGAGCTGTCTCCGTGTTATAGTTAAATTGCAGGGAGATTGAAAGGTTTCACCGAGACCATTGCTGTTTAAATATTCAGTCAGCTGTAGCTGTTTAGCGACACATTTCTCGATAATTTTGGAGATAAACCGAAGATTAGATATAGGTCTGAAGTCTGAACCGGATCCAAAGATGGCTTCTTAAGCAGCAGTTTAATTATAGCTTGCTTGAATAATTCAGGCATCCGGCCAGATTCCACAGAAATATTAACAATCTTGCTAATAATTGGTAAAATAGTAGGAAGAAGATGTTTAAGTAAACAACAGGATCTAGTTCGCACGACTTAAAAGATGTTGAGCTATTAATATTCAAAAGTTCTGACGACGGCACAGCCAAGTACATGTTTAGTTGACAATCAGTAGTGCAGTCTTCAGCACCAGAATCCTTATGTGCAACTTGGTCAATGTCATGGCGAATTTTCCTGATTTTGTCTCCAGAGAAAAAGATAAAATCATTATCCAGAGAAGCTGGTGTATCATACTCAAGGCGCTGTTACACTGGGCAATTTCTCTTCTTGCAACTTGTCTCGCAATTTTGTTGCGACACAAGTTGCACGAAATATTGCCTAGTGTAACAAACTCTGCAACACACATTTCTTGCAATTTTTTTGTTGCCGCAATCGTTGCGAAAAGTAAAAGTCAGTTCTACTTTACGCAACGCGTCTCGCAACGTTGCAAGGAATTTTTGCCACGTTGCGCAGTGTAACACCTTCCCTGCAACTTGTGTAGCAACGGTTTGCGGCACCAGCCAATGAAAATGTTCCTTTAACGTGATCATCCAAACGAGACAAGTTGCAAGAAACGTTGCCCAGTGTAAGACGATTCAAGCAACATGTATCGCAACGCGCAATTTGTGTCGCGACAAAATTGCGAGACAAGTTGCAAGAGAAATTGTCTAGTGTAACATGCAGCGCCTTTAGGATACTTCGCTTCAGAACGCCGGTGAAGTAGTTTACTAAATATTGCGAAAAGCGACCTCAAGTTAGACTGATTCTCAGTGACTAAATTTGAGTAATATTGACGTCTTGATGCAGATAACAGGGTCTTGGGGGCTTTGCATTGATGACTGTAAGCTTCACGATCACACAAGGAGCGGGTAGCGCTGTCTCTTCTTCCTCTTCACCAATTTGATTTCCTCAGAGTACCATGGTGCCAGTGTAACAATGTTCTTCATTCTCGACAGCTCAGTCATCTCGACCTTGCAGTTGTAGTTATTCCTTAATAGGTGACATGGTGTTTTTCATCTCTTGGTATGGGTTCACTCAACAAGGGAACCAGTCCTTTCGGCTGAAACTCTCCCTTCATTTATGACTTAAAGAACATTTTTCATTTTATTTCCAAACAATTTTAATTCACCTCACGTGTGGTGGTTGCATTTACTTTCAGTCTCCTTAAGGGAATTCTTGAGACAACACAATTATTTTCAGAAGCTGGATTGGACTCCCAGATAACTTACAAAGGCAAAGCCTTCAGCACCTACACTGTACTAGAAATATTAAGGGCTTAAGTCAGGGTCACATTTTCTGATTTGTAAAGTAGGATGCTCAGCTATGTGGAGTTTTTCCACCAAGAAAACGTTACTCAGCGTTAAACTAAACCACTGTCACAGGAGTCCTCAGGTTGATGTTATTGTGACAAACGAAAAGGTGCATTCAATTGGCCCCATTTTGGAATAAGAATAAACTCATAAGCTACTAAATTGTCCTTTGGTCCTTTGGAAGTAACTTCAGGAAGACTGCAATCTCTTTTGCATTCCAGTTAACATCAAAATATCCTGGAGGAAAAGATTTACATCTTTGTTCAGGGATAAGGCTAATTTATTGAGGATAAACCCAGGTTTTCCACTTTATGTAACTCACTCCTGGGTCAAATGACCAATAGTTTTGCCCACTCTTTCTTATTCGTGTCGCACAAAAGGGGTAGCATTTTCAGGTGAAAATAGGAACACAGTTTCATTAGTAGGAATATTTTCCTTACAAAACAAACTTATTTCATTATTTTATTCATTATTTGCTCAGGGAAGGAATTTCTTCATTGAAAACTCTTTGCCGTAAAGTAAGGCATCAGATATTCAATGGAAAACCATTGCAACTCTTGAAAACGTTCTGGGAATATCGTGGTGTTAAAGTATGGCAAACATTGATGTCAGATACAAACTCTAATGCAATGAATTTGCTTTAATTCTCACACCATCATAGGATGGCCTTATGCATTCTATCTTCAATTATCCTTACAAGCATTGCTCCATTGAGTGATAATGATTTTGAATGAAATTATTATGACTGCTGGGTGAAGATTGTTTTTGTCACTACTGTATCCAAATGCCACCTTAACTGTTGTATGACCGGAGTCAGAGATGAGCAGCTGCAAGCAACAGCACCATTACGAGGGAGGCTGAATGTTTTTACAGTCAGTCACTCTTTTAACCTGAATTTACAGTATGACTTGGCCTGCCAAGACATCTACTTGTACTGTCCATGAATTCCTGAAAGCGAGTACTGAGATTTAAAGAAATGTTTCTGCTCTGGGGCCGGTTGGCTTGTTTATACAATGTCTGAAAGAATGCAGGCATGACATCAAAGCGATATATCTCTTGCAATGCATGTTTGGTTGCCAAGCAACATCAACACTCGTTCTTTAACACTAAAACGGTGAATGCTTGTCCCTTCAAAAACCCCTGCTCTCTTAACGCTTGGAAAATTCTGTGCGAAACTATGGCTTATTAATATACCTGATGGCTTCTTTTCCCAACACCAAAGCATGTCTTGACTTAGAAGCATCAATGTCAATTTTGTCAAGTTTCTTTTCGGAAAACAAAACAACTGATTCTGCCATCAATGGCATCTCGCATCCACTACATCTGACTGTAAAACCCACCAGAAAACTCCAACATTGCAAATCAAGAGTTGTTCTTGGAAGCAACCATTCACGAATAAAGCCACTTTCATTTTAAAGCATTCTCATTTGAAAATTTTATTCTCCATTTGATCCACCACAATTGGCAGAGAATTGTATTCCGCCAGATTTCCTGACTAGTTGAGGATGCATGATTGATACTGCAGTGGACCATCAAATGCTCAGATAATTTTATCCAAGAAGATTATCTAAAGGTGAACCATGATGCTGCTGGTCAAGACACTTCACCAGTACCTTCTTTGGAAATGGACTGAGGAATCAGAACCGAGGTTTCTCTGCTAAGAATGGAACTGGCCAGTACAAGCTGATTGGCACACCAGATTATTGTACGGGTTGCACGAGTGTGTTGTGTCAGTGTCTTGACGGCTAATATTAGGGCTCTCAGTTCTGCAAATAAAACAAAAAAAACTGTCAAACAGGTGTATGGAATTTACATTTTGTGAAAATCTAGTTGCCTTTAACATTTCATGTAGGAAGATATCCTGCATGTGGTTTTTGGTGTTTTCACTGCGTGATAAAGACTGCCACTTTACAAGGGTAACTTGTAGGAAATTAGAAATTTGGTTCCCTTCTAAGCTAATATATATATGGTTCTCTTTTTACTCTGCAGTGAAAGGTGAACAAATCATTTTCCCACTAATATACATCAATGCAAACAAGAGTCAGGATTATAGAGGCATCTTGTTTATTGGTACAGTAGGTAGATCGCAACGATACGGGCGGTGGCAGAAAAGAAAGAAAGCAACAGTACTAAATCCTTACAATTCATGTCAATGACAGAATGTTAGGGTCCAATTAAATGTATAATCAAATTAATGTTACAGCTGCAAAAATTGACATTGACAGTGTAGTGAGCAAGAGATGCCGCTGAGTGACCTTGACTTACAAATCATGCCTGTTATACTACGAATGAAGCAGCAAGCAAATGCCTCCTACATACATGTAGTAACAACCACATGCTAAGCAAAGCGTGCATTCCAACATGCAAGAAAATACCTTTTTGCTTTCCTCAACTTTCCCTCAGTTACACAAAGACAGCAGGAAAGTACAGAGGAATTATATACTTATCCCTTGCCTAACCTAATACATCTTTGTATACTATGCTGACAAATGGCAAAATGTACTGTACATATTGTAGTCTACAACAGCAACTTATGTATAAGCCGCACCCCAAACTTTCAAGCATGATTTTGGAAAAAATAAGATCCAAAAAGCACTCTTGCAAAAAAACAAAAAAGGTGGTCGTTTGTTCGCAGATGCTGTTAACAATAAACTTGACGAAATCTAATGCTGCGTATTCGAAGCGACATTAATAAGTTAACTGAAAATACCTATTAAAAGCTTCTTTTTAATCAATTTCCCTATTTCCTGTGACTGACAACAGTTGCCTTCATTGCTAAAGCCCGCAGTTGAAATGAAAAGGAAAAAAGCGGCAGGTACAAAACGCAGGTTACAGGTCACAGGTCATTGTTTAACCTATACAGAAAGTATCCTAAACATTCATAAAAGCTAATTTTAGGCCTAATTAGGACTAAAGAAAAGATTTAGGCCTAAGTTTTGCTTTTATGAATGTTTAGGATACTTTATGTATAGGTAAAACAATGACCTGTGCCCTGTGTTTTGTACCTGCCGGGAAAAAAGCGCAGGAGAACGATACAAGACGTTTGCTTGGTAACCAAGCAGTTATTTAACGAGGGAAGTGTGGGCACGGAAGCGTTCGCTTTCGTATCAGCTGTGCATGGATATCATGTTTGTCAAGACATCGATCGGAGAAAAACTTGTTGCTACACTAGCGTTTAACAGCCCCACCGACAAACACGCCGTGAAAGTAGTGAAGGGCAATGAAACGGTCGGCCATGTGCCTAGCGAGTTCTCCCGAATAGCGTAGTATTTTCTTGCACGTAGTGGAGAAATCGGTGTTGAGGTGATCGGTCGTAAACGACATGCTCAAACAAAGTGCAAATGAAACGCTTGGGTTTGGAACCTGAAGATGCAAACAAACGGCTCCTTTTGGAGCCACCACTTCTACCGAAAAAAGTGGTCAACAACAGGTTTCAATACGTTTAATCTTTAGTTACTGAAGGTTTCCAGTTTAACTTGTGACCCCTACAAGCCAGTTCACTCCCTCTGAAAGCAATGGTCTCATGTATAAGCAGCATCCACGATTTTTGGTTCAAAACTTTAGCAAAAAGGTGCAGCTTATACCCGAGTCTTTACGGTACATTGTAATCCAACAGAGGGCAATGATGATCAAAGCAAACTTAACATTCCTGTTTCTCGGCAAAAATTGCACTAAAATTGAAAATCTAAAACTACATAGGTTCAGGTACAGACGTTTTCACTTAAGTGTGGCCAGGTCACGGGGAAAACATGTTCTAACTGGCTGCAAACATGACAACCTTTGTCTGCAATCATTCGAAGTTTGAGGGGTGTTCATGCAAGTTTTCCTAGAATGGCAGCAACACTGGATATCAAAGACTTTTTCCAAGAGATTGACCCGATCTTCTGATAAAGTATGCTTCAAATACTTTCAGTCAGATACAATTTCACAGCTGTTGCCCGCTCCTGATGCTTTGCTGCGATTGTTGAAGGAAATGTCTAAATATATGACAAAGCAATTAATGTCTGGTTCCTCGGGAAACTAGTTAGTTTTGTTTTCCCTCGAGTCCTGATGTTTCCCGAGACGACCATCACGACTCTCGGGAAAACGAAACTAACTGTTTCCCTTGGGACCATACATTAAGTGCATATTAATCCCTAGAAAGCAATGTTATCTGAGCCGCATTCTTTGAATAGCATAAATGGGTTGTTTCATAAGGACTTTGATTTTAAAACTTTGTTTTCTTTGACTTTGAGGATCTCATTATTATACCTGTGGCATCTTGCTGCCTTACACCAGAGGTCAAACTGCTTCTTAAGCAGCTAACACTTTTAAGCTCTTCCTTGCGGCGGTTCTGAAGATCTCGTATTCCATTTTGCCACTGGTCAACCCCTTCGCTTATGCTTACATGCAGTGGGGAGTGCCGAATGCGCTCTATTCTTCCAACCAAGGCTTCAACCTAAAATAATGGTTTTATTTTTGTTAGTTTTTCCAGTAATTATTCCCGTCATATTTAACACTAACGAAATTTTAGTGTTTCCCATCAAAATTCAAACCCAGATCCCACATTGTTCAAGGTTCTTTACCAAAAGCATACAGAAGGTTGAGGTTTCTACATAGTTCAATGAGCTGTGAAGCCATGATAACTCTTTCTCATCCTACCTAGGTCAAAGCTTTGTTTGCCAGGAAGGATGACGAGTCATCAGCCAATATTAAATAAATAAACTCTATTAAATACTTCCCTTGGGGCTTTTCAGTATCTTAGAATTACAATAATACTTAAATGGAAGCATAAAATGAATACGTTAACCAATCCATGTATCAATAATTCTTCACGTCTGTACCTCAAAATGCTATTCTAAAATGAGTTCTTGTGAAACTTGCATATATTTAACAGTTATTCTGCAAAATCGCGCGGAATATCGCCTGATACTTGGCCGAAGAGGCCGTAGGCCGAGTTGGCTAAAATCAGGCGATATGCCGCAAGATTGAGCTGGATAATTGTTTTATTATTCAACACGCTGATGACAAAGAACAATTTTGACCGTTTATTGGACAAAAAGCTCCAAAAACTACCATTTTTATCCCACGACAAACAAAATTACGTATATCACGGAATATACGTTGAGTACGCACGACGAATATTGAGCGCGCTATGACCATATTTGGACATTGTCACAATGTGTTGAATGATAACTTATTATTATTGTTTATTATTCATTTATTACTATTATTTCGCAGGATAATTGTTAAATACAATAAAGTATAATAATAAATCCTATGTATACAATTCAAAGTCCTCCCAAAGCAAGCACTCTAATCTCTGTTTCAAGGGACTTAGTTGCTCGGTAGTGGAAGGACCACTGGCCAGATATCAACTTAAACAACGAAATGCTTAGATCAGTAATGGTTGTGCGCATTTGTGATGTGTTGGCCACACCGAGTTGGTGTAATGGTGTGTTACCTTGCTTTTTTGTTGTTGTTTGTTCGCTTCAAATTTACGTAACACACCGATCTCTTTTGGTGATCCACCTTCCCACACACTTGCCATGGGAGACAGCTGTGCTGTTCCCAACCCAGCTTACCACATTTGTATTTGGAGTTGCCACTTAAAGGGGTGCCTAAAACACCCACCAGGTACGTTAGCTATGCCATGCTGATGAGGCCAAAATCTTGTTGAAACAACTGTACGTATACCTTGGCATGTTCCCGGAAATGATCTACAATCAACTTGTCTATTCTTGATGGATTAGGAGGTGGTCTAACATTTGCAGCATTTCCAGATGACAGTCGTCGCCCTGACCAGAGGTGAGATATCTCTGCTTCAGTCTACAAAATCAAGCAAAAGAGATACCTCGATAACACGAATTACACTGCATGTAAACAAATTATAAGTTTTGTTTTGCTCTCTGTGGCTTGTAAAATTATCTAGATACATGTAACTGCAACTAGCAATAACAATACATAAACAAAAATCAACAATTACAGTACCTTTAAATCAATGGAGATGCAACAAGCGCCCATATGCGAAAGAGAGAAATGAACCATAAATTTTTCAGTTGTCTATCAGAGACAATAATTGCTTAAATTGTCCAGTTAAGTACGAGGATCATTTCTCTCTTTAGTCTATAGCACGCACTTTAAACATATGTACATTTCTTTAAAGTTCCCATTTATTCACTGGGATATCTGCAAGATCCTCCCAACATTTGCACACATTGCAAAAACCAGCATACGGCTAATTCCTGATGGCTGTAAGTTGTGCTCCAGGGTTATACACAGACCGTAGAGCAGCTGCCAGAGGCGTCATAGTAATGCTTTTGGTTTGACCTTGTTGAGCTGCATCGTTGCTGTACTTTGCGGCAACGACTAGCAGACACTTATTATTATTACTGTTATTGTTATTGCTATTAATATTAATATTAATGTTGTTATTATTATTATTATTATTGTAATGCAGAATAAACGTCTGCTCCGACTCTCTTGAGAAACCTCCACGGACATCCATAAAGATGTTGTGCTGAATAATCTTGTATACAGGGTATCTGTTGACTGTATTTTACGGTATTCTCGACATCCTTTGCATCTCTGTTTTCCAACCATGCGCAGCTCATTTCAATGACTATAACTTCCTTGGCATGGTTTTGTCAATGACTGTAATATCGAACCTGTTAGCTTTCGCCTGTGTCGTGTCTGCATGCAGGGGGTCATCCCAGTAGGCAATCGCGCACTCATTCTGGTACATCGGCTTAGGTGTGGTTCTTGAGTACTATGGTTCAACTTCAGTGACGAGGTTTAGGACTTCAAAGAATAGAATCTTGAAAGTGTTGTTATGTCTTTGTAAGTACTTTGTCTGCACCAGTGCACTGCAGCCAGCTAGGATGTGTTGCACATTCTCAAAGGGACTGTCCACATAGGCGTCCACATAGGCGACAGTTTTCCTCAGTGACTTATGACCGCCGCTGCCGTCATCATCATCATCATCATTGTATAGTTTTAGACTTCTTGAATTTTCATTTCAAAGAATGCTAATGTTTAGGTCTATGAAAATCTGTTAAGATCTTCAAATGCCCTGCAAGATTTTCAACCAGGTGAACCATGCCATTTAAAGGCAGAAGAGGAGTAATAAGACCGTCTCCCTGCATACACACTAAGTTTGCTTTGTTGTAGCTAGAACAACAAGGTTTCTGTACACTGTTAAAACAGTAGTAAACAAATCGCTGAACAGGATTTGTTGTATTACACCTACAGCCTTTTTAAGGAACAATATTGACTGCAAAAAAACGACTGATACTGAATTTACCAAGTTGAATCACCTCTCACAAACTCCTTACGTCTGTTACTTGCATGTTAAGTGCGACTAAAAACACATGCGTGAAGGCAATAGCAGACAATCATAATGCTGCTATTGTCCCAAGGAGCATTTGAACCTTACCAACTTCAACTTTTGTGATGTATCAGTTACATTGATTGACCTCTCATAAAATCAAGGCGTCCCCACTCGCCAAGTAAAATCGTCTTGCATTAACCAGTGTAAAATCTGTTAAGTCTCTCTCTCAGGAGGGGAAGGGTAAAGTGGACATACCTAGATGTTCTTAACCTATTCACACCCAAGGCGTCCCCAATTGTCAAGTAAAATCGTCTGGCATTAGCCACAGTAAAATCTATGTTAGTCTCACTCTCAGTTGGGAAAGGGTTAAATGCTCAAGCACAGTACACACCTTGCCAGATCAAAGCTCTGGGACATATTTCCATTTCCCCATTACCTTGCCCACCCACCTGCCCAAGAATTGAGATTCTGTCTGCCAAATGTTTGTGCCCAGGTTTCTTTCAAGTCAAGTTTAGGTTGTGTTCTCCTAACATCAAAAGCAATTACCGGTAAACATTATTACTTGTATTGTTTAAACCACAGAAAGTTCTTGTAACTGGTACCTTCTTTCTTTCTTTCTCCAAACATCTCAGCTGTTCAAAACATTCCTCAATCCTATAATGAAGTTCACTACCTAATGGACTCTTTGTTCGATGCAAAATGGTATGACCATTATACCCATTCTCTTTGACAATATGTTGGGCATTTCGTGCCAAAATGTTTGGCGACAAGTGGTCTCGGCTAGGAGCAGGTTTTTGCCAGGTACCTCCATTGATTTCGTGGCATGCATCAATGTACTGTGGAGCTGAATGGCTTTGTACTTGCCCTGATGAAGGGGAAGATGGTGACATGCTAGATGAACTGCAGTAGTAATTGCTGCTCGTCAATGTCAGGGACTGTGGACGTGCTTTGGGAGATGAAAGAAACTGTGCATGACCAGGAACTGAGCTTGGAGAAGACTGAGAAGGACGAGATGAGCCATTGCTTGAATAGTAACCAGATTCAGAGGAACTCCGCCCAGCAAATTTATCTTTGATGGGAATGAACAGAGATGTGGGTGATCCATTTTGCGATTCAAGCTGTTGTCCAGTGGGAGATGGATATGGAGACAGCTCATCATTGAAACCATTTACTATAGGTGATGCACTGCCTGATGAATTGGTCAGAGAACTTGTAGGTACCAAGGGAGTTGAAGGGAAAGGAGGTGTAGTGCCCAATGAAGAATTTGTCAGACTTGATGGAGGAGAAGGGTCAAGTGGTGATAGTGGGGGTGTGGCATTGGAATTTATTTCAGCTGACCAGATGGTTTGTCCTGGAAAAGAACCAAAGCTTCCTGTTGTGCCATTTACGCCATTGGATGAAGAGGCAGGGACTGGAACATAGCCATTTCGTGGACCAGAGATGGGCCAGGAGTGTGATGTGCCATCAAAACTGAAAATATGAAGCATACAAGATCTTTTCAGATTAATTTAAATTCAAATACATGTACAATTTAATGTGTATGTCGTAGTTCAATTTTATCCCCTGGTTTAATTTATTTTAAACCAGTCCAATTTTGTTTTCAAACCAGTTTAATTTTTTTATAACACCACCCATTTCAACATAGTTGGACATCTTTCTGTTACTTATAAGTCCCGGTAGTACTCTTTATGGAGTATGTATAAAATAAACTAGAGAGATCATTTTCAGATTATTATCACGGTGGATTGTTGTCTCTGGTGCTATCAAAGACCAACAAATTTTAGAAATTAGAGTCAAATGTTTAGCTTACTGATTTGGGTTAAGCACTTATTTTGAAGGGTTACCTTTCATTTTAGGAATTACGGTTAAGGCTTCAATTTAGTGATTAGGGTTATGTACTATCTTATTTGAAACAGCCTTCCAGAACGTGTATGACAACTGAGACCACATACTCCAGGATCAGTTTAGTTTATCTGTCATGCAATTCCAGACTTTTCTGGAATTATCGTACAGTTGGTAACATTCCAGAAATTTCTTTGATGTGACTCAGCAGTTTCCACACCTAGTTCACCTTGTAATAGACTATAAATAGCAACAGAACATTCTAGATGCTTAGAATAAACGTATAAAAGCAGGCTTGTAAGTAATAGAAAAAGCTCTTTTGCCCGAGGGCTTACCCTCGTGGCCAGATGTGATTGAACTTATGCTATGGATGTGATACTGTGATACTGTGATGAAGCTTTAATCAACTGTGATAACTACGGTGGAGCGATAACCTTTGACCTTGCTATACTCGGAGAGAACAAAGAAAGGAAAAAGACAAAGAGTTCAGAGTTCATTATGAAGTCTTCCATTAGAGTTTGTCTACAAATAAATCCAGTGAGTGGAAAGAATCCAGTGAATCAAGAAATTCAAAAATTGTTGTCTACAGCCGGTGGAACTTGGAGTTCAAAGTTGATCAAGATCAATACCTGTAATGGCCATGAAAGAGAGTAAGCCTGCTTTGCTTTACGAACTGCTTAGCTTAATCTTTAACCTTTAGTAATTGTAACAGTGTAAAAGTAATTAAATAATAGTGAAAAAGTGGTAACTGCTCATTGTCACACTTTTGTTGCGTGCCTTATATCGTACTCCGGAGTTCTTTTTTGCTCATGCCTTGTTCGTGGACATCTCTTGGTTATTCCAGCACGTAACATTATCTCCCAGCTAACTTTGCAATTGAAAAAATGGCAGCGGCTGGGAAATTTGAAATGCTTCGAAGTCAGAATATGAGGGCACAGCGCTTAAGAATGCATTCCATCACCACATTTAAAGTGCCCCTGTGATAAGAAAACACTTCCCTTTTTCCTTCAGATTTTGAAAGTGTGTTTGCTTAACACCTGACTGGCCAGTACTCAAAACTGACCGACTGAACCTCAGAGGGTTGGATCCAGGAAAAAGTGATGTCAAAGGCTCACTAGCCTAAAATTTCAGCATGCGACTGCAGCTTAGTATAAATTATTGACAATATTGACAAATGTAGGTCACACAGGCCTCGGAAGAAATTGCTGGAAGCAACAACACCTACACCTACACTTCAAAAAGTGTGATACATTGCGATATCAATGCAGACGGCCAAAACTCAAGCTTCAATAAGTGGCATAAAAGTAGTTTGGACGCTTATGCAAGAATGGGCCTGAAAAGGTATAAACTAAGCATAAATTTGAAAGTACCACTAAAAGCTTTAAAAAAAGATGTCTCCCTCTCCCCAATTGAGGACATGAATCCCTTTTCAAGCTACATGTATGAAGGCACACAGTTAATTCAGTTGGTAGAGCATTGCACTGGCATCGCAGAGGTCATGGATTCAAACCCTATTAAAGCTACTTGACTTTTTCAGGTGTACACAAAAGCGACAATTGCTTAAATTGTCCAGCTAAGTGCGAGAATCACTCTGTTATCTGATTCGTTTAAAGTCCACCGTGATCAAAAAATGTCTTCCTTTTTTCCTTCTGATTTTGAAAGTGTGTTTGCTAAAAACCTGACTTGCAAAATTTTGAGCTTTAGTTTTTATTCATAGGCCGTTTACTTTGACTGTAAGTTTTAGATTTCAAGGTCTGCCATTACTCACGTTTGAAACTGACCAATTGGGCTTCAGAGGATTCGATCCAGGGAAAAGTGATGGCAAGGCTCCCTAACTTTGGATTTCAGCGTGTGAATGCAGCTTATTATAAATTAAATGCAAAACACAAGTTTGAAAGTCTAAAAGCCCAAAACTCCTTGCTGCATATTAATTCTGTGGAGTACACACCCATTGCATTCTTATACTAGTGAGTCTTTGGGGTCATTTTATCCTTGCCCCAGCTCTCTCAAGATCTTAAAGTTAGTAATGGCCGTTGGACCATTACAATAGGAAAAATTCTAGTTAAAAGAAACAGGTGTCTTTTTTAATTCAAGGCTTAAAACTTTGATCGCTTAGTGTTTAGTTAACATAGTTTTAGAATCCAAAGAAAAATAAGAATTGATTTTTTGGTCACAGGGGCACTTCAGGTGGCTCAAACCAGTTTCAACAATTTCAAGAGACCTTGTTAATGGAAGGATTGACACTGCAACACTTTATCACATAACACCAATGTTATGATACCAAGTGAAACATCAATTATTGCTGAACAAGATACAGTCATTTTTGTGACGTAAAAGGTTACCATGGCAACAGGAAATCCTTGCAAAAACACCCTATATTTTAGCTTTAGTTGCTCATATCTGAAACACGAGCTGGGTAACCCCAATTTTTTATTACACAAAGGTGATTAGAAGGCCAAGATGAAACTCTCTGCAAAGTTTAAAAAACTTCTGTGGAGAAGATTTAGAGCTACCTTAAATTTTCAAATATTTAAGGTGGCTCAAAATCCACCGCAGAGAATTTTTTTAAACTTTGCAGAAAGTTTCATTCTCTCTGGCATGTGGATTACATTTCAGAAATAAAAAATGGGGGTCACCAAGTTGGGTTTGAGATACAGTACGAGCAGCCAAAGCCAAACTATGAGGTGTTTTCGCAGGGCTTTCCTGCTGCCATGGTAACTTTTTACGTCACAAAAATGACCAAATCTTTTTCAGCAATAATTAATGTTTGATATGGTACCATAATATTGCTGGTAAGTGATAAAGTGTTGTAGTGTCAGTCATTCTAAGGGAACTGGTCAAAACTATTATGCTCGAACAGGACCACCTATCTTCAAACTTATCACATGAACAAGAAAAGTGAGGTTTGAATCTCAATGTAATCTTTTACTGCTGGATAGAGGGGTGGCTATGCAATACAGACACCATCTTTTGACGTTAAGCAAGGGGGGTGCAGGCAGACACCACCATCTTTTTTGTGGTTTAGTGGGTCCTGTGCGAGTGTAGTAGTTTTGACCACTTCCCTAACAAGAAGGTTTCTTTCAAGTGAAACTGGCTTGAGCCAACTTAATGGGGACATAGTTTTTCAGTGAGTGATTACCGTATTTACCCGTGTATAAGTCGATCCCGTGTATAAGTCGACCCCCCATTTTTGATGGCAAAAAAAGCAATTTCTTAATTTCTTTGTTAAATGTTACTGGGACAATAATCTTGTATTCTTCGATTCTGGAAACGTGGATACACAAAAAATTAGGGCCTCAAGCACTTATAAATAGTTTGGTGGTTCAGCAGTTGTTGTATATGTGGGCATTTTGTCCTTGAATTTCGAAAAAGTTCTCAGAAAATCGACCATGAAAACCTCAAACTAACCTGTTTCGTTGTTCAACGATAAAGGGCTTTAGAGGATAAGCACAACATCACAGAGGCAGGAGTCAATCTTTGAAAATAACTTGCGAATGATGCGAAAATGTGCAAGGTTTAATTGGTCCTTGACTTATAATTTCTCACATGACAAACAAAACAAAAGTCATAAACCAAACAATACGAAGTTTGCAAATGCATTTAAATCAGCCAGGTTTGTATAAAGAATAAAAAAACAACCATTACCAACCAGCATTTTCACACAACACGAGTCACAATAGCTTGCACGCAAACACGAGGTATTGCGCCAGGTTACTAAGCCGTTGAACGATAGCGTTCATTTGAAGAAACAGAAATGCCTTTTAGAGCTTTCCGCCCTTGGAAAACGAAAATTTCCAGTGTCTATTTCATATTTGTGCTTGTGAGTATCTTCAACATTTAGATTTGGACAAATCCTATTTCATTTCAACTGGAATTGCTTACATTCATTTTGAAGTCTTTTGTCGGCTTTTGTCCACAGCGTTTGTTATGCCCAAGACAACAATCATTATTATGTTAATTTTGAATAAATTACTTAGCTGGAACTTGGCTCAAAATCTTTGACCCGTGTATAAGTCATGGGCGATTTTTGGAGCTTCTTTTCAGGCGATAAAAGGTCGACTTATACACCGGTAAACACGGTAACCCATTGACTCCCAGGGGTTCCCCATTGATGAGTAAACTCGTCTGGCGTTAGACAGAGTAAAATACTACGTCTGGCCGGTTTCGGCCGTCAAAGGGTTAAGGTGGCTCGAAATAGTTCCTCCTTTTTTTCAAACAAAGAAACATAATCTGTCCTTAGATACAGTTGGGGTAATCAGATCAAGACGAAATTTGGCCAGGGTATAATTTAAGTACCCATCATAGCAAAAAATGAAAAAAAACCACCGTCTGGAAGCAGAGATATAAACGAGTAAAGTTGAAAAAAAAATAATAAGGAAAAATGACGTGGTTACAAGATCAGCATTTACGCATGCATCACCCACTCCTTTGAGTGTACGCGAGTGGAGCTACAGGCCAACACAAACGGATTTAAGTGACCCTTACACATGAGTGAAGTTGTCTCTCTGGCCTTTCTGTGCCTTTCTACTACTACACAATCTGGGCAAGCACGTACACTGTTCGTGTAAAATTTTCGTAGTTTTTGTGAAAAGGAGAATGATGTCTATTTATAAATTCCATGTAAAAAATTATTAGGAATGAGAAGAAAGGTGAATGAAATTAGCGGTATTTGTTTATTCTGGTGATCCCATTTTGAATCATGAGCTGACGCAAGCAGCTTTTAGAAAGGTGTGTGGCTTAAAACCCTTTCGAGCCTCCTTAAGACTCTAAACCAGTTAAACAATGAGTGGAAATAGAATGCTGGCATTTCCCGGAATTCGGGAAAAATTTGTGAGGATTGTTTCGTTTCCAGGCCCTTTCTCACGATTTTAGCGCGGTTTACAGGATGGAATGCAGGGTAAAGTGCCATTCTCATCCGGTTGGTTTTTAACAAATACCTTTATGCCACAATCATGCCATCTGGATTTTTTTGGCTAAATGGTAACAAAATATTGTCATCTTGCTTATTTTATACAATTATGGCTTGTTTAAGATGGTATTCGATTCTTTGTGAGTGGTTGTAGATATTTTTGAGGTGGTTGTAGGTGGTTGTAGATGGTTGTAGATTTTTATGAGGTGGTTGTAGGTGGTTTTACATGTAGGTCGTTCTATGTTTTAGTGACTACGTAATTAAATTACTGCTATGTTGACGATCATTGCTATGTTGACGCAACATGACAAGAATGTGTACGAAGAACTTTCCACCGTTTGGAAATGATATGTGGACACTGATGGTTGAGCGGAGGGGAGATGACTGTTTCAACAGAATTCTACCCGGGACGTTCCAGAGATATAGGATTAAAGTACAAAATGAGTGGCCTTACAGTTTCACACATATGGAAGACGTTTTGTCCCGCCTTCGACGTTCCACAACGACCGATAATTTTCGCAGAGAGTTTGTCTTCAAATTTACGTCAGCCAAAACGACAACAAGGTATAAAAACTCAACTTATCATTGGAGTGAGACTTCGATATCGATTCCAGTGAACAATTTGTCGATACTATACTGGTATTTATAAACCATACAATTCTTCCTCAGAAGTGTATGACATTTTTATTTTCTTCTTGGCCAAGCGCGCAAGTCTTTACTCTTACCGAAGGTCTGCTTTTAATTTGCTCCAGCTTTTTCGGTTGACCCTTTTCGGTTGACCCTTAAATCAGCCAGGTTTGTATACAGAATAAAAAACAATCATTACCAACTAGCATTTTCAGGCAACGCGAGTGACGATGCTTGCACGCAAACATGAGGTATTGTGCCAGGTTACTAAGCAGCTGAATAGTGTTTTCTTTGAAGAAACAGAAATGCCTCTTTGAACTTTCTACCTTCGGTAACCGAAAATTTCCAGTGTCTATTTCATATAATTTGTGCTAGTGAGTATCTCCAACATTTAGAGTTGGACAAATCCTTTTTTCATTTCAACTGGAATTGCTTTCATTCGTTTTGAAGTCTTTTGGTGCCAGATGAAAAGCCAACCTTTTCCACTGCATTTGTTATGCCCAAGACAACATTACTATTCTAATTTTGAATAAATTATTTAGCTGGAACTTGGCTCTAAATCTTTGACTCGTGAATAAGTTGAGGCTGATTTTTGGGGGCGTTACTAAATACAGGAACGGAACAGAACAGAATATACTGGAATAAACCAGAATATGCCGGAATGAGGCGGAATGACACCGGAAGGAAACGGAATGAACAAGAATGGTACCGGAATGTACCGAAACGAGATGGAATGACACAAATAAAGCGGAATAAACCGGAATATGCCGGAACAAGGCGGAATGACTCTGGAATCAAAACCGAATGACACCGGAATGAGACGGAATAAACAAGAATGGTACCGGAATATACCGGAACGAGGCGGAATGACAACAGAATAAGGCAGAATAAACCAGAAGGACAGCAGAATCAAGCTGATTGGCGTGGACCGGAATGACAAGGAACAAAAAGTAATTTTTATCAATCTACACTGTGGAAGAATAATTGTTGCAGAAGAGAGAGACTGACTGAAAAAAAATACATTAAAGGGGAAGTAACAAGTCTTGGAACGAGTCACAATAATTATGTTCTCACAATTCTTCATGTAAATATATTATCAAAGATCAATCTTTTTTCTGTGCTTCTGACTTCTTTCTTCAAACAAGGAAAAACTGCGTTTAGGTTCGATAGCATTATTGCCAACAATCGGGAAGAGAAAAAGAGTCTTCCGTCCATTCGCGCGAATCTATTTCCGTATATCTCCATCACGTGTGGGTCGTGGGAAGCAGGCAAGCAGCAACGGTAATTAGTTCGTGGTTCGCTGAACTTGATTGTGATTGGTCAATAGACAACTGACCAGTCAGAATGAAGTAAAAATGTTCATGGGTTTTCTGACTCGCACAGTGAAAGCTGCCTCCGAGATCCATAGACAAAAACAATTAGAATAACATTCTGTTTTTCTTGCTACTGCATTTGTTCACGAAAAAAATGTTACTTCCACAACAAAATAATTATTCATTCAGCGACAGATATACCTGTCAAATTTTTCTCGTAATCGTAGTGTTCCAAAGGTTACAAAAGGTAAAAACACATGCCATTCCCTTTATTTGTGTCATTCCGCCTCATTCCGGTGTCATTCCGGCTCGTTTCGGTATATTCCGGTATCATTCTTGTTCATTCCCTTTCATTCCAGTGTCATTCCGGTGTCATTCCGGTGTCATTCCGCCTGATTCCGGCATATTCCGGTTTATTCCGGTATATTCCATTCCATTCCGTTCCTGCCGGATAACGCCGGATTTTTGGAGCTTCTTTTGAGGCCATAAAAGGTCGCTTTATACACAGTCAGGTACATGTAAATATGGTAATACACACTGTAGTGCCTAACATGTAGAACTCAAATACAATGAACACAACACAACAGAGCTCACAAAGCACAACCAGCAACCATAGGCACTGCTGACCATCTGAATTCAATGAATGTTTCACATACATTTAACCATTACTGAATAGTCCCTATTTATTGCATTTGTATATACATGTATCATGTCAAGTGAATGAATCCTGACCAAAAAATAGCACTTACCCATTGGGTAGGACTAATGCATGAGGTGGGAAAGGTTCAACACCAGAAGCTGATTCTTCAATGCCATTAAAGTTGGAGATACTTTCATCTTCAAGAACTTTAGAGACGAGATGAAATGCTATGTGATTGTTTGACTGTGGAGTTGTTGGGGTTCTTGGTTCATCTTGGGTTATGCCATTATTGAGTACAAATTCAGTACATGAACCATTTATAAAGGTTTGTGAAGCTGGATGGGGAATGAACTGTCCTCCTGTAAGCCATGGCGTCTTAATATTCACAGCTTTTCTCCCTGCCGCAAACACCTATGGGTCATTACACAAGATGATTTTTAAAAAGCAAAACAGCAATATTGACGTCAACAATTAAATGACACCTGGAACATATGCATGCTAAATGTCATCTGGAACCGAATTGAGAGGTTTGGGGGTAAGAAGATGTCAGGTTACAGGTTCAAACCCAAGTAGTAAATTAGCAATGTTAAAAAGCAGGTAATAAAGAAATAAATATGAAAAGTCACTGATAATAAATTAATCAAGGTCATAATAAATTGCAAAAATTACAATCACTAGACTAAAATGGCCATAAAATTTCTACCAGTAATCAATTCAAGTAAATAGTTCTTTATCTTTGAAAAGTCAGGACTTATATTTCAAAAATCGTGATCACTAGTGAAAAGAAAAAAAAACTATTGCTTTGTTAAGAAAAGGCAGCTTTCATTACATTTCTTTTTCCTCCCTACAAATTCATGAAACCAAGGAAATGAAAGGGTGTGGATTTAGGGACTAATTTGTTAGTTCATACATACCATCCATAAATCTCATCTCACCGAATGACCATAAATTTCTACCAGTAATCAACAAGTAAAATAATTATTTATCTTTAAGTTACTCACTCGCGTTGCCTATCACTTTTCAGCAACTAGTATACACTGACCAACAATTAATAACTGAAAACATATTAAATAATTTATTGACAAGATCCGAAAACTTTTTACAGTAGCTTCTCTGATACCAGTGCTCCAAATTCAAAAAAAAATTCAAGGTTGTCCCTGTTTCAAAAGCTGGCCAACCAAACCCGTAAATTTGGTTGCCCTGATAAATGCTTGGTTGCCCACTGGGAAAACCCCAATGATTAAGTGCACGCCATGTTGAGCAATAGTATAGCGCTGGAGCTTGAGTATTTCATGGTTCCAAGTGTGTACCTGCAGTTTTTTGTGGTAGTCGGGGTTTCAGTTTGAGCATTTTCAAAATGGAGTCTTCGATCTCCATTGCAGGCTAAATGTGAATTTTCCTATCAGACAATTTTTGTGTAAAAGCCACACATATTCAAAACACAGGAAACTGCTCAAATGCAGAAAATTCATTATTGTTAACTTCACACTACTATCAGACATTGAAAACAGAAAACAGTGGGGTGCTGCTTATGTAATACATTTTCTGTTTTTGGGTGGATTGTCTGTTGTTGTTCTTCAGGCAACCAACCTTTTCATTTTACCAAAAACTAGTTGCCCGGTAAACTTGCTGTTCGTCTCAGACGACCGGACGACCGCAAATTTCAAGCAGTGTGTATAAGATGCAACTAACTGATAATAATTTTTGTTATGGCTTTAAGATTCTGGAAAAAAATTACCGTACTCAAGACAAGTATACTGAAGTCATGTGCATAAGTCTGAAACCTAAGAAGATTAACCAATTGAAAACAAGTTGGTTCCAATAAGACCAGCTGCTGTAGAGTCTATCAATTATGAATCATTATTATTATTCCACATAGTCAGCGTTCTCCTTATCAGGCAATACCCGACAAAATTTACCGCTTGTAAGAGCACTTATTACCGCCTGCAAACGCTCAGAAGTCGCTTATCCTTTGCAGAACGTCCAACATTAACCAATTGCTTTACCAGTTTGAGAAGGTGCCATACCTGTTGCACTGAAAACTAGGGAGAAACCTGTATGGTTCTACATGAAACTTACTGACAACCAAAATTCAATGGCTTCTAAACCTACCTGTACACTGTTAAAGATGTAAACCTTCTTGATTGCTATGCCATAAAATAATCATGTTTTGAACAGTGTTTTCTTTCATTAAAAAGTCGACCTTGATATTCTTTCCCACATCTTTCACATTAAGTGCACGCTCAGGCATTTTAATTTTTGCATTACACCTGTATTTTAATCTTTCTCCAATAGTCAATGAACTTAACTTTTGAAATGTCTCTTTAACTTAGCATGATGTGCTCTCAACAGCAAAAATTCATGGAGATTTCAAGCAGTTTCCCACCAAAATCCTTTTTTCAAGAGCTTTTCAAGTGCCCGTGAAATCCAAAATTACATTCCAGGGCTTTTCAAGGACTTCAAGGAGTAGCACGCACCCTGATAATAATAATAGCTTTTAAAAAAAGTAAAAAAGTAGAAGACTGGGTAAGCCAGCTGGTAAAGCCTGCCATGCAGCTCAAGAAATAAATGGACCTATCACATTTACTTGTG
>NC_090883.1:14192805-14195305 GCF_036669925.1 Montipora capricornis
GCCGATAGAATCCATGTTTCGAGACTACTGCTTAAAATAAACAAGATAAGATTTGTAAGAAAACATAGAACATCGACAAAGAATAAACCGACATAAAATTACATCTTCGTTGCAAAGCAAAGATTAATGGTGGAAAAGCTTCCGACGAGAGAAAATAATAAGGTGGACCTGACGAACTGGCAAAAATGCGTATTTCCACGGTTATTATACGTTAAAAATTAAAAGTTTCTGCTGCGGTCGATCATTTCACGCCGATCCACTTCAGTAAAGCAAAGAAAATCTACGGAATGTCCAATCCGAAAACATAAGTAATCTTGGAAACCGCTAAAATAGAATCGATTCAAAGCCTTGAATCTCGCCTTTCGAAACCAGCATCATCTGCGTTCTTGGAAAATTGAATTTTCGCCCAAGACAATTAGAAGATCAGCGATTGACAAAACTTCGGTTGTCCTCCTTGGTAAGACAAGTGTAAAATGTCTTTACACGGGATATAAAAATCACTCAATTTCACATCTTACAGCAATACAAACGCCTCCATCCACCTCTGCAGTCGATCTCCAAACTGTGACTCGCATTTTTGAAGCTTTGATCTACTTCCCTCTTTTACATTTATTCATTAATAACTTGATACTAAAGCAGCAATCGCAGAAGTACATGACACACTTACCTTAGAATGTTGCCCTTCGATAGATGACCATGTCCTGTTTACAGAGCGGCCCAATGCTGAATTCAAGTTTGAAGGTATAAACGGCTTGGCGGCAGGATTTGGGACAAACTGGCATTTATTTTAAAAAGGCAAGAAAAGTAAAATCATTAAGCAATACATAGATTTTTTCCTTGACGAAAGGCAAGAATATAATACAAAGGAAACATAAAATGACCAATTCCTTTTAATTGCAAGGGAACCGAACGCGCGTCTCCCACAATCTCTTCCCCGAAAGTTCTGTACTCAAAGTCGGTCTGCCATGTATAAAAAAAGGGCTCTCAGGAAAATTACAGAGTACTACGGACCTTTGCCTTCCCCTTTGATGTTTCCCTATTAACTCCACGCAAAACAACGTCCTTTCCTTCACACTGCCCATGGTCTACCTGGGCGGAAAACGCCATTACTCGTCCATGTTACAGACCTTCCGAAATCTATACAGTTTTGCCGGAAAATCGATTGGTTGAGAACAGCACGTCATTGAACCAATGACAACGATGACCAATAAGAATCATAAGGGAGGGGAGAGTAAGTGAAAGGCTGACTCCTATATCACTCTCGATTCGCTCTGACGAAGGGCTAACGCTCGAAACGTCAGCTTTTAGAATCTCTGTACGGTGGTCAATTTACATTATCAACTCCGTTGATAAACCAAATTTTTGTATACCCTTGATAGTGTTTACTTCCGTGCTCCATTAGTGAGTGCGTGGTTATCAGTAGGTAAAAAACAACAAATTAAAAAAAGCAAGGTGGTACAGGCTAACAACAACCCGATTACACGATGCGTTAGCCACACTTGTCGCTAACAGCCCGAGAGTCGGAAAGTTGATTGGAATTCCATGATACCGAGTCTGTACAAAGGTCAGCAAAGCAAGTTCTTGGCGTGCTCGAGTGTTTAAAGCAAGAAGAGAAGCTAGCGCTGAAGTGCGCTGCTTAAAAGTATCTCCGTAGGATGTCCTTGATCTGGTCGAGTTCCCTCTCGGACTACCATCGTGTGATTGTATCTACCCAATTTGCAATGCCAGAGATGAGCTACTTTATGTGGACTCAGCACTGAGTCACAGAGCTAAGGGAAATAGACAGAGAGGCCCACAAGATCGTTGTAGAGAACGGAGGCAAGCACCCCTGTGCTGTACCTGCCACGAGACAAGGGAGGGAGGGGCTTGCGCTCGGTCGAGAGAGAGTATAAAGAAACCAAGGTTAAAGCAGCAGAAAATTGTTCCAACTGAAGGCGAATAGTGTAGACGCCAGGATTGCCAACAACCAAAACAAGAAAGTAATAGTGCTGGAGATGAGCTGCCCCTGGGTGAGCAATCGTGACAAGAAGACGTCAGAGAAGACCATGAAGTACGCGCCACTCAGATGGGAGATGAAGCAGAGGCACCCAGGATATGATATTGTCCAGTACAATATCATCAAAGACATTTGGGGGGGGGGTGGTCCAAGGACTCAGATGCTACTCTAAAGAAGCTGGTGGGCAACAGAGCCAAAGATGTGCTCAGAAAGATGCAATAGGCGTGCCACTCAGGAACTCTAAATATTGCTCGCACGTTTAAAGTCGCAACGTGAGCACTCGAGAATCCTCAGTAGCCAATAGGTCCTATTTATCTGAGAAAGACATTTCTTTTTAAAGTTTTATTAGGTCTCTTCTTTGTAATTAGTTAAGCTTTTATTCACTTTATAGCCCACGGGTTACGCTGCTGGCAGCGCCTCGTGATGCTTCTTCACTGTATATAGCATACCGACGTTTTAACTGCTATTATAATAATAGTCTTTCAACAAATGTGAAGGCTCACA
>NC_090883.1:14202805-14237805 GCF_036669925.1 Montipora capricornis
CCTCTATGTAGCTAGCATAAAGACCGTGAAACAATTAAAAAAATTGACATCCGCGGATGATGCTCGTACAAAGAACATTTGAAAACGAAATTTCGGGCATTTCCAACATACCGCTGCGGGGAATTCTGTACTGGCGATTTCATCATGTTGTCAACATGCAAGATTTAGATTAACTATCTTTTTATAACATTCCACTGAGAAGACTGAATCTGAATCCAGCATTTTCACTTTTTAGCTGCTAATGAGCTTCACTTAGAACATGGGCTTGAGGTTTTAAATCAGCGAACGACATTAAGAGTTTCACACTGAAACCCCAACACAGCTCCCATCGCTGTGGTTGCCACATAGGGATTTTCATAGGGATTTCTCGCGGGCGCAGAAATCCTCTCCAACGACACTCGACACCAAGGCTGTTTTTTTGTTGTTGTTGAAAAAAGTAGTTTCGTTACAGAGGGAGGTGAAATGCATTGCTCCAAGGGGTCGAGTGAATTGCTTTTTAGGCAATGAAATCACCGCTTCGTAATTCTATTGTCCATTTTGCTGCACCGAACAATGTCAACCGAGATTTCAACTCGGACGCCTTTTGCCGCATCGGCGTGTGCTAAAACCAGGAACACCGGAACATCACGGAACACCCAAACTAATAAAGACAAACACAAAAATAAATTATTAAAAATAAAATTAACTAAAATTTAAAGAATCTCTTTGGTTTTCTGCTGACCAAAACGTCGTTGCAGATCGCCATCTTGGTAGTGCCTCCCAACGTGAAGATTGGCGAGTGAATTACAATCAATACAATCAAATCATTTACAAATGCAATCAAGCTATGATCAACTCAATCCTTGCTGATTTTTTTGTCTGTCAGGTAAAGACTCAGACGAGGAGCTTTCTCAAAGCGTGTAAGTTTTTGTTTTAATTTACGAACTTTTTACTTCCGTACAGAATTTTTTCTCTTGTTGTTTTTACTTGTGTTACACTTAAGTCAAAGTAAAAAAAATTGGCCCGCACCGTTCCATCACTCAATCACTTCTGCCTTGCAGAATCTACTATATAAATAAAAGTGACCTTTTGATAAGCGTATTGAACAACTTTATCTAACCTTAAGAACGAGACATACGATTAAAGTAAAAACGCATTTAAAAAAACACCAACTTTCGGGATAAGTGATATGCGAGGACTTTAACACGGGTATTTGCGCTTTCCACTCTTAAAGCTTGGCAATCTGTCAAAGGAAACTTACACGCCTCGTCGTCTGAGTCGCTACCTGACGGACAAAAAAATCACCAAGGGTTCAGTTGATCAGAGCCGGATTGCATTTGTAAAAGTGACTTGATTGTAATTCATGATGGGAGGCACCAACAAGATGGCGATATGTAACGACTTTCTGGTCAGCCGAAAACCAAAGCCCTTTTAAAATTGTATTTTTAATAATTTAAGTTTTTGTTGTTCTTTATTATTTTGGTGTACCGTGATGTTCCGGTGCTCCTGATTTTCAGTTTTCAGGTATCCAAGTATTTCATTTATTTTGACACGTATGGCCAGATAGAGATAACATGGATTTTCCAACAATTAACGTTTCAGTCAGTTTATCCCAATATCACTGAGGTGTAACAATTTCTTATGCAGGATCCTCTCATTCACTTTTGATTTCGTCATGTTTACCCTTTGCGAGATTTTAGGTTCGTGATGTTTGTATTTTCAATTACAACGTACCCTGCGTAGCAAGCGTTCCTGTGCGACAGAAGAGCTTCGAAGCGATTTTCCGCAAACTGGCCGCGCGAAAGTTGGGGCAAGAGACCAAGGGAACGCTTGCAAGAAGACCCCCTATTTTTGAAAAACCCGTTCGCCCAAGAACGGGGGCTTCTGATTGGTGCAGCACAGTCACAATGATTGGAAGGTGACAAATTTTCGAGCAAAATACCTCTTGTTAGCTCCAGCGTGACAAAGACAATAGTGGAAGATGTGGAAGGTGTTGAATCGTGTGTTGAAGCTGAGGACCCCTCGCTGAGCGAATGAAGCTGCTATGAACAATTAAAGTGCAGCTGTGATCAAAAAAACCACTTCCTTTTTTCCTTCAGATTTTGAATTTTGAGCTTTGATTTTTATCCAAAGGCCGTTTACTTTGAGTGTAAGTTTTGAATTTCACGGTCCTCCATTACTCACGATTGGACCTCAGACGGTTGGATCCGGGGAAAAGTGACGTCAGAGGCTCACTAGCTTAAAATTTCAGCGTGTGAACGCAGCTTATTATATATGCAAAGCGTGAGTTTAAAAGTCTGAAAGCCCAAAACCCGCGTGCTGCATATTAATTATGCGGTGTACACACGTATTGCGTTCTTCAACTAGTGAGCCTTTGACGTCATTTTCTCCTCGATCCAGCTCTCTCAAGAACATAATGTTAGTAATGGCGGACCATTAAATAGGAAAATTACAGTTGAAATAAAGAGGTGTCTTTTTGAAATCAAGGCTTAAAACGTGGGTCACTTAGTGTTTTGTTAACATAGTTTTGAAATCCAAAGAAAAATATGAATTGATTTTTTGGTCACAGGGGCACTTTAAGCGTTTCCATAACTGATTCACTAAAAGCAAAAGATTCGTTATTTAACAAAACTTTGGTAGCGCTTATTGTCGACGAAAAGTTTGGACTGGACTGAAGTAAGGATCAAGGAAATAAACTGTATTCGTCAAATTCTCTGCTTACCTTGCCCAATGTAAACTTGACTCGAGTTCTATATCACGCATTGAAACAAGCTGAAGACAATTGCGCAGCTCCCTGTTAAATCTTCTCTTATAATTATTGTGAGAAGAAAGCGGCTCCTTTGTACAGTGATGCGACTTTTTAAAGTAGTTTTTCTTGCTATTTCATCAACGATTTCGTGACGATTTGACCAAAAACATACTGCGGATTATCAAACTAGCAAGGAGGTTTTCCTGTAATCAGTTCCAGGAGATTTAGTACGATTCATTTCGTCAACCACGCTGCACCAAGAAATGGCCAGAAAGTCGCACTGAAATCGTCGCTAGTTTTAAACTAAAACCTCTTGAATGGTTTCATGGTCATTTTTGGTGGACTTTTGCATTTAACGGCCTTAAGCTACAGTACCCATCGAACTCTGTACGAGCTATAGTTCCAAATTTTGTATTTTACGAGCGCACGTTCTGAAAATTGTCTGTTGTCTTCGACAACTTCTATTCCAACCGCTCTGCAATTAATCAGCTAAAAAATTGTCCGTAAATTTCTTTTGTTTTCGATGGTTTAAACAAATTCTCGGAAGAAACATAATCAGTCGTACCCGGCTGAGAAGCTGCAGTTACAAATTTAAAATTAAAATTACACTGGCAAATTCTGCATTGATCGCTCTGTGTTTCCCCGAGGGGTGCCTCGGTTTGTGCATTTTGCTGCACCGAACAAATTCAACCGAGAATATAATTCGGATACCTTTCATGTATTCCGAGTAAATAGCGAATATGGCATTTTCAAAAGACTAGACGCTCCGTGAGCGTAAACTGGGTTACCTGTGGTACATGATACACAAAAACAGAGGGCACTGAGTTGGGTGGTATTAAAGGCGCGGAAACTGAATTTTCTCAGGAGTAATGCTGGCTGGGCCAATCCGAAAATAACAAAGAAAAAAGCGTAGGAATCCAATTGGACGTAGCGGAAAATCCTTGCATACGGCTGGCGCGCCTGAAATTTGAATTCACCAATCAGGATTCAGCAGGCGGGAAAAACTTTACTGTCCTGATTTCTATGAAAGTTAACAGGAATAGGATTGAAATAAGGCCATTAATCTCACTGGAGATTGCAGTAAATATTCAGGAAAAGGGACTTACAATTTCCAAAACCATATCAGACTGTAAAAAGTAAAAAATATGAAACATGTTGTGTCTCCAAGCTTGCAATTTGGCGTCAAGAATGGGTCACCGGCTTCCGGCACGGCAACTCGCTCGTAGTTTGTGGAGTGTCACTAGGTAGGATAATCATTGTGTTATTTTGAGCAAAATATGTTGCTTCTCGTCAAATTAAACCCGGAATTCTCAACTTAACTATTAGAAGAGGCCAAGGCAACTTTAGCATTGCCTTTACTTTTGTTAGCTTTGAAGAAAAAGGCTATTATCGTGTCGTTTCGGTGGGACAGCTAAATTTTGACTGTCGGTCGTACTGCGGGCGCAGCTGCCCATAATACTCTTTGTTTGTCCACCCAGATTTTCCTAAAGCATTGTTTCCCGTTTCTCTTGGGACTCACAGTGGTCCCAAGAGAAAACAAAAACAATGCTTAGTCAAAATTTGGGTAGACAAACAAAGAGTATTATGGTATTTTCCGCCTCGGCCAATAGGTACTCCTGGTAACTCCTACAATGGAAGAAGCAGGCCAGGGGATCGAGCTCGAATGCTGCATATTTCTCATTATTCTCAGAGCTTCTCAGTCCGGAAACGATGAACACAATGGTGTTGTGGCCAATCAAACTAGAGTTATTACAGTTGAGCCCACGTCTCAGCGGTGTTAGTTTTAGAAGAGCGAAAACGAGGCTTTCGAGTCAAAACAAGAACTTCTCGACTGTTTCCTTCCCTTTTTTTTCATGCAATTTGAGATTTGATCGTGGAAAGTATGGAAAGGTACTTTATAGCATATAGATGTGTTCGTAGGCGACAAGGTAGTGTTATATTCGTAAGCCAAGTCAACCCACGGTGTCTTAGAACAAAGGCTGATATTTTAATACGCACAGTTTATTTCGTAACTTCCTGGAACTTGCTGTAGCAATAAAAAAACCTGAACTCTTCCGTTTGAAACAGGATATAGAAGTTTATGAAGGTGAATTCCTTAAACCGTGTGGCTGAGTGTTCATGTGTATTCTTCTGCCTTCTTATGTGGTTCAAACTACAATCTTGGACAAAAGTAGTTGAGCCATTCCTCAAGTTTAGTCCGTTAGACAATAACTACAATAAAAGCCCCTCCCCCTTCCCCACCCAACGCAAAGTTGTTTGTGAGAAGCGCAAATAACCAAGGTATCAAACAACAATTTTTTTTGGTTAGGGGGTGGGGGGGGGGGGGGGGAAGAGGGGCTCGTAAATGGTAGATTTTGGTCATTTTCATATGGAGAGATAGATACAAGGTATCTACAAAAACTTGCCCAGGATTGTAGCTTGAACTTACAATAAACAGAAAACTACCAAAATCCAAAATAACATTCTAAACTGTAATCTAAAGGCTGGTTTTCACTAGCGACGGAGTCAGAGTCGTAGTCGGAGTCGTAAGAGCGCTTATGACCTTGTGAAAATCAAAGATCGGAGTCGTAAGCGGAGTCATAAGCTCGACGGAATCGGAGTCGGAAGAATCAGAACGTTCCCATTTTCTTCCGACTCCGCACATGACTCCGTCGCTTATGATCCTGTGAAAACTAGATTGTCGGAGTCGGAAGCAGAACCGGAAGAACCAACCTATCATAATGCTTGGAATCGAGTATTGTGATTGGTTTATTCTTCCGCTTCCGCTTCCGACTCCGACAACGCAGTTTTCACTGGATCATAAGCGGCGGAATCGGTGTTCTGCTTCTGACTCGGACAGTTTGATGTTCACTAGATCGTATCGCTCTGCGCTTCTGATTACGACTCGGACTCCGACTCGGACTCCGACTCGGACTCGGACTCCGACTCCGACTCCGACTCCGACTCCGACTCCGACTCCTAAGGCTTGACAAACCTACTTATTATGCATATTTTTATTTGATGGAAAGCATTTGTCCAATGTCCATGAAACTTAGCAGAACGTTTATTATCGGTGTTGTTATTAAATTGCCAAAATATTTTGCATCACGTTTTGGTCAGGTGACCCTAAAACAACTTGTAACGGTTATATCCTTTACTCAAAAATGAGGAACATTTATAATAACTGTTTTAAGTCGATTTTGGGTCACGTGACACAGATTTTGTTTTTTTTTTTCGGCTTTATTCGGAGAGAAATTTCGTTTTCCAGCGAAAATAATTTTAACTCAGCAACGCTTAGCGTAATCATTTGCCATATAAGGTCAAACGAATTTAATGTTTGTTATATTGTACACTACCAGAAACCCTTATGGGTTTCTGACACTAATTTTTGCTTTCTTTACACAGTCATTGTTCTTATTATTGACCTTTATAGGGTCAAAGTCTCTCTGGGATCGCGCAAATGCAATGCGCGGTTCTTTACACTTGTCTTCGTTGAGTTGGAACCTGCCAGGAGCCACTTGTTTGGACAGATCGTCAACATATTGCTGGATCTTGCTATTGTGATTCTTAAGTACCGTCTCAGAGATAGCAGTTTCGTCTACGTACTTCCACAAGGGAACACCTCTGATTCATAGGTCATTGATCATGACAGAAAATAGCCACGACCTCTCACGACTGTGCAGCTTTAACAGGAAATCATTTCATTTCGAAAATAGCCTCCATGACTGCAGTATTCAAATAAGATCACTTCTGTCCTTTAGTTACAAAGCTCAGTATACAACAATAAATGCTCTTAGGCTTTGAAACCAATTATATGAAACACTAGAAAACTGATTCCAAGGACATAGATTGCCCGCCAAATTTTACACATTTCTGTTATTAGCGGAGATATGGAAATAAGTGCCTTCTTGCTTTCTGCAGGGTGATATCTGCACTTAGGTCTGAGTCCTTCCCTTGTTCCCGTTAAAAATTTGCTCGTGTTCCCTTGTTACCGAAATTACTTTCATATTTGTTCCCAGCTTTTTGATGCCTAAAATTGTTTATGTTCCCTTGTTCCCCTGTTCTCCAGTTCAAATTAGTCATTTTCCCTTGTTCCCCAAAACCCCAGGAGGGACTCAGCTTTAGAGGAGCTATCATCGTTCCTAATGTTGCCTAATTGCGTGCTCACAGGCATACAAGCTAAAGAACATCTTTATCATCAAACCAAAGAAAGTTATTTTTCATTTTAGAGATTCCCCGTTCCCAATTCCTTTCGTTTCTGTCTCCTGGTCTATTCCTTATGGCGGTATGTTGACACAGCATTAAGGGCGCGTTCTTTTGGTACCATTCCGGAAAAGGAATACACGGAATAGATGGAATTCGTGTTCTTTTGGGACCTATTCCGTTTTCGGAATGAACGGAATACTATTCCGTTCATTCTGCTCCCGATACCAGAATGAACGGAATGACCGGAATATTGCTCACTCGGAATAGCCAGGATACTCCAAAAGAATGCACACCAGGGAAACCACGACAGCAGTAAAGTAAAGTAGAGTAGACCTTATTTAACGTCGATAACTCGTAACAGTAATTAAACTGCATGACAAACCTGAGGTCTACGGTACGCTCATTTTACTCCCCCCCCTCCATCAGTGCTCCGTTTTACGGGTATTTAAAGCTACTAGCTACACGGAAAGGAAAGGAGTCGAAACAAGGATGCGAGATCCGAGAATCGAACTCAGGACCTCTTGCACCAAGGCCGCGCACTAACCGCCTGTGCCATCCTTGCGTCGCCACGGCGACGAAAACGTCACCTCTAACTAGAAGTTCGAGCTATCCTAAGTGTTTCACGATGTTTCCGTCTTGTTTATGCTGTACAATATGGGCGAAGTATTCTATAACCAGATTGCTAAGTAAGGATTTGAAGAAAAGGGAGAAAAGGAAAGATTCACTGTTGTTTGTCCACGTTGTCGTCAAAACCTAAAAATTGGTCATTTTACGTTGTTGTTTTGACGAGAAATGGTCAAAAATGCGTGCCGCCCGTGCAGCAAATCATTTTTTCCTCTTTAAACCAATCATCAGTACTATTACTCTTGTTGGTGTTGTCGTTGCCGTAGCCGTCCTCGTTTCTTAAACTTCCTATGACCTCTTTTTGAAACACAGCATTGCCTCTTGTAAAACGCGACTGAGCTTTAACTTCTTTTTAAATCAATGGTCATTCCTAGACAATACAGTCGAGCATTGGGGCGGCCAAACAACACATCGACTGTGTCCGTCAGAGAGCTGAGAATCTCTGCAAACCATTGATTAACCTGAAACATACTTTACGAAAGAATTTGCGATTATTCTGTCTGGTTTACCTTGTACAATATATACGAGCGAGCTATCCTGCAAATGGATAGGTAAAGTCGGTTTTTTTTTTGTCGATTTTTGGTGATTTCACGTTGTCGTTTTGTGGAGTGCGGCAAAGAAATGCACGGAAATTCGTGGATATTCTTTCTTTGTGGCGTCGTCGTTACTTAAACTCCATTATTTCTCAAAGCGTACGCTTAGAGCGGCAAATGCAAGCCATTGGCATCGGAAGCAGCGTTTCAAGATGGACTGTTTGAGCGTTATTGTAGATGCCGGGCTCTACTAATTAATAGGGAGTTTTAGCAACGACAACGCCACAAAGCAAGAATATCATTGGTTTCAGTGCATTTTTGCGGTAGTCTACAAAACAACAAAGTGAAATCACCCAATTTCTGGTTTGGCGACAAGGTGACCATTTATAATGGTATTAGGACTGAGTGGAGTCCAATTTGGTCTGTAATCATACGAGTGATTAACAAAATCGGTTGACCGCGTAGCGGGAGTCCGATTTGTTTAATCACGAGTATGATTTCAGACCGAATTGGATGACACAAAGTCCTGTGACCAATTAATCAAAATCATTACAATATCAGAGAAAACAAAACTAATGTATTCCTTTTTCACTGTCTAATATTACAAATTTGTCCACTTTGGAAATTCCCGGTTTGGTAGGGTAAGGGGTTGTTGCTATGGTTATTGTGATAAATTCTGTGATTTGTTGATTAAGGTGAGTGCCCTTAATATGATTGGCTGTTGTAACTGTCCGATTCCAGGTATCCTATTACAGCCAACTGTCCGATTTCTCTGTCCGATCTCAAACCTACTCAATAATTGACAAATGAAGCAGTTAATGCACCAATCAAATTTGAGGAAATTGTAATGGTTGTGATTAAAAAGGAAATCGTTCACTTTTTATCATCACTTTAGAACTGTTCCTATAAATCCAGTTATATGATAGTTCGCCCCTACAGTTCAAGGTGATCACGATGGAATAATCGCGAAATACTTACGGTAGCGCTAAGTTATATTTTGAGATGACGTTGTAGTTGACGTTGCCGTTGTCCTTGCTAAAACTCTCTATTTATCCCAAGTGCTGCAACCCCATCCCACCCCAGCCCGCTACCAGCTCGTACCCCTATACACATCAACTTATTCAGAAGGGAAGGAACCTTTCCAGAAAGCAACAATCTTTTGTACATAAAAATATCACTATTTTCTGATGCGTAACGCAAAGAAAAACACAATAAAATTTGCTGTAAAAAATTCGAAAGCATGGCAAAAGAACAATTCTCTGTGTACTGTAATATCTCCCGCTAACTCGAAGCAATTTTCGTTTCCCTTCAGGTCATCATCTATATATTTTTACCCTCCACAAGAACACTAGGCACATGGGAACAGTGGGCACAGAAGAACAGTGGGCACAGAGGAACAGTGGGTAAAGAGGAATACTACGCACACAGGAACAGTGGGCACAGGGAACACTGGGCACATGGGAACAGTGGACACAGAGGAGCAGTGGGTAAAGAGGAATACTACGCACAGAGGAACAGTAGGCATAGAGGAACACTAGGCACATGGGAACAGGGGGCACAGAGGAACAGTGGGTAAAGAGGAATACTACGCACAGAGGATCAGTGGGCTTAGAGGAACACTACGCACAGAGGAACAGTGGGTACATAGGAACACGAGGCGTTGAGGAACAGTGGGGAAAGAGGAACACTACGCACAGAGGAACGTTGGGCACTGGAACAATATGCACAGAGGAATAGTAGGCATGAAGGAACACTATGCACAGAGGAACAGTGGGCAAAGAAGAACACTACCCACCGGGGAACGATAGACACGGAGGAACATTGGGCTCAGGAACACTACCCACAGAGGAACATTAGGCACTGTTGGTTCCCACAATCGCTTGCGATCACTTGTTTTTTGTTCTGTATGGAGAGTTTGATTCAGTATTTAAGCATTGCTTTGTTAAGTTGTTGTCTTTTTTTATTGTCTCGTTCTTTTTGCTAATTACAGTCGATTACCGATAACTCGAACCTTCAAGGGAAAAATTTCAAAAAGATTAATAAGTTATCGAGAGTTCGAGTAATCGGGAGTTGAAACAAAGTACCGGAAATAAGGAAAATACGGTGTCTTCCGTTTTTCTATTCATACTAGGAACACTAGGCAAAGAGGAACAGTGGGCAGAGAGGAACACACGGCACAGAGGAGCAGTGGGTAAAGAGGAATACTATGCACAGAGGAACAGTAGGCATAGAGGAACACTAGGCAGAGAGGAACAGTGGGCGACTGTTCCTCTGTTCATGGTGTTCCTCTGTGCCCGCTGATCCTCTGTGCGTAGTATTCCTCTATGCCTACTGTTCCTCTGTTTGTAGTGTTCCTGTGCCCACTCTTCCTCTGTTTTCAGGATTCCTCTTTACCCACTGTTCCTCTGTGCCCATTGTTCCCGTGTGCCTAGTGTTCCTCTGTTCCCACTGTTCCTCTGTGCCTAGTGTTCCTCCATGCCTACTGTTCCCCTGTGCGTAGTATTCCTCTTTACCCACTGTTCCTCTGTGCCCACTGTTCCCATGTGCCTAGTGTTCCTCTGTTCCCACTGTTCCTCTGTGCCTAGTGTTCCTCTATGCCTACTGTTCCTCTGTGCGTAGTATTCCTCTTTACCCACTGTTCCTCTGTGCCTAGTGTTCCTCCATGCCTACTGTTCCCCTGTGCGTAGTATTCCTCTTTACCCACTGTTCCTCTGTGCCCACTGTTCCCACGTGCCTAGTGTTCCTCTGTTCCCACTGTTCCTCTGTACCTAGTGTTCCTCTATGCCTACTGTTCCTCTGTGCGTAGCATTCCTCTTTATCCACTGTTCCTCTGTTTCCATTGTTCCTCTGTGCGTAGTGTTCCTCTTTACCCAATGTTCCTCTGTGCCTAGTGTTTTTCGATTCCCACTGTTCCTCTGTGCCTAGTGTTCCTGTGCCCACTTTCCCTCTGTGCCTAGTGTCGCTCTGTGCCCACTGTTCGTTTGTGCGTAGTGTTTTTTTTTTAGTGTTCCTCTTTGCTCACTCTCCCTCTGTACCCTCTGTTCCTGTAATATCATGACGTCACGGGTGCGTCTTACACCGCACATAACCCCGAATTACACACCCAACCTAACCACATTGTGCTTCAAAGGCATTATAGCCAACCATTGTATTTACAATGGCAAACTTTAACTTCAGACCAAGAAATTCTGTATACATTGTCTGATCAAAAGATTGACTTTTATTTCTAATCCCTATCACAATAGGGCTTTAATTCATGAGTTTTGAAGCAAGCAACCGTGGACAAACTTCTTGTCGATGTACGTTTGATCAGTGGCTTGATCTAATCGGCGTAATTCATAGGCAGCCCAAGCTCGCGTCACTACAGACAGCCGTTGAGAATTTAAACGCGTTATAAGACTTTGCATGGGAAATAAAATACCGTCGATTATGAAGCCTAAAAAATGCTCAATTTAACTTTCATTCAATAAAATGATCCAAAATGACTCACCTCTGGTGTATTCTTGTGCCTTTTGGAGTTTATTTTACAGTTTCGGGAAGTCCTTGGTCCTCGAGAAGCCGCTGTGGGGATGGGGTAAGTGTTGTAAATGAAATGACTGTACCTCATCGGGTGGAGTTAATTTGACCTCGGACCCAAGCTCCGTGTCCTGTGCGGTTACCAGTTGCTGTTAAATTCATCAGTTATCGTGGACTCGAAGCAGAAAATGCTCATTTCCAGCCAAGTGCGTGGGGATTTTTGACGACGAAACATTCACGGAGGTTCGCAAATGATGTAGCTTTAGCTTTGCGTAAAAAAAATGGCGGCTGGGATGGATTTTCGAGTCGCAAACCGCCTCTGAGCTGACAACGTTCGAAGTCTTAGTGTGCAGCCTTTGGAACATTGAAAACACGGACTTCCCGAAACTGTAAAATAAACTCCAAAAGGCACAAGAATACACCAGAGGTGAGTCATTTTGGATCATTTTATTGAATGAACGTTAAATTGAGCATTTTTTAGGCTTAATAATCGACTGTATTTTATTTCCCATACAAAGTCTTATAACGTGTTTAAATTCTGAACGGCTGTCTGTAGTGACGCGAGCTTGGGCTGCCTATGCGTAATTACAATATTTTGAGCAAGAGCCGAAACAACGTAGATTTGATTTTAATGGTGTATTATATTTCGGCTGGCCAAACCAGCCTTCTTCAGCTACATTGGATTGCTTCTATATGTACATATATTAATGGATGTTGACGTAGAACTGGAAAAAAATGTAACAAAATATGGTACTTACGACAAATCTGAATTCAAATACTAAAAGTAACGGAAAAATAACAGAAATAACGGAATTGACTGTAAATAATAAACTGAAATCTAATACATTTCATTGCGGATATTACCGAAGACCGTTGGGATTAATTGTCCTGCCTTTTGAAATTAAAAAAGCTTCCCTGGCATTACGGATCGAGTCTCTGTTGGAAAATATTTAGGAATAAATCGCATGTCCTTGAAAATGTTGTGGGGAGAGGAGAGGAAACGTTCTGCGACTGTAGTAGGTTTGACTTTGGTGTTAGCGTTATCTAAAGTGCGGTGGTGTTCATTAAAACGTTCTTTTAAACGTCGTTTAGTTTCTCCAATGTACTGTAAATGACATCTGTTACATTGAATCATGTAGATAGGGTTTTTAGTTTCGCATGTTATGTAGGAATGAATGGAGTGTGTTTCGCCAGTAAAGAAGAATATGTAGTTGGTAAGTCCGTGGAAAATGTAAGGACACGTAGCGCAATTTTTGCCACAGCGAAAAGAACCGGAAGGAAGTGCAGAATTAGAATGAGTTACATTTGGGGACAGTTTAGCTGTTACCAGCAGATCTCGAAGGTTAGGGAAGCCGTGATCTGAAAGCCAGAACAGGTAGATGTAGGAAAGCATTTTTGCAGCGGTCAGACGAAAGAAGTAGATTGAAATGTTTATCCGTGGAATGAGTACGCATCAACGCTATAAAATTACTCGTGTTTTCATAGGTGTTAGAAATGGAATTCCCGTGGGACATTTTCGGTATATCATTGGATTCTATTGGCTCTATTGAGATCCCTTGGGATGCAACGGTTATGCCGTGTGATTTTATTGGCTTCTACTTGGCAGTGACGTAGCGTGGCGCCAAGTGCAACGATTTTGGCTGTACATTCGAACAGACGTTCTGGGGTGTTGTTTGTTGCAATTCTCTGGTGAGTGTCATCGAATATGTCTGTTTTAATATATTCTTGTGTAGATATCTGCGGCTTTCGACGGATCAGTTTACGAAAGACGAAGGAGGCAGTCTGGTTACTTTCTTTCGAGGTTTAATCGGAACTTGTGAGCGAAAGGCAGTGCCGACGCTTCCATTGCCAACTAAATCAGGGGGTCATTTCTACGTACCACTTCGAAGCAGAAACCACTTTCAGCTTTTCTTTCGACAGCAAGTTTCACTTAGGTGATGCGCACAAATAAAACCCCTTGCCTATCTTGGGCTGTTAGGCTTTGGGATACATTTCAGCCCGAAAAAATTAACACGCCAAACTCCTTGTGGTGACAGTATCAGTGAGACCCATTGCCTTTCGTGCGCTGTGTGGCTTTGGGATAGAATTCAGCCCAAACAATTTGAAACGCTAAGCCCGTTTTGGAAGCTAATAAATCACTTTGTTGGTGATGACAGCAGTGAATCCCAATGGTGGGGTCGTATAATTTGCAATTTTGCTTTACGGTATACGAAAACAAAACAGCTTCCTTTTGTTCGTCAGGCATCTTTGAAAGCTGCGGTAAGCGATAACAATCAAAGCGGTCAGTGTAAAACGCAGACTGCAGACCGGCCCAAGATGCAGACTGAGCGTAAAATGCAGATTGCAGACTGCAGACCAAGGGTGAAATGCAGACTGCGGGTAAGATAAAATATTAATAATAATAAAATAAAGGGTGTTCGTTATAACAATGGAGGTGACAGGCCTACACAACTCCTATCCACGTGTTTTAGCCAGCTTAGAGTTTGGCTCGAATGAGTATGTCTTTCAGGGATCTGCCCCTTTTGTACGAAACGCTAGGGGGATCTTAAATATTTCGCTAAGCTGCGGTTATTTTTGGATTAAATGCCATTTTTGCATGAGTTTAGATTAGGCACCGTTGGGCGGTATTGTGTGACGAACGACAAGATTCGCTTATCTTCTTTGCATTTCTGTAGGAGGGCAAGTTTCCTGTTCTCAAATTTGATGCCTGAGAGTGTTGCGGTAATCAGGCTTTCTGGATATCCTCGTTCGATAAGATGTGCTCTAAAATGCAAGATTTTAGTTTTGAATTCCTCTTCAGAGGAGTTTGTTCGGGGAAGTCTAAGTGCTTCGCCCTTGATTAAACCCTTTTTTTTACCCGTTAAGGGGTGGCAACTTGAGAAATGCGTATACAGAAATGTTCCAGTAGTTTGAAATGGGTTTCTATATCGATCAGTGTAAAACGCAGACTACATACTGCAGACTGCAGACCGGGCGTAAAATGCAGACTGAGGGTAAAATGCAGACTGCAGACTGCAGACCGGGGGTAAAATGAAGACTGCGGGTAAAATAAAATAATAATGAAAAACGAGTTATAAGGATAAAATAGAGTGTGTTTGCAGCCGTTTGTACTTTCGCACTGAAACCCAACACAGCTCCCATCGCTTTGGTTGCCCACCGCATGTTATAAATCCCGATTTTCATCGAACTCTGTAAGAATTGAAGCTGTTTGAATCCCTTTTGTTGTGGAAAAAAGTATGATAGTTTCGTTAAGTGAATTGCTTTTAGGCAAAAAAATCACCACCCCGTAATTCTACCGTCCATTTTGCTGCACTGCACAAAGTCACCGAGTAATTACCCAAAAACTTAATTTCTTTTGACACGCATTTTATGGCATCCTTTTGAGACTTCATCATAGCCTGCAGCATTCGTTCGTCTTTCTCTTCCGATCTTTGAAATGCCTCTTGTTGGGCCTCAAACATGTGAAGTATGGCGTTTTTTGTGTCCGTAGAATCGATTCTTTACGTCCTCCGCTTTTTTCGTTGAAGACCTGACTGATTTTTCTTTTCAATCGGTTGTTTGATTCTGTTGTTGTCTCCTGGTTCCGTATCGGTAGTGGGATCAACAGTTGTTGCAACGCAATCACCTTCCTCAACCGCACTTACTTCTTAACTGCCTTTTCTCTTTTGTGAAGCCACGTTGGCTTCCTTCACAAATTTGGGGTTGACTTTGTCTGAGCTGGCCATGAATTCATCGATGTCATCATAAAATTCGCAGGTCTTGAGGTCTCGTCCGGGGGAGAGGACAAAACGCGGAGCCCTACTCCATGGAGTACCCAAATGGAGTACCCCTAAAAATCATTTATTGGTCAAATTAAATACTTAATAAGCATCCCGAGGTATTTATCGAATATGCCTCTCCAGTCTTCGATGTGTCGATTCCGGCTTCCCTGCACAATTGAATAAATTCATCCATGATACTCTCCCATACACTTTTCTTGCCGTGAGCGCTTCTCGTTGTTTTTAGCAAGTTATGATATTCTTTGCAAGCTAATATCAGGCATTTAACCTCTGGATTCGACCAGCTACAGCGCTTGCTTTTCGCTTCAGATGATCCACTTGTTAAAGACCTGCAACTGCTGGTGCTTTCGGCTGAGCTACAAGGACGACCAGCCGACGGAAGAAACTAGAAGTGGCCTCGAACAGGAAAACAAGGAAACTGCTGATACTGATTTACATTTGGCGGTTCTTGCACAAGATAGGAAGCGCCAGCTTCCTCAACACTTCACTGCGTCATACGCTGCTCAAACAGATATCCATTTCTGTACTGAACAGCGCTATCAGAATCCTGTTCGATATCATTACGGTATAAACAGAACTGCGACATGCCATCAAATTAAACTATAATCTACGTACGGTACAAATAGAAATGTAGAGAATACTCACATAATTGCACGAAAGGCTGCCATGTTGTTTACACAGTTCATCACAGCACGTGGTTTCCTTGCGTTCGGCAATCTTGTGATTGGCTGAGCTGCTTTGGGGTCTCGTTAACCATAAGACTTACATCTGGAACTGTCATGGGCAATTCTTTTGTTCTTTTTGCCGTATCCATGGAAATTCCCCGGAGGCAGTTTCACTTTGGGCAGATCAGTTACACATAAAAAATTGCTTCCCCGCGGGAAAAAGCCACTTACCCAAGGGCAAAAAGGCTAGTGTAACCGCAGCTATTGTAGACTATAATGAAGGCTTCAGGATGGGCAAGAAAGTCTACCTTTTGGAAGTCTTAAACAAACCCGTACGTTGTAATGAGAATTTGGGGAACAATTTGTATTCCGCAGTTTTCTCAATAAAATGTTATATTTTGCTTAAATTTGTTTCATTGCCACACTGCTTTAAAGTCTCACGTGACTTCGTAGTGACGTAGACCAACGACGAAATAGAATTAGAAAATTAAACGAGGCTTACCCGTCATTGGTCCAATGACTCATAGAATTCCAATCAAACTTCACCTTACAGGTAAGCCTCGTTTAATTTTCTAATTATAAACTAGCAATAATAAAGGATTTGTGAGATGCGTTCGAGTCCACCTGCTTTGTCATCGACGAGGCTAAAGAAAGTTGTTGTATATTTTGGTGAGAATCATTTTGTACCGCTTTCTAGTAATTTTTCAGTAACTAAGGTATCGCACTATATGTATTTATCAGCATTATGGGATATCTGTAGATTCCGAGCAATGCGACTTCCATAATGTCGGCGAAGGTATCAGCGGCCGGTCTCCCATCGAAGTACTAACCCTGCTCGACAGCGCTTAACTTCAGTGGACCAATAGGAATGTGCTCCCTTCTATTATTATCGAAAACTGTGGCTATATGGCAAAACATTTTTCATTTACAGTGACTGGAATGAATTTTGTGAGCTTTCGAAAATGTTCAGGGGAATAAATTCATGCAAGGCCTTGTTTTAACTTGAATTTTAATATATCGAAGTTAGTCTATTGCTCTCGTGAGACTTGAATGCTCTTTTACAACAGCGACGACTGAAAATGGCCCTTTTTTGCAGCCCTTTGGGGTCCTGGCCAGATTCTCAATTTATTTCATATAAGAAATTCCTTGTGTACTTGCGCCAAAATCTGTTGCCAACCCTCCATTTTAAATTCCAGGTTTCCCTCGTTGCCACTTAATGGAAGCAAGACGTGTTTGTCAGTGTAAACAGACTGATTATCGCTACCCATTAAAAGTTAATAAGTTTGTGTGCAGGTATGGCGCAGTCCCCTCTCACCAATGTGGCCCGAGTCGATTCTCATACTCGGTGTCATATGTGGATTGAGTTTGTTAGTTCTCTACTCTGCATCGAGAGGTTTTTCTCCGGGTACTCCGTGTTTCCCCTCTCCTCAAAAACCAACATTTGACTCGATTTGTGTTAATTGTTGATTTCAGTTTACGGTGTCCCCAATTAGTGCGCCAGCGCTACAACGACTAGACAGTAAAATAAAGTTCCTTTCCTTTCCTTTTCCTTGTAATAGATCTTAATAAACTTACATCTAGCCATCCCACGTAAACGCCTCAAGGCGTCTTGTTAAGTTAGTTTTAGATCAAAAACAACTAATTATTTGAGCACAACATGCAAGAAACGTGAGATCTGAGGAACCACAAAATTAGAAATTTATGTCACGAAAGCGTGTGAAAAACCAACAGCAGTGCTAGCCAAAGTAACAACCCAAATGTGCGAAACTATCGAGGGCAGCTTCCATTCATCACCTGATGTTTGTCCTCTTCTGAGAGAAACGTATATTCTCACTTCACGTGCTAAATCTCTTACTCTACTCTCAATCTAATCGAATGTTGACCCGAAAGTCTAGCTTCTGCGTAGCTTCCATGCGCTCTGAAGCCGTACACTGCTGAAACGTGGTCACAACTGCAATAACTTCTTCGAGATAAAAAAGCAAATTCATGAACACGTTAATCTGAAGTATGACAAGATATATACGTGACGAACACAAAAGCAATGGTAATGGATCACAAATAAAAAGCTTTGGCTGCCTGAATGATTTGGGTTGTATAATTCCTATAGAGTGAGCCGAACATATTTTCTTTTCTCCCGCCCTTACCATTCCGGAAACGAAACACTATTTGTTTTTTAAATAGCTTCTTGTTTGTAAATAATTGTTGCATAAATTAAATTTGATCAAGAATTCACCTAAATGCGCAGCACATAAGCTTAAAGAAGTATTGTTGGCTTCCCAAATAAACTTCATTTTAAACTAGAATGACTAAACAAATATTTTCTGGCGTGCAAACCTATGGCTACCTATCATTTGCAAGAAAGAACACTTGAAATACACAATAATAATAATAATAATAATAAATTTAGTACTTATTCCAAAACATGTCTCAATGGACTTTACAATAAAGAGAAATATTAAAAATATGATAGCAATTTGTTTTAAAAAATATGAGAAAAAGATAAATATCTGGATATAAAAAGTATATATTTATATATATACATAGTCAAGTCAGAAAGTCGATAGCATTGTCAAAAAGAAATGTCTTAAGTTCTTTCTTGAAAATTTCTACAGAAGCTGCATGTTTGATATAGGAGGGTAGTTGGTTCCAGTGCTTAGGTGCACACGAAGAGAAAGCACGTCCATCCATAGTAATGGCTAACTATTCTTGTCAACTCGCACTTCACATATCAACTCACATATGCAAATTAGTTAAGTCCGAATCATTGCGAACAACATCAATCCACAAAGTCAGAAGGATCTCAAAAAACGTTTTACAGCCAAAAATTCTATTGCAACAAACAACATTTTTTCTATTAGAAGGAAGGGAAAGACTTTCCATTTTATTGCGTGCGTGTGAAAAACCCGATACACCGCAACTAAATAAATTTCCCACCAGTGTTTAGGATCAAACCCTTTTCTGAAGAACCTTTTCAACAGAGATGCGATTTCAGTAAACACAAGGGCAGTCAAGGCGTTCGATTCCTTTCAATGAGTTTGTTATTTCGCCATTTGGTTTCAGTATCGTACATAACATCAAAATTAGTAAAATATTATAAATACAGCTCACTTTCATACGGAGATGCAATTGTTTTAGAAGTCCTTTACTCGTCGCTTTTAAGATTCCAGATATCTATTTTGCACCGCCTTGTTTATCCAATTGACGTTCCATTCCCTGAGCTCGATAAAGGTATATTTTGTTTAAAAATCCACCAAAACACCATTCGCCTTACGACAACTTTGACGTTGTTGCAGGTTAATTAAATATTCTGCTGTGCCCACCGGATAAATTCTACGCATTTCTACTATCCCCTGAAATCTACCAAAATACGCCCAGAAGACTCTACGCACAAAGACAATACTTAGCAGGGCTAGGGTTTCCATTTTCTCGACACGGAAAAAAACGGAGGAATTTAACTTATATTCTCACCCAGTAATAAACGGGATCATATTGGGTTATGGGCAACCGGTCCTGACAACTTTTTAAAGAGTCCAAGAGGTCAACCTGGATCCGACACAGGAACATGACCCCAACTGCATTCGGCTACGAATGAAAGCACGCCCGATTTTATGATTCGCGTCTTTGTACGACGCCTACCCCCGTGACGTTTTCAATGCGGGACTCCGATCACAAAGCGCTTGAATTATGTAATCCATTATCGGACTTGTAAGTGGAGATGGTTTTGGGGGGGGGGGGTTACAATACTTAATCAGGTCTGAAAACCCACTGTCGTGGAATTTACGTACCTCCGTCCCAATATAATGACAGAATATTAACAGAAAAAGACAAAAGGAAAAACCCAGGACTAACATTTTCAGCTGACTGTTTATCTTGAGATACAAAGGTAATTGTAACACTCGAAAATGGCCCATAAAGTTTCGGGCCCCTTTCAGGTGTCATAATTTTTGCATTTTATGAACGGAGGGATTTGAAGTCATCAAACTTCACAATCATTTTGCTTTTTGTCATTTTAAGAACACGTCAGAAGAACTGCTTGTCAAGCGAATGGCAGTTTAATTAATTGCGCTTCTCGGGACGTTCGAGAAACGCCGGGCCCCTTGGGCCCCTGATTACCATCTACTTTCAAAAACTCAGTTTATGGGGGACGTAGGCCCTCAATCCCGTCATCCATTGCCATTCACCTGTGGAATAACCTGATCTCAAACTAAGAACCTGGCAAAACATTTGCATTTCAAATACAATTCATGGCGCTTGGTCGACACTTCAGCAAGACGTGGATGAGATCCAAAGAAACTTGATCAAGGCTCAGGCGCAATATCATCATTTGTCCCGGTGCGCCGTTAAATGCATAAGAATATGGGAATTCCTATTATAGCAAATTTCGTAGGACAGTTTTGCTAATTGTAAAATATTAAAAACTATTATTATATTTTATTAATATCATTTCGTTATTCGCGGATGATTTTGTTTCAAGTCAGTTGAACGTTTAGATTCTCTCTAAACTAGTTTTGAAAATGACCTTTATGTATTATTTTTTGCGCTTACCTGACAGTCTTGAGCTAAGAAATACAACGTTCTATTTGGTTTGTCCGTAGTAATGTTGAGGGCTGGTGATTTGTTATATGCTGCTACCCGTTACGACCTGTTCTCTCCGTGCTTTGTTTCCTTTATTTTGACCTTCTTGATACATCAACGCCACGTACTCTGCAATCTTTGCCGGCTCTATTTTTCTTATTTGTAAAATCGAATCTTAAAAGGAAACCAACATTTGTCCGCTCAGTAATAAGTGATCAAATGCTTGAAGACAGTTATTTGGAAATCAGCGATGTGGACTGCGCTTGGGTGCGTTGCTTTAAATGATTCTATAATAATTTTCTATTCACATTAGGTTCAAAAAGATATCTGTAATAACTGATTCGCTCCTGGTTGTTTTTCTGACAGCTTGTACGCGTTTGGTCCGAATTACCAAGATATCAGAGAATACAAGAAGCTAAGACGGTGAGACTTATTCGTAATAAACGGAGCAATGGACGATTCTCCGATCATGTGATATGCAGCAGAGGGGGTCCTTAGCCCGTTAGCTGAAACTAAATCCAGCCAAAATATTCCGTCTTTTCACTTTACATGAAATATCCTTTCTAGACTGAGGGGGGAATCTCTTGCATTCCAATTCCAATTACCTCGAAGGCGATTCTGGGTTTCTTAAAGGCAGTTTCGTTCGCGCTTGAGCAACTTTAGCAATAACAAAACAATGGAATTATTTAGTTTTCTGAAATACTTACTGACAGTAAGTGTGTCGGCAGTCGTAAGTCTTACCTCGGATTGGTCGGAGATTTAGAAAGTGATTGTAGTGTAGAGATTCATTTTATATCGAGTGATATTCATTCGTAAGTGAAAAGATTTATGTTTTGCAAGCCAAATTTCCTTTCCTTTAAGCAAGAATTATTTTCTAGAGGCACTTGAAAGCAAATAAAAAAACTTGGAATTCTTGTCGTTTTTGTCTCCCGTTCAGTAGCCCTTTTTCTTGCGGCAGACAGCTAACAAACTGAAATATAACAAGTCAAGTTCCATCTGTACCGTCTAAAGATAAATTTAAACGTTACTTTGCAACCCAATAATATATCATTTCTGTGAACCCTCGACAACTCAGTTGTAAAAATCTTGGCTAAAGTAACTGCTTTGATGAGCCGATCAGCTCGACCTCAACACGACAGTTGTTTCGGGACAAGTATGTAATTCACTGGCCGGAACACCCGTATTAAGAATAATTGTGCCCGAGGACTTGCATTATCTACCAGCCCTCAGTTGTTGAAAAGGTGAATAATGCTATCCACCGGATAAATCACTATACAGGAGATAAACACTAGCAAAACCAATTGAGTTACCCAGTGGATAGCACTACCCACCCTTGGAACAACTGGAGCCAGGGGGTTGAATTCAAGAAAGAGGGCACAGTTTTTTCCAATGGACCAGCTGCTGCCGGTTGAAGATAAGGAACACAGTTCAAATTTGTATGAGATTCATAATGAACCATTCCGACTGCTTCTCTGAAGCGAAATTAATTCCACCCGCTCTGGAAACCAATCAGATTGCATGATTTTCGGAATTCTTTCTAATACGTGACCGTTTTTGAAAAATATTAACAGATAAGGGAATTAATTAAAATTATTTTTGGTGTTAACATGAAATGAGATGATTGGTCAGCAGACAAAAAATCGTCAGTTGATTTTCTTGACACGTTTTCACAGAAAGACAATTCAAATGTTTCATTTATTCAGCACCTGCCAATGTATACATAGTCATGAGTAGTTAATATGCACAATCTAGCGTCAGAATAAATAAGACCTGTCTTGTCGACTGACTATGGAATTTGACAAAGGTATTAAATGCTCTTCTCTGTTCATCGCTGCTTTGGACTTATTAGGGACGAAAAAGGTAAATCATTTATGAAATACAATTATGTATACCTACATGACTCTTTACCTTCCGAATGACTTAAGAAATGAGCAGCTCTATGTGCTTCTAGATTCGTGTAAAAATACATGTCGTAACGGCTTGAGAAAATCATTTACTTTCTCAGTGTCTTTCAGTTATTAGTCCAGGAGTTTTGCAGACATGGAACTGAGATAGTTGGAATTTTCTAACATATCAATCGAATCAATCAAAAGAGTTCCGTTTAATAGTTTACCATTCGTAGTTAACACACTGTCTTGCTCACCTCATTTTACAGTTGTTCGTTCTCTGTTCGCTGTTAAACTTACCCTTTCCATAACGCCAATCAACTCGGTTTAACTGCAGGAACTAAGAGCATAGTACATCTGCAAATATTATTCACAGATTCCAGCATCAGTTATAGATGAAAAATATCTTCCACATTTGTTAAGTTTTAGTAACTGCATGTGCGAATAAATTAAAAGAAAGCACATGCCCTGTTTATACCAACAGACGCTTCAAAATTCCTAAAAAAATGTCAGTGTGAGCGATACTCGTATATTTTGCCCCACACTTTGCAAACAAATAGGCAATGGCTGACAAATGAATTAATACCATTGGGTTCCAAGTCTATCACGAGGCAAGAGATTGGTCGTAAACCACCTGCAAATGATAAGTACATAAAATGATGGGAGTTAACATATATGAGCCGGTTATTTAAACGAAATTTACCTTAGACCGCAGTTTGCAACAAACATATTAGTTCCAGAAAATCTGGAAGTGAGATGGCTACAATTAGGCTAATTTATCGTCCTCTTTCTTTCTCGAAAACGATCTTTGACTATGAACAGCCATTAAATACTTGTACAAAACAAAATGCTTTGGAATGCGGGTTTTTTTAAATATCCGGACCAATTTGTGCTAAAGAATTGGTCTTTATGTAACCTTAAAATCAAACGCTAACATATTATTCTCTTCGCGATTTTTACCTGTAACCTTGGGAACCTATACTGGCATAATGCAACCTCAACTTGAGCTCTTATTGCAGACGCCGAAAACGCAAGGGCGACAGAAGAATTATCATACCTGAAGAAGCATATTGTATAGATGAAGAATATCTTCCACATTTAGAGGAAATCAAGATTCAAGAAGAACCATATCCTCTCCAAGATGGATCATCTGTTTCTTATGAATCAGAATACACAAAATTCAAATATTCCATGGGCGGAAACATCAAGTTCTACGACGAACACATAGCTTTAACAAGTCCACGAAAAAAGATAAAAACGCCCTCTCAATCTTTTAGAGGTATGGACCGAAGTATGGAGAGCACATTTAATTCTTCGCTTTCTGACAGTGTTTTAACCGAGAAGTTTGGAAGCATGGATATGACTCCAGTGATTTTCAACGAAAAACAGGAAAACGCACTTAAAGAGGAATCGCCGCAAAGTCTTGCGGAGAACGTGACAGAAATTAAAACGAAGCCTGAAAAGTTAGATGCTAGCGCTCAAATTCGCGCAACACTTGAAAGACTAAAATTATCTGAAAGCGCAACTTCGCAAAAAAGCAAAACTATTACAACTTTCTCAAGTGTTGCTAACAGCATAGCCAAAGTTGACTCATGGAAAACGGATTTTAACAATAGCTCGTCAATTCCTACTGAAGAAACTGCCCATTTAAGTGCTCAGAATGAGGGTTGCGTATCAGACATTTTGGACTGGACTCTTCAACGGCAACAAAATACCTCCTCGGGGAACGGCGCAAGAGTGAGAGATTATTCCCCTATAAGGTCCCTGGCGAGAAGCGATAATCTCTCAAATTCACAAGGAGAAACGGCAACGATTATTGACTCTGCAATGTATAGCTACGCTCCCGGGATGCCTGAGAAAAAGGTCAGTATTGAAAGAGGACATACAGCAAATGATTACAACACAACAGTGGGTGCTGTTGATGAAAAGTACGGACCAACAAACGAGATAATAGATCCGGAAAGGGTAAGCAGATACAACAGAACATTGCTTTATGTCAATGAACAAAACGAAACATTGAAAAATGGAGATTTCAACGAGTTAGACATGGAACTATCGGACCTAAGTTCGGATGTATTTACAGATAGTGAAATACCAACATCTGGATTCTTGTCTCAGTCGCGGGATGGAAAGAGTGACTTGGACTTTTACCCAGACTCTCCGACGACAGAGCAAGCATTTTCTAAGACTCCCTGTAGCTCAAGAAAGAATAGCCTGGAGTCTTATATCTCTGATGAAAGCCAAATATTTGGAGCTGATTTGGATTTAACAGCAGCTCTAAAGAAAAGTAAGCTACTGCCTGAACCTGCGAGGTGCACAGTTATGTGAGACCCGATAGAGATTTTCTTTAAAAGGAGATTATTAAAGGTCGTTTAGTCAACAACCATAGGCGATTCCACGCATAATTAATAAACCTAATTCGGCAATTTCCCAAGTTAGATTAGATTCGTTGACTGGCTGTGAATTACTGAATGTAAGTGTATAATGGATTTGCTACTAACTCATGTCTTTACGAAGCATCACTATTTTAATTCCCTTTTATTGGAAATTCCGTGGATAAATAGCTAGTATACTGCGGTGCCTGGCTACTAATTTAAATTCATTTGTTTTTTCTTCGATTTTGTTTGTAGCCGTGGTGTTAGCGAAAAAACCTTCCACATTTAGTTACCTTTTTAGACGAAGTAAATTATTCTTGAGTGTAGGAATAGCTCATGATACATGCTTCGAACTTTATAATTTGTTTGAATGGACAAACGGCAGTCATTTTCTTCCTCGAGATACAACTATGTAATTCATTTTTGACGTTACATGTACATTGTTTCATTGCAGAGGTGCAGAAGCTCGAACCAAATGGCGCGATGCATGTACATTTAGAAAATGGGAACAAAAACGAGGTATAAAGTGAAAGAGACCGCGATTGAACTCCTTCAAATAACAGCAATGTTTTCTGTCCTTCACCAAGAATTGGATCCCTTTGGAATAATATCGATCAGGGGTGACTAGGATCGTGTTTACTTTGTCTAGAACAACAGAAACGACAAGCCATATCGGAACCAACGAAAACTGAGAGCGTCTTTAACCAAAGTACAAACGAAATACACGTACTAATGACAAGCAAATTTATTGAGGACGGAGCCTACTATTGTTATTGCGCATACGTTCTGCGCATCTCTCTATACTCGGGTTTCCTATCGGTGATGCTTACCAATACATTGATATTTTTGCCCGGCTTAAAGCTCTCCGGAGAAAGTAGATCTTAGTAAGTACTCTTAGTATCCAAAAAGAAAATTGGGAGTAACCATGCATTTTTTAGAGATAATTAAGCTTCAATTTGAGAAAGAACGCCATACATTGCTTTGTATTTTAAAGCTCTTTACAAATATCATTCATCAATTATCTTTGAGGGTTACCCTCAGTTTTCTTTTTGGATTTCAATAACACTTGTTAAGATCTACATTTCCTGCATAATCATAAACCGGGGCAAAAATAGCTTTGAATTAGTAGGCACCGTCCTTAAATTGTCTAAAAGAACGCGTTTGGTTATGAATTTGGATCACTCGTAACAATGATCAGGTGTATCCTTTTGCTATCCCAAGGTCCACTGGAAGGATCACAGGTTAAATTCAAAACAAATATATCACAGATCTACAATAAGTGGAATGCAAAGGATCGAAAGGGTGGTTATTTTACGTCGATAAACAACGCAACTGGTCTAAATGGTATCATTTGTGATCGTAGCCTTTACATATCATCAAGCTGCTTGATCTTTTTAAAACACCAATTTTTGCTCCTCAAATGTTTTACATTCTGTGAAAATGATATCAAGGCAAGACAATTCACCTGCGTTCATTTGCGCCTTCTTCTTTTATGTTTATCTACTTTTTGTCAAACACATTTTCGTTCTTGCCGTTACAGTATAAAGCTGCGCCCTCTGTGGTAAAAGGTGTAAAGGCCAAAGTAAAATTGACTCAGAATACAAAACATAAAACGGGTAAGATATCTCAGTGAATATCATTGATTTGTACGACCAAAAGCCTTTGAAAAAAAATGAAATGTTTATTCGTTTCGTTCTTTCTTTTAATAGCTGGTGGTTTTGGAAGAACGGAACCCAAGAAGAAGGACTTTGCAAGAAATGTAAAGTCAAAAGTGGACTCTTTCAGTAACATTGGACATGTGCCCGGTGGAGGACGAATCAAGGTAATTAGAGATTATCTGTGGCCTTACTCATCATAATCTTTCTATATTTCAATTTTTAATTAAACACAACTTCGCGACAACAAAAGAAAGCAAGGCGGAACTCAATTTTACCAATGCGCGGTTATTTAAAAACTATAAGAAAGGTACTCGGAAAGGCCAAGTTTAATGCAGATGAACTTCTAACCGTCTTAACCTAGCTAGAAGCGACCACGCGACAACAAAAAAAGTAAGGCGGAATTCGATTTTACCAATGCGGTTATTGAAAAACTATAATTATATAGCTAGAGGTTAATCCGCAATTGTCAGCATAGCTATTATTCTTCCCTTAAAACTGTCCAATTAAGGATTAATTTGGATAGTTTTAGATAAGGTTTTCCTTTAGAAACAGGCAAACTGCCCAATTTAGAAAATATAGGACAGTTGGTTTAAGCCAATCAAATCCCAGAAATTACAATAGGTAATAGAAACTAGCCAATCAGCACAAAGCATAGCATCAGCGCTGTTGTCTGTTTGTAGTAGTTGACAATGGGGGAGCTTTACCAAACTTTTCCATTTCTCAGGACTTTTTCAACTGATGATATCACAGCAATATATGTAATAGGACTACATGCTGTCCACTTTGGAAATAATTGGATGAGAAAAATTCTGAGGACAGCCAAAATAGGACGAGGCCGTAGGCCCAGTCCAATTTGACAGTCCGAGGAATTTTTCTCATCCAAGTATTTCAAATTGGACAAGCATGTAGGCCTGTTACCAATTAATTATATAGCTATTCAGTTGTAATTGGGAATTGCTCAGTCAAGCTATTATTCTTAAGGAAAGGCAAACTAAAGTATTGTGAATTATTTTTATTTGCAAAATATTACCTGAACTCCAAAGGAATTCTTCGTTTAAGGAGGCTAGAAATAGTTTCTTTCTTTTTCAATCAAATAAACATATTCTGTCCTTAGATACAGTTAGGGCAATCATATTAAGGTGAAATCCGGCCAGGATATTAAGTACCCATCGTAGATTTCTCACATTATATTTTCCTCCAAAATAACGTTACCATGGCAACGATATTAGGCATTTATTTGAGCCTTAAAATCAACTTATGTTGCCTTTTTTCAAGAAACGGAACGGTGAAATTTTCCCATTTAGTGTTACCAGATAATGTTAGAAATACTCTCTAAAATATTTAAAATTCAACAAAATCTGTAGGTCAGTTTTCCAGAAAAATAAGTTTTTTTGAAATGTGTCTCTAATTTTTTTTTTCACCTACAGAATTTTTTTTAAATTTGAAAGACAAACGTTTTAAATTAATCTAAGCTAACATGCAAAAAATGAAAAAAATTCACCGTCCGGAAGCAGAGATATAAACGAGTAAAGATGCAAAATCAGGAAAAATGAGGGGGTTACAAGATCGACATTTACGCATGCGTCACCCGCTCATTCGAATGCACGCGCGAGTTGAGCTGAAGGTCAACACAAACGGATTTAAATGACCATTAAACCGTTTGTGTAGAATTTTCGTAGTTTTCATGAATAGATGTCTATTTATATTCATGTCTATAGGAATTAGAAGAAAGGAGAGCGAAATTAGCGGTATTTGCTAATTTCTTGCGACCGATTTGAATCACGAGCTGACGCGAGCAGCTTACGAATTGCGTGTGTGGGTACGCGCGCGCGCTCAGCTGAAAACCCTTTCGAGCCTCCTTAAAGCACGAGAGGCATTTTTTTGCTTTCCGTAACCCTGCGCTCGCTCCAAGTTGTTGCCTTGAGTTTGCAAATTCACGATCTCGCAAAATCCTGTAGTTTCTGCCACAGTTATTTCAATGACGGTCCAACAAGCACTGCATCACAACCTAACTTTCTGGTTCGTATTCGTGACGTCCTTTTTTCTAATTTCAACGAAAAAAAAAAGGCAAAGAACTGCTTCTAGCTCATGACAAGGGATATCTTCCAACTTTCTCGCTTCGTTACGCTTCTCCTTCCACTCAGAAAACATTCAGCCAAGGTTTTGTACTCTTGGAGGTGTTTTAGTTTTGGTTTCTGCCTCTCAGGTTGGCAAGCTCTTCTTCTGGCAACGTAGGAATTTTGTCATTTGCGGTGATATCGTTGAAAAAGTCCTGAGAAATGTAAAAATTTGGTAAATCTTCGTGGCTAAACTCTGCCATTGTCAACTACCACAAACAGAGACAACGGCGCCGACGCTTTGCTTTGTGCTGATTGGCTAGTTTCTATTACCTATTGGCTTAGACCAACTGTCCTATATTTTCTAAATTGGACAGTTTGCCTGTTTCTAAAGGAAAACCTTATCTGAAACTATCGAAAGTAATCGTTAATTGGACAGTTTTAAAGAAATAAAGAATAATAGCTATGCTGACAATTGCGGATTGACTACCAGCTACATAATTATGTAGTAAATTATCAAATGCAACGCAACTTCATTGGAGGTCAGCTATATTGTATTCAGCTGTAGAGTTCATTGTTTCTGTTGCATATGTATGGAAAATCGTATGAACGCGAGTGAATTTCGTGATTTATGGGCAAGGGTGATGCGAATTCAATTTGAGAGCTTCCAAAACATCACGAGTGACCATAAATCACGAAATTCACGAGCAAGTTATCATATGGTTTTTTGTTTATTGTATACTCCACAAAATTACTCCATCGCTGTTTCTATAGCAACTTTCGTATTGCACTCTATAACCTCGTTTGTTCTCTATAACCCATTAGGCTCATGCATTCATCAGAAACGCGATATTCTTTTGAGTAAAAAAGAATTGTTTTCTGATCCAAGCCCCAGAGCCGTTGTAACAGAGTCGCCCTCAGCCAGTCGTTTAAATTCAATTTTCTTACAAACATTTCCTGTTACCAGCAGGTTCCTTCCAGCAAAGTGAAGCCGCCAAAAAGTGTGGATTCCAGGACAGACACTCACGGAATTGAGGCATACAGTCATTTACCCTCAGAATTTCAGGAAATTGCAAAACGCCTGGCTAAACAAGATAGGGAAATGCGAAAATCTAAAATTAGTAGTAGCATCTCTAGCCATGGGAGCCGCTCGCGATCAAGGCATTCAAGTCATGGATCAAGCCGAGCAGACAGCATCAGTCCCGAAATAACATCTAATTTCAAACCAAATATTCGGCTGGGAAGATTTTCGGGGTCATCTCTTAATCTAAATACTTTGAACACAGGCATGGGACACAACACAAGTAACAAATCCTCGCCAAATAGGCCTCCAATAAACAGATCACCAAGCATTCGATCCAGGCCCACAACACCGAGTCTGAGTCGTTCTCATCCAGCAACTTTTGCTACGTTATATGATTCCCGATCAAGACCCTCTTCAAGACCTTCATCACGACCAAATTCTAGACCCTCTTCCCCTGTTTCATGTTCACGTAATGCATCGCCCACGAATGGAGAACGATCAAGTGGCTCTCCCCTTCCATCCAGTGGTCAAAAACTAATGACTAGTCGTCGACCATCACCGAACACTAACCGATCGAAAACTAAATTGGCAAATGGAACAGGAGGACGCTTGACTGGTTTGGTTGGATTATCAAGCGTAGAAATAGGCCTATGTAAGTTTATCTGCAATAGTGTTAGGCATCCGCCTTGTCTTCATGTCACGATAGTTCTTTATTCCCTTCCAGTCCCTATGTTAGCTGATTAATTCGCAAGTCCTGACTTGCGGAGGCCGTACGAGCTTGAAATTCAGACTGCTTTCCACACTTGCCTTCAGCTTGCTTTGAAGTTCTCATTTTGTTACTAATCACGTCTTTCTCTTGCTGTTGGTCCTTTTCAGCATCAAGATCTGTATTCCAAGTGGTTCCAGTCCGCAAGTGAAAAGCTCAGTTAAATGCAGTGATCCACAGCCCTAAGTCTTGGATATTTACATTGTGTTTTCCAGTAATCCAAGAAAACCCATGCTTGATTAACATTGGCAGCGTGATTTCTTTCTTCTTAAAGAAGAACTGATAAGAAAATACAAGGCTCGCTTTAACATATCAAATAGTTGCTTAACACCCCGATTATTTGATTAACCTTAACTAATTTTCAGATAGCTTTCACTTTCTTTAAAATAAACAGTTATCCTCACAAATAAATCGCCTCTCTCTCCTTTATATTGTTACCAATATAAAAGTCACTGACCAACACAATCCTTCTGCTGTCCAAATTGCTGACAACGGTTTTTACTTCCCGTAACAGTATATGTCGGCATTGCAGCATTAAGACAGGAAATACTGGGACATGAAACCTGCTGCTGGTTTTCAATATACAGAATCATTCTGTTTTCCACGCCTGATCGTGATAGCATACGTAAATGTTTCCCACGTACAAAGGATTTTAAGTTGTAATAAGCTCTTCGTACTGCTTTCAGACCTCTTGGGAGAAGGTATTTTCATGTGTACTTTTGACAATATTTGTAGACTTTTTCATGGTCGGGTCCACCCACAAACGAAACAAGCAGTTCACCAGAGTGCGTTGGATAAAACTTAGCATAACTATTCTTAGTGTAATTTTTAGGGTAGTTTTGTTCTCGTTTTAACAAGCTGCGAGGCTCTAAAGCCACAGAGGTTGTCTTTGTGAAAATTGTATTTTGTTCTGCATGTCAAGTCTGAACAATATCCATGGGTCTTATACTTTGTCATGAAGAACATAACCGGACAATTGAGTTCCTTTTGAACTTTGCGCCTTGCGCCATATTGATCTGTCACAGATGACGACGTCTGACGCGAAGTATTAGAGGATGGACAGAAGGCACATAATTTGTAGGCTGTTTGGATAGTTGAGTACGTTTATGAAACGTCATGGTCTCACGTAAACATTTCATCATTTCGTGAGCTCCAATTAGACCCCTTCCACACGCATCCATTTTTGTGGATTCTCCTTTCGTCCACACGTACCGGCGAATCCGGCATGCGACTGATCCGCAACTTTTTGAACCCCTTCTCCAGAGTGGCAGGTTTTGAATACGCAAAGAATTCGGAATCGTTTGGACGGTTGAATTTAGATATTTTCAAATCCAATGACGTTACAAACTCAGATCCAATCTTTACCGCTTAAATATTCAACATAGACCTTTTTGCAGATACGGCGGCCATTCAAATCAAATTTGCCCGTCCACACGTATCCGGATTCGTTCTATATCCAGGACTCCTCTGTGACTATTATCAACAGAGCATGTGCCACAAGGCGTACGAATTGGCGACAAGATTCGTTCTGCAGCCATAGACCTTTTTGCAGATACGGCAGTCATTTTGATTTCTATTGTTTCAAATAGCTATTATGGGATGCCCAGGGGGCAAATACATATTAATTTGCCCCCTGAGCATCCCATAATGTCTTTCGAAACAATAGAAATCAAAATGACTGCCGTATCTGCAAAAAGGTCTATGGCTGCAGAACGAATCTTGTCGCCAATTCGTACGCCTTGTGGCACATGCTCTGTTGATAATAGTCACAGAGGAGTCCTGGATATAGAACGAATCCGGATACGTGTGGACGGGCAAATTTGATTTGAATATGTCGCGCGTGGACGTGAAAATTTTTGAATCCGCAAAGAACTGAAACGTTGTAGATTAAAAAATACCCGGATACGTGTGGGCAAGGCTTAATGGCAACTCGTTAATGACAATGCGAGTGGAAAACTAAAATCACACGCAGAAATCCGAGGGTGAGTCATCAAGAACCAAATCCTTTGAACTCAATTACAACAATACATATATGCACTTTCAGTTCATCATTTTATTCAATTTGAAACAAAGCTTTGTACACATTGAAGTAAATTATATTAAACTTTGGCTATATTCGAATAAGATAAGAAGACATCTTTTATCAATTTATGCAATAATTTCTTGATATGATTGTTCACAAATTACTTAATTTGGCTGCAAGAAAAGATCCTGGTTCAACAGGTTTTGTCTTCGAGCGCGTTCAATAGCAGACATCAACAGACTTTGACATCTGACTTGTGAAAAGTCCATCTGATCATAGGGCTGAAAATAGAATTAAATAACGAAAGTTGCAGTTCACATTGCACAAGGTTGACATCAGACATAGTCTAGACATAATTCGATGCTACTCTGCTTAGATTAAATTTGAACGTAGCTTAAAAAGTTACAATTCAAATCCCCAGTGATTCGAAACTCGTGCCGGTCTATTGTCTTCACCCTGATAAAGACACTTGACTGGAGTATCGGAACTGTGGGTTGTAACCTTTTAGAAGCTTAAACTTGGTCACTGAAAAGTGCTACCACGAAGGTGAACACGTAATTAACCACTTCCCTAGGAGCTTTTCAGGGTCACTTTACAGCACTTTACATTTATGTATGGCGCAAATGGCAGCCGTCTAGTTTACAATCTTAACTGAATAACAGGTAGTTTACACAGAATGAGTGAGAGACCACCACACCGGGGACGTAGCACGTCCCCTGCTCTTCTCAGACAGTGTGAAACGGGGCCTTCGGCTTATCGTCCTTATCCAAGAAGACTAGAAAGTCTAACCATTTGCAGATGACATTACAGTTATTTAAAGACCCTGAGTGTTGGTCCGGCTGGAGTTTTTGATCCCGCGACCTCCCCCACGGTAGTCCGATGCTCAACTTAAAAAAACCAACCGGTCGGCGGTGCAGTCAATGTGCTCTACAGGCTGTTACCATGGTGACGCATATAGATTGAAACAAGACCTAAAGGATGCTTTTTCCTCATTTGTGCAAAATCCACTCATTTGTTTTGCAGCTTTTGCTTCCTATTATTGAAATAAAGTACGCTTAAAGCCTGTTATCATAGAATTTCAACAGACGGATTTTCCATAATTCGTTGATAGACGTTTTTTAGTTTCCCTAAATGTTTTCCTGTCGAGTTTCTCATTTTTTTTCATAGATGAGTCATTTGTAGTTGGAACTTTTTTAATTCAAAATTTTTGCAAAATCTACTGACGGGTTTGCAAGAAATTTGGCAAAAAAACAGCCAACAGGATTCTCATCCTCAGAGCCCGCTTTTCTTTTTGGTCAGCACCAAGAACACGGACCGTGGCCACAGCCAAAATACACACAGTCACGGTAATCGAATAATAACCGTGAACGACCGTTATTGTTTGAAATTTTCGAGAATGCACAGAAGAGCCGGACGTCTGTGTTTCGCGGACTTCCTTCTTGGGCCGTGGCCAGAGTCCATGTTCTTGGTGCTGACCAAAAGAAAAGCCTGCACTGGCGACGAGAATATGAGCCAACAGCTGTTCTCAAATTTGGAGCAAATGCGCCTTAGTAGCATTTTGCTAGGTTCCTTTGAACGATTTTCGCCTCTAAAGCACGATGACATTTACGTAAATGAATCGAATTTACACTGCATTTCCAAACCATCGCAAGCAAACGAAAGAGTTCTCGATATACCAGCCGTACTTGTTTTGTTTTTCAAAATGCGCGCCGGCCTTTAATGAATATCACTGACCGCGGCAAAACTGTTTACAGCCACCTTAGCTACATTCAAATTTCTTCAACCTACAATTTACCGACAACTTTAGGTTTGGTTTGGTTTGGTTTAGGATTTATATAACGCACATATATTTTTCGCACATATCATGTCTCATGGCGACTTACAATTCTATCTCTAGGGTGAGGTCGGACGTAAGCTTGTAAGCAAGATAAGCAGGCACGTTTGGCAGCATATCGGTGAAAAACGTAGAAAGCAAAATTCAATTATGTTTTGGCAAATAAATCATTAATCAGGTCGGTACAGTTCAGGGGACATTTGCGACGTTTAAACTGAGTTGATGCAACTGTTAGAGGACAATCGCCCACGTAATTCTTAGCAAGACGACGTATTCCGAGTACAAGCGCGAGACAGCAAATTTCAGACTTTTTCCTTACCGTGAGCAACATGTGCAGTTTATGAAGAAATAATAATAGCATGGCCACACCAAAGAAATGCAGATCACCTAATCCCGAGCCTACAAAAAAGTACATAAAATTATAGATTTTTCGGTATAAACACCTTACGGCGGCTTCTCCTAGACTCTGCTTTACCTTAGCAGAGGTAGAAGACTAAGTACCTATCAGTACGAGCGGTTTTGAATACTAATCTTCGACGGTAAATTCAGGTCTTTCTATTTTATGTTGCCATAAAAACATCTTCATATTTGTTAACGAGATTTTCATCAATTGAGCCTCTGACGGCTTTAATGACATGAATGCATGGTCGGTCCGTTACCTGCCGTTGTATAATACTGAAGAGGTTTTACATTTTTGTTCTGCATGACTTGTAACAAGGGCTCGGAGTTGAAGCATTTGATCCATTGGTGTGATAGGATCCAAGCAATCCGA
>NC_090883.1:14242805-14247805 GCF_036669925.1 Montipora capricornis
TTGTACAGTGAAAGTATGGATGCTGTGTTTTGCTTATTAAGTCTACATATACCTCTAAGGCAACTCAGACAGTCTGGTGCAGGTAATGGGCTCCTGGTATATTGACTACAAATTTCCTATGACGACTCTTACAGATGAAACATGGTTTCAACATTCAGACAATCCCTTGTTTTGTTTTGTAATTTTTTTCAGTATCCATTGGTTTGCTGAGGCAGTGTTGGAAGTACTAATAAATTGACTCATAACTGTTGTCCTTCCGTTGAGCAAGACAGTCGATGACTTTTTGTAACTCCCGTTGGAATTTTATTGGGAATACCAGGGATAGGGTAGTTCCAATAAGGAATCCATGGAAATAGATTTTCATGTTTTGTGATCAAGTATAACTACTTTACCTTCATGGAGGAGGTGGGATCACACCCATGCCCCCAGTCCCCCCCCCCCTCCCCTCCAAAAAAAAGAACCGGCTTCCACCCGTCCTTTTCTCTTTCTGTATAGACTGTTCATGAAGGAAGCAACCATGAATGTCAGAAGAGGAATAACATGGACCCTAATGGACACCCTTGAAGATCTTGACTTTGCGGACGACATTGTGTTGCTTGCTCATCGTCACCAAGACGAAAACCAATGACGTGGCCACAATAGGTAGACAGATTGGACTTAACATCAACACCGACAAAACAAAGCTAATGACGATCAATGCAATATCAGATCAGCCGGTTACCATCGACAACAATAACATCGAAGAAGTGCATGAATTTGTCTATTTGAGCAACAAGATAACAAATGATGGAAATTCTGAAATAGACGTTCTACACAGACTAGCCAAAGCAAGAGGGGCGTTTGCAGCACTTCGGAGCATCTGGAGGTCTTCAAAAATTGGCACAGAAACTAAATCAAGGATTTCCAAGCGCAACGTTCTTCAAGTCCTCCTATATGGTGCAGAGTCTTGGAAGGTCTCGCAATCCATATGCCACAAGAAAGATGTATTCCAAACAAGACGTCTCAGGAGAATACTCAGGATTTTCTGGCCAAGAACTATCTCTAATGAAGACCTTTACTGCAGAACCAATACAGCACCACTAACATTTGAGATCAAAAAGAGGAGGTGGCGGTGGTTGGGACACAACAACAGAATGGCCCCGAACGCCATCCCCAGGGTTGCAATGAGATGGACTCCTTCCTGCTGGGAAGAGGAAAAGAGGACGTCCCAAAACGACATGGAGACGATCAGTGGAAAAAGAAATGACAGAGGCTGGATCTCCTGGAGCCAGACTCAACGGTGGTCATCTGACAGACAGCATTGGAGTTCTTTGGTGGTGGCCTTATGTGCTACCCAGCACGATGAGCATTAACTAACTTTCACCCGTCCAATGCGTCCAATCCAGAAATGTCGTTTATTGTGGGGTGGTGTTTATTTGCTTGTTCAATGAACTGCAGTTTTTCCACTCTGTTCGTACTTTTCTTCTTTCATTTGTACTTCTTTCTTATTTCCGCTCTTTCCCTTCTCATAAAAATGAGCCACACAACCAATAATATCATGTACGTCGCGAACAGCGATGTCAGTGCTGTCGGACATTTCGAAAACTAGAGTATAATTTTGGCCTATGCGCTACAGCATAAACGAGAACCTTTTTGTAAGAAAAACGTGATGTGGTTACAAGTAACAAAGTTGATGAGGCCTTTGTAGAACTGGATCTTGTAACGGCCAAAGTTCAAGACAAAGAGCACGCCATAGGGATCACAAAAAGCACCTGTCAGCGAGGTGGAGAATGCTCATCTTAAATTTCCGGTTCCTGGATCCCGAACCCTATTGGGGACCCTCAAAGCTGACACCCTCAATTCACTTTCATTATTTGTGGAAAATGAGTGCGATGTCTCAACCGATCCCAAAGTAAACTTGATCTACAGTACTTGTTGTCATTATTCAACTGCTGGAAAAATGGGTTCAGTGAATACGGCTTGACAATCCCGTAGAAAGGACGCCGTAAACGGACGTTATATGTGCCTTAAATCACACAATAAACTCAAAAAATCAAACTACCGCTAGTAGTCATGAAAAAACGCAACTGATCAAATGGACTCCCTTGCTGTTGAACGCCGATACAAAGCAGCCTCTTCTTTGAGGCATTCATACCATAGGTTATGTGTCATCTAGAGACGGTATATTGCATCCGTTTTCCTACAAGTGAACATGAATTCAAAATTTATGGACTGAAAATTACTAGAAGCCGGAAATTGAATTCATCTTCGCAGCGAAGGATTAAAATTCTGCACCTGTTGTTTGATCAGTGTAGCCTTCTTTTTATCGCTGAATTTTTTTTTTTTTTGTCGGCGGTAGGGTGTTTTATCGGTGTTTCAAAAGAGTTTTTTGAGTCCCCATAAGTTGTTCTTCATAATGTTTGTCATCTTTTTCGGCAAAGGCACAACTAACCCATTTCACACGAGAATATGGGTGAAAACTGATAACGATCAAAATATTAAGTGAATTCTAGGCGACTACTCTCAGTGGAAAAGAAAATTTGGGACCGAAATAGGTCGTTGGGAAGCAAATCCACTTTCAAATTTTTTGGTCCCACGGTTTTTTCGATTCGATCAAATGGTATACACTCAAACGTTTTTGGCACTTTTCACAACTGAATACTCATTGTGCAGGAGACAATAAAATGAACGTTGACGCGGAAAATTTACGTTTAGTAGGGTTAATAGTAGGTTATAATTTTATATTCTTCGATGATCATTCATAATTCTGTTAGTTCTTGTATGACCAACCCAACCATTTAAACACTTTTAATTTCTGTGTGACCGACTTCAGCGTTGGCGCTATTTGTCTTACCTAAAAATGTAGATAATGTGTCGTGAGGTAGCGCCAGCTCTGTGGATCCACGGGTTTTCTCCCCGACCTGTGTTTGAAGACATTTCAGTCGGTGCGAGAGGATCCCATCGGAAAGCTCGAAATTCGTCCCCAGCCTTAGGAGCATTTCCAGTTTCTTCATTATAAAAACTCGTTGGCAACGGATCCCTTAATTTTTCATGCCAATATTCATGAAAGTACTTGCTAGCGAGTGATTCCCCCTCGAAGAGTTTGTAATGAGTGACGATTTTCTTTACGTAGCGGTCTTTCTCCTCAATGATAGCAGTGCTTTGCCATAATGCGTGTCCACATTGCACACCGTCAAATCGACGAAAATTCTCATCCTTGGCCTTGAAAAAGTACAAACACTCCGTCTTGTTATTTGACCAGCGTCGAGCTTTAAGTTGTAATCCTTGCCCCAGAGGAAAATAAATAGCCGACAGAAAAATATCGGCTAACGTGGGAGCGCGGACGTCCACAAAAATTATCATCGCCGACATTGTGAGTGTCACTGCTAGAGAAACACTGACAATCACCAGTCGTAAGCTCGGGAGAGGCCATGACGATGTCAAAGGCTTCTGCTTAGGGCTACAGGTTGCCGAAACGCTGTTTTTCTTGGGTATCATTTGGCTTCTTTGAACGGTATTGATCCACGGAAGGCCAGGTCGTTTGTCTTCAAGTTAAGAGCCTTGTGTGTTCTTCAGATCGAACTCGCAGAGGCCTCGAAAACATAAAAACAGACTATCAATGACTCGCATACGGATAAAACATCACAAGATACTTCTTGGCAATTTAAAATGGATGAATTTTGTCAAAATAGTCCAGTGGTCGCGCTCATATGCTGCTTAAGGTAGAACTGGTGAAGGCGATCGACAACAGACACGAATATATATTTTTTGGCGAATGGATTCCGCTTCCTATGTTACTTTTGTTCAATAGTTTTATGCACTTGCATAAATTAGCGAGACATCAAAGCTGTATATTATTTTTTTAAGTGTAAGGCCATCGTGATTGGTTGAAAGCTTATAATAATCGGAGAATAAACACCACCCGCTTAATTGAATGGGCCTCAGCGAGACAACACAATAAAATGAATTTATGAAGCTTGCAACAGCTGTTTTGCGTGTTATTAATTGAAAAACACTGAAATCGAAGCAAAACAGTTTGAACTTAGACCAGATGATTACGAAAACCGGCAGTTCTGTTAAAAAACGCAGTTTAAGGACGCACGGAGAAGTAAAACCATACACTAAAATTAAAATATAAAAACTAAACTATTAAACTAAAAGTTCTCCAACGCCTACAGTCCGTGTCGAAATTATATTTCTAATGATTATCATTCTGGAAAAGAACGAGCCTTTTTTAATCAAGAAAAAAACATCAGCAGTTTTCAGGTAAGAATTTCCCGTTAGACGATTCATTTGGAGCATTCCGGAAACTACATTACCGGGGAGAATATTAATCTCGTATTATTAGCAGAAAAAGTTATAAAATCCAGTTAAAAGAGGAGTTGGTTTTCGACGATCCGGTAAAGAGCCGTGACAAACCTGCCTTGTGCAAAAGTCATCCTTTTTGAAAGAAGTTTCCTTTCTAACCCAAATTAAAATTTGGGTTAGTTCCCGTAGACTTTAAAGTGTAAAAAATTCAAACTCCGAATTGATTTTTGTTAGGAACTTCCGTTCTGCAAAAATCATTACTTGAACTTTCTAATCATCACAGAAAAAAGGCAAACAAATGGTAAACAAATACCAATATATACTAGAACAAATATAGTGATTTGCATATTGATTTTGAAAAGACTGACAAGAGTTAAGAAGAATCATTCAGTTGAAATCCAAATTTGGATCGTTGCATAACTGAAACATAAAATTAGTAGTAGTGAACGGCCACAAAGCCTTTCCTTTAACAAAAATTCCACCATCCATTTGTTGCTTTATTGAAAAACAAGCTGCATTAGTTCGCAGTCCCTTCACCGCACTGTTTACTCTTGGCGTAATAGAGAGCCGGATAAAACACTGCCCAATAGGCCCCACGACCACTGCACTTAGAGAAATAAGTCTCAGGCGAACAGTGGGTTCGGTTCTTTGTCGAAGGTAGTGCTCAAGGAGATTTTGAGTTTCCTTAATTCTGGCATGGTTGTAGCTTTTAT
>NC_090883.1:14252805-14255305 GCF_036669925.1 Montipora capricornis
AAGGCACAAGAATAGAAAAGAGGTGAGTCATTTTGATTCATTTTATTGAATGAACGTTAAACTGAGCATTTTTTAGGCTTCATAATCGACTGTATTTTATTTCCCGTACAAAGTCTTATAACTCGTTTAAATTCTTAACGGCTGTCTGTAGTGACGCGAGCTTGGGCTGCCTATGCACATACTCGCAATGAGTTCTCGTAAAATTTGAGGAAAATCTCACTAGCTTGTGTTTTCAGAAGTTTGTTTAAAGCACCTAAACGTTATTTAAGAGTCTTGTTCGAAGTTCTTTGTTTCTTGGTTGCATTGCCGTATTTTGCCGATTCTTGTACCTAGTCTAGGAGGTAGAACCCTGAAAAAATCGAGACGTAGCACACCCTCTACATATTTGGTCTGGCATCACAAAATGATAGGGCAATACCCATAGAACATTTTTAGGTATGATGTACTGATGTACTGGTGGGACGTCGTTGTGTTTGGGGCTCGTTTGTCACTGCTGGTAAGGCCCTGTGATTTAAGCATATTTTTAATATGATTAGTTTCTACATGTTCAAGTCGACATTACTCCCCTTTAGTTTAGCCTAGACAATTTTAAATTGGTTCAAGCATTACTAGTGTGAATATATTTTATTTTTATGTGTGAAACAACTTAATCAGGTTTCCATGGTAACCGTTGCTATGGTCATTTTTAATTAAGGATATTTAAGCGATAATTAGCATTAGATTCTTTAGAATAACGACCAAACTTATCACTTCGTTATCCATCATCTTAAGTTAATCAATTTAAAGTTATTCAGTTTTCAAAATAACGTATCTTTCCCTTAACAATTGCTGTTTACTACAGTGATTATGGTCAAAACTTGTCCCTTTATTTTCACTTTTTGCTCACAATAATCTTTCACTATCTGAACTAGGTTTTCACGGTAACCACTGCCAATAAGACATTTTGTACGTGAAATCTGAAAACAGATTTTGATACCAAAATGGCACTACCTTTGGTTTTGAAGGTAGTTTTCAAATCGACGAGAGGAGTGAACAAATTGAGGACTTGAACTTTCCATTGCATAATTTACGTATAATCTTTAAACCTGCAATATGGAATGCTAAAATTGGAAGCAAAATTCAGAAATTGAATTTTGGGGGACAGTGAACGCCATAGTTTAAATACCGAAACTTGAATGTGTATTGTTGTTACTAAAGTACTGGACGCTAAACATCAGCATCTGTTTGCTCGTCTTCACTGCTTCCAGGTGTTACATCAACTGGCTTGTGAGGATTTTGGCAACTTTCATCATTCATACAAAGGCATGCCTCTGTACAGGGCATCTCGTGGGCTTTGCAAGGACACAAGTCATCTCTTCTGCAGACAGATTTGGTACATTTGCAAGTCGTTAGTTCAAGCAGCCCTTGTGGTGCTGGATCCTTGGACATCAAAAGTGGTTCCAACACACCATCCACTTTCTTCCATCCGTTGCTGACTGGCGACGGGAGTTGCTGTGTTGCATTCAAGCAGTGTTTCCACACATACGCCTGGTAGTTAGCACGTTCAATGTGGTGTCGTAAGCTGTTGCTTGTGGGTGGTAAACTTTCACTTCTTTGGTGCTTTTGGCAAAACATCCAATAGCGTACATCGTCAGCTGTTACCCCTGCCTTCTTGTTGGTTGTATAAAGGGAGCAAATAAAGCTCTCACAGGCTTCAACAGTGAGCGCTGGTGGTGGAATCTGTCTGCCAAGGTAGCCAACACTGTCATGGAGATTGGGATATGTGACAAATACCTTCCATCCTTTCTTTTTGCCGATCTGAAACAACCCACTAGTAGAATCAAAGCCAGTTAGAGCATGGAATGCTGGAATCGCTGCGCAAACACTCCTACCAAGCTTCTCAGCAATAAGATGTATAGGGACGAAGCGAACCTTATCTTTGACGCCTGTCTTGAACCTAATTTCGTTGCACTGTATCATCTGGTATGCATGGATAGCTAATACAGCAACATCTGTATCAGGGGACTGAATGACAATCCTATCTTTAGTGGAAGAAGCGTGTCACACAAGAAGGATCATCCTTGTGTCGGCTTCTTCATGGTCTGATCTCAGCTCTGCAAGGGGATCCCTACTTCCACGGGTTACAACAACTGCATCTGTTGGATCTTCAAAGCCTCCTCCAATAACCAGCTCTTGATCAGGAAGTAAGTTGTGTTCACCCAGACTGCACCACTCTCGGCAAAAAAATCTGGAAAGGTTAACCTTGTTATTCTGGTTGCTGATAAACTTCCCCCATTGCTTTGGAACTGGTGTATGCTTGTTTGTGATTTGGATCTCAAGAGCTCTGCTTGAACCCCTCCTAACTCTTTCACTTTCCTTTATGGACTTTTGAAAATCATAGCGATCAAAGACAACATCTACTCTTCTGCACTGACCTTGTCGTAGAGGTGTGAAAAGCACATTAAAGTATCTTTCAGCTAGGTCTCCGAATGTGCGGGAGCCTGCAGACTTCAACGTCTGG
>NC_090883.1:14260305-14262805 GCF_036669925.1 Montipora capricornis
TACAAAGGTATATGGGCAGCATAGGAGTATAAAAGGGTATACAAGTGTTTACAAGGGTATATAGGGGTTTACAAGGGTAGTCAAGGGTATGAAGAGGATGAGGTAAGCGAGCAGATCTTCCCCCCCCCCCCCCCTCCATACACAGGCACCTGATTTGCCAGTTGTAATAACGGAAAGAAACTTTAGTTAAGCGCGGCATTGGGAACGAGAACTTAAACTAAAAATAGATTTTTAAAAACCTATGATGGAGCAGGGGGATCCGTTCTCTCACCTCATCCTCTCTTGAGGGTATATAGAGGTATACAAGGGTATATAGGGGTATACAAGGGTTTACAGGATTATTGCTTACAATATTTATTACACTATAATAAGGGATACATAAGGTCTGTACCCAGGTGCCGGCATAAAAGACATGCCAGATAAAAAAGTCGCGCCAAACAAAAAAAGTCGCGCCAAATAAAAAAAGTCGCGCCAAACAGAAAAAGTCGCGCCAAATAAAAAAAGTCGCGCCAAATTAAGAAAAGTCGCGCCAAGTAAAAAAAGTCGCGCCAAATAAAAAAAGTCGCGCCACTGACACAAATAAAAACAAGAGTCACGCCCAAAGTAAAAAAGTCTCGACAGAAAAAAATAAAAAGTATACGCCCACCCAGGTGGCACTAACAGGGCTCCGTAGACTTCTTATAAACCATCTGTCTAGTGCCGAAGCATTTTGTGTCAAGCCAACAATACCCCCTCTAGTCTTGCTGTCGAGATTGATGGTTTGTTCCAAGGCCATGTCAGTCCAAACTTGGCTAAAGGGTTGACTTGATCTACTCACTGGGTGGTTGCCATTTAGGAATTCTTCGTAAATTTCTGGAGCGTGAGTGCGAAGCAGCTGCATATCAGCCAATTAGATTGGGAGCCACCTGCAATTTATTGGAATAAGAGAAACGTAAGAAGGGGTCGGGTAAGTGAGAAAGTTGAAGCTAACCACATAATAAGGAAACGAACTATTATAATGTGTAGATCGCTTCACGCGTTTGAACAAACGCGTTCACCACTTGGGATAAAGAATAAATCCCGTAATAAGTTCGATATATTATAATTCAGTAGCAAAGGGGAGTAAATCCTTACAAATCCTAATGATATAAGACCTCTAATCCTTCACGCTTCACGCGTTTGAACAAACGCTTCACGCGTTTGAACACGCGTTTGAACAAACGCGTTCACCACTTGGGATAAAGAATAAATCCCGTAATAAGTTCGATATATTATAATTCAGTAGCAAAGGGGAGTAAATCCTTACAAATCCTAATGATATAAGACCTCTAATCCTCGTTGCGATGACTCTTTTAAAGTTCAATTTTAATAATTTATATCCAATTTAGGCTCCTGTTCATTAGTACTGATACGCGATTTGCAGTTAATCTGAAAGATACGAAAAAAGATAATCAGAATAAATCGATTGCCCACATACCTGGAATAGTTAATGCGATCCATTGAAAAGAAGTATGGTACCATTTCTGCAACGGCTTTCAAATGAAGTTTCCATGATCCCTCTCGTAGCGCAGACTAGCTTCTGTGTAGAATCTCGAGAAAATTTGTTGAAGTTGTGGGAGTTTGCCGCAGAGAATAACGAATGAGATCTTCAGAGAGGCTACATCATTACTTTCTCTCTGACAACAGTTTATTAAAGATAAACACTGGCGCTGATATACTGTTTGGAGCTCGACGTCCTCAGCTTCCATCCAAGCTCCAAATGCTTGCCATTGCAGTCTCAGTAGTGCTTCGAGAACAAGCTTATGTGCACGCACACCTCTATTGTATGACTTCCCCTTCAATAGCATAGATGCCGTGTGGCACCCATACACACCAGATTCTATTAGCAGGTCTTCAATGCCACTGTCCTGGAAAATCTTTCCAATAACTGAGAGGAAGTTTAATCCTATATGAAAACCTCCCATTTGGATAACTGTGTTCTTAAATTCTTCAGACCGTCGCCACTGAATCTCTTTGGCCTTCATGTACATTGCAAGGTCAAACGTAATTACACTGTGCTTCTGGTGTAGTACATCCATCATTGCTTGGACGTTCTTCATGGCAGTGAAAACTGTACTGTATTCAGTAGGTGAACCATTGATCATTGGACAGTAACCAACGGAGGTCAAGGGTGACGGCTCACTTGCTATCTTTGCGTTAAACCCACTCCAACTTGGTAATGGCTGAAAAACTTCGCCGTCGCGGTTATGTAGATTTTCACTAAACAACTGGTGGGTACACAGACGTGTTAAAAACCAACCCAAATCCATCTGGGTTGCACTGGTACAGAGCGAGCTTGAGGACTGAAACCACTCTTCTTCTATTTTGTCTTTGTAAAAGGTTACGGCAGGCCGTTTGCCACAAGCACCAAACCCCAACAGGGGTGGATTTGCATCTGAGATGTTAAGAGATCGTCGTTTTTCTGAATGGGCAGGATGAACTGCAGGTTTCGGTTTTGGTCCTTGTTGCTTTCTTTGGTACA
>NC_090883.1:14272805-14280305 GCF_036669925.1 Montipora capricornis
TCAGCGCCATGTGTTATCTTATCACGAAAAAGACTGAATCACTTTTGACATGGAATGTCTAATAGAGCCTTGACCTTGAAAAATTTCAGTTTGGTTTAGCCTTGAGCTCTGCATAGCTTTCCTTAAATGGTTTTATGCTTTTCTGTTTGGGTCTCTGATATGTTCTGGATTGCTTTTCTTTTCCTATTCCCTTGCTGCTTCAATATTTTCAGATCTGTTTTCAAAATGGCGTTTTGCAATGTTTTCCTTTTCCCTGAACTCTTCAAGTGATTTTGTCTCTTCCTCTTGATAGAGTCTCCCATGAGCTCTTTTTTGCCACTGCTTTGTAGAAATTATTACTGACACTCACATCATTTTTGACCATCGTTAATTAATCGATTATTCCATTTCTACATGCATTCAAGTCTTCGCGTTGGTCAGTGAAAGGCGGTGCACATTTTTTTGCACCAATCTGTACTTGTTCAGAATATTTTGCTTCACCTTCGAAGAAAGCCATTTCTTTAATTCTTCCGTTTCTTGCTTCTAAATGCAGCGAAAGGTGCTCAAACACTTCAGTATAAAGGCGACATACAGTAATGGCGGCGCACAACCTCGCAAACAGGAAGTCACATCGATCTAAGCTGTGTTGTGATTATCCATCCTGATTGGCTTATTAGATCGAACTTCCGGTTACGCAGGAGTGACACATTTGCATAAAGAACCTCACCAAAACTCGTGGATATATCCACGAGTAAAAAGTAACCCTGAAAAGGGCTATTCGAGGTTCATTCCCAGACAAACGATTAAACCACTTTTTAAAAATACGCATCCACTTGAAATAAGACATCCGTAAAAACATACAAATAGTTTAGTGTCGAATTTTTGGAGTACGTTTGAGCTATTACTGGTATACTGTTTTGTCGTTCTCGTTCTCTTTCTCTCTTATTTCGTTTTTTACTCGTGGATGTTTTTCCACGAGTTTTGGTGGGGATCTTTATACAAGTTTATCACTCCTGCGTAACCGGAAGTTTGATCTAATTAGCCAATCAGGATGGATAATCACAACACAGCTGTGACTTCCTGTTCACTACAAGGTTGTGCGCCGCCATTGCTGTTTGTGGCTTTCTTCGTAAGTGTTTAATTTGAGCACCTTCCGCTGCATTTAGAAGCAAGAAACTGAAGAATTAAAGAAACAGTGTTCTTCGAAGATGAAGCAAAAGATTCTGAACAAGTACACATTGGTGCAAATAATTGTGCACCGCCTTTCACTCTCCAACGGTTAGGTTTACATACATGTCGAAATGGAATGATCAATCGACAGACACGTGGTGAGAAGACTCGAGAAGACAGTCTCTGTCGATCCCCTAAGCTCACGAGGGATTAATAAATTCCATTTGGAAGGTGACTTCCATTTGGAGGGTGACATCGAAGCTATCAAAGTAAAGCAATGTTTATCAAAGCTATCACGAAGTTTTGCAAGCTGAGTCATCAAAGCCATAGGAATCCAACTTGAACAACATCAATGACATGAAAAACAGTGAGGCAACCAAGCAATCTATGCTTCCAGACACTAGCACTTGTGTGGCGGACCATAATGACGAACCGTCGAAAGACTCGGTCATTGAAAACTGATAAAGAATCCGTACCAATCTCCTACGATAGAGCAAGGGCTGAGGCCGTTCGCAAATGCAAACGCGCTCCCTGGAACAGAGAACCTTCCTCTGAGAATTCCTAATAAGAAAACGTCGAGCTTGTTTCATGAAGACAAGGTAATTAGACAGTGTATGGTGCATTATTTAAAGAAGAACGTACCGAGTTCGTCTGAGTTGAGAAAGTGTTTATCTCTCGCTTTTGGTAAATAATATTATATTGCAGTAAGAGTGTCTAGACCTAGACCGCAACTCAGACGTAACAAATCATTCTAATCGTCATTTTTATCTTATTACCCGCAGGACTGCTAAACACAAAAAAGGACTTGTCAGTTCTATTGTGTATTCAAGATCAATCTGTTACTAAGCATTCAACAAAATTGAACCAACAAAATGAGAGTTATTGTCTAACAAGAGAAATCGAACCCAGGCCCTGTTGCTCATGGAACGTGTCAAACATGCAGTACTGAGAAATCCTTCTACATCACTGTTACAGGCTCGATTTGCTCAGAAAGGATTGAAGACACTAGAATGTACCTCAGATGGTTCATGCTTCTTTTCTTCTGTTGCCCACCAGTTATACAATGATCATCCTTCCTATCACATGAACGTCCATGCTGCTGGAGTCAAATACATCAGAAACAATTGTGGGTGTGTTGTCACATTAACATACATGGTGTGACGCACTTATTGTGCATGCAGTTTCCGATGTATTAAATGTTGCAATACAAATAAATGAATCTATTGAGGGGTGGGCACCAGTAACTGTTATCAGTCCTATAAGCGGACAACAGGGAACTACTGTTATTAACATTGGACATCTAGATGAAAGACACTATGTTTCAGCAGTTCAGTTAGATTATCATAATGACGGTATTTCAGGTTATGAAATCAGCAGTGTTACCAATGTCAAAAATTATTCAGAGGTAATAATCGATTAATAAACCATGGCCAAAAATGATGAGAGTGTCAGTAATAATTTCTACAAAGCAGTGGCAAAAAGAGCTTATATGAGAGAATCTATCAAACGGAAGAGACAAAATAAAGAGTTCAGGGAAAAGAAAAACAATGCAAAACACCAAAAAAGATCTGAAAATATTGAAGCAGAAAGGTAAAATGAAAAGCAAACATTTCACAAGGGTAAAGTTTCCAATCCAGAACATATCAGAGAACTAAACAGAAAAGCACAGAACCATTTAAGGAAAGCTATGCAGGGCTCAAGGCTAAACCAAGCTGAAATTTGTCAAGGTCAAGACTATTAGACATTCCATGCCAGAAGTAATTCAGTCTTTTTCGTGATAAGATAACAAATGGCCCTGAATATATATGCACTTGCTGTGATCACTTATGGTTCAGCAGTGGTTCGGACCATCTGTCTCTAACGGCGCTTTCCCTTTGTCAGAACTGGCCGGCCAGACCCATCAGTTTGCAAAGAAAATGCAACAATTTGAAGGAACACTTGCATGATAACCCCTCGCATTCTTCCGAGGATTGTATATCATCCTCAAAGAGCGCTAATTTGAAGGCGGTGTAAAGTTAGTCCTTCCAAATGCCTGGTGTGGCCGGTCAGTTCTCGGTCAAATGGAAAGCGCCCTAAGTGTAACAGTATCAAATATAGTGATAAATATTCGCAAGGTTTGTTGGAGGAATGCATAACTGGCACAAAACGTGTTAATAAATACTGAATGGATCTGCTCTGCTTGCCTAACCTGATGACATCAACAATATGATCTGGCAACAAAAATCAGACCTTTTTCAAAATTACCCTGTCATCTGTACTAGGAACTTTGAACACATGGTACAGCTCTTTATAGAGGATGTGTTAAAGAGTAATCTTATGCCTATTGGGGAAATGGCAGACTTATTTTACGGAGTTGAATTACAGCAAAGGGGATCATGATCACCTCACATTCATGCATTATTTTGGGTATCGAGTTGCATATGAGAGCCCCCCCGTGTTGTTACACAATTATCCAGCTGTTATATCACACTGACTAAGGCATAAAGAAAACTTCAGCCTGCCAATTTTAAACAATCGCGGAAAGTTTCATATCCACGAGAAACGACAGTGGCACTTTGATTCTCGTCAGTCCTAGGTCGTCCAGGCATCAGGCAACCTTATCAGATTCCAAAATTTAAAATCTTCTTAAGATATGCCAAAAATTGCAATACAGAGCAAAAAGCATCTCTAAACGAATCCAAAATAAACGCTCAGCCTTAAGTTTATATCCCTCCAATGCTTGACTTGAATAACTGCGTAGCCACAGAAAACGCGCGAAAAATTAAGACTCGTTTATGCTTAGGCGTCTTTATTACAATAAGTTAACCTTTATTGAGCCTGCGATCGAATCGAAAACCAGTATCTTGTCAGCGATCAACGTTAAAAAAAGCTGACCTCGATGAGCTCTAAACGTGAGCTTGCAATATGGTCACGTGATACTGGTCAGCGGATATTTTGTTTTCACAGGTATCAATCATAACTTGGAAAACAATAGAAAATGGTCCCACAAATTTTGCATAAGAATAGAGTCAAATTCCCAAAAGGCATTTTACTGCATTGGTCTGTACACCAACATGGCCGTCGTGGCGTCAGATGCAAACCATCAATTAGCTGGAGTATGGGCGCCTGGACGAGCTCTAAACTTGAGCCTGCAATATGGTAACATGATACTGGTCACATTAGCATACATGGAGGGGTGGACGTGCGTTCGGGGAGGCAGGAGAGCCTCTGGAGACGGGAGTGTTCGGGCAATTTTCCTTGGCGGGAAATCGCGTGACAACGTTGCATTTGGCAACTCGGCGTTTTTCTGGCGGGAAATCACATTAGTGACGACGGGATAAAGAGCGGGAAAGTCGAAGAAAAGCGAAAGAGCATGAGACAAGCGGCGACAAAATTTGAGAAATTTAAGAGAAGAAAGCCTCGAGAGAAGCCAAGGAAGGAGAAGAAGAGAAAATTTCAATGAAAATCATCGTAAAGCTGAGAGAAATAGAGCGAGAGACAAAACACTTGTGTACAATGGTTAGCTTTCAGGTAAGCTTAATGTTTTCGTTCTTGATCATAACCATTACAATTTTCTCAAATTTGATTGGTCCTATAACTGGTGTATTTTTCACTAATAATTGTGTCGGGTCGTAATCGGACACCGTAATCGTACAGTTGGCTGTAATCGGACAGTTACATTAGCCAATCATATTAAGTGCACTCAACTTAATCCACCAATCACAGAATTTATCACAATAGAGCGAATTGGTTTGGTTTGGTCACTCAGTGATTGTTTCAAATTTTTAAAGTTCTCTCGCCACTTTTTCAACAAATCAAAAGTGACACCAAAACCAATCGCGACTTGCGCGTGCACATTTACCCGCACTTTGTGTCGGCTACGTGTAATTACTTCGAGTTTTGATTGGTTTGCTGGATTGTCTCCGTCTTTTTTAATTGGCCACAGTAATTACGTTGGTTTTGGTTTTACGAAGCTCGATTGAAACTCGCTCTAACCGTAGTAACAACCACTTACATTACCAAACTGGGGATTTTCCGAAATGGACGAATTTGTAACATTACACAGTGAAAAAGGAATGCATTTGTTTTCTCGGAAATTGTAATGGTTATGATTAATTGGTAACAGGACTTCGTGTCGTACAATTCGGTCTGGAATAATACTCGCTACACGGTCGTCTGATTTTGTTAATCACTCGTATGATTGCAGACCGAATTGGACTGCACTCAGTCCTATGACCATAATTAATAAATGCTGCCTCGCTGCCTCACATATTTTGTAAAACTGACTAAAAAACGAAGACGGCCTGAAACGTTTGCAATTCCGTGTTGGCAGAGATTCTTACATATTTCAACCATCACATTTAAAGGCTTTTTATGTGAAATGGATGTCCAGTCGTGAGCTGCTTTGTTTGACTGCGAAATTGAAGCCGAGTAAGCGAATTTACTATGCTTTAGGTTGACTTTTAAATTAATAAGATTTTTGATGTTGTTCTAAACTGAAGAGAGAGGGAGTAAAGATTAACAGTCAAACGGAAAATGTTGTGAAAGAGATTACTGTGCATGTAATTTCAGTTTTAGTTCTCTTTCGTTCACGCGTTCCAGTTTCTTTCCATCCGACGCCTTACAAAAATGCCAGACTAGGCTGCAATATGTAAGCTGAGGTAAAATCGCTGTCTTGTAAATCTGAAGTTTAGCTTCGGTAGGGATCAGTTTCCTGAGCCTCATTAAAACACCAATCAGCCTACTTGCTTTTTTACAGGTAGCTGAAATATGTTCTGAGAAATGCAGATCCTGCATTCCTCTTTTATCCTGTTTTAATCCGGTAAACCCAAGTTTAACATTTTATATGTAAATCATGTTTCAATGAAAAGTACCGGAAATTAGAAAATAAATGGATTTTTCCTCGTTTTGCAAATAAGCGGGAAAATATTCTCTCGATGGTAAAATCTGAATTCGGTTGGGCCACAATCAACGAATACCTGGACGACGAATTGGCCGACGATGAATCCGACGCAAGAAAAATTAAAGAAGCGGAAAAAAGAGCTTCCGACAAAGCCAAAGCTAACCAGGAAAAGAAGAGGAAATCTACCAGGGCAAATCAGCAATCTTCTTCTGGGCGAAACACCGGTTCTAATTGGCCTTCTTCTTTTCCTTCTTGGCCCTATTTTCGTCCCTCCACGGGACGTTTCAACCCTGCAAGATCTCAAGATCTCTGCTTTAGATGTAGAAAGCGAGGCCTATGGGCCGATAGCTGCCCTAGAAATGCAAGTTCTTCAAACGCAGGGGCTTCTGGAAAATGAGTAGCCTTTTGAATTCGAAGAATGTTTTCAGTCGGGTTTTGTCTAAGGCCAATTATGTTCTTGTTTTGATTTTTGGCGTCATATTAATTGTTCTGATTTTATCCTTGATGTGATTGATAATGGTTACAAGATTTTATTTGAGAATGCTCCTACAAGTTATAGCTTTGAAAATAGAGGTTCTGCAAACTAGTATAATGTTTTCGTAAGCGAATCTATTTTGGAGTTGCTTGAACCTGGGTGTATTAAATAATTTTCTAATCCCTCCGAGTTTTGTAACCCTTTGCATATAGCTGTCCAGTCATCCGGCAAGTTGCGTTTAATTTTGGATCTTTCTCACCTTAACACTATGGTTGTCAAAAAGTCGTTCAAGTATGGAGATTTGAGAACTGTTCTTCAAATTTTTGACAAAGGAATTTTTGCGTTCACTTTTGATTTGAAATCGGCTTATCATCATATAGATATCTGTGATGATCATGTGAAACATTTGTCTTTCAAATGGTCTTTCGGTTCAGGGAAGTATCGCTTCTTTGCCTTCCAAGTTTTGCCTTTTGGCCTTTCTTCAGCGCCATATATTTTTTCTAAAGTAATGAGACAGTTACTCAAACACTGCAGAAGCAAGGGTTATATTGTTTTGTTTTACCTGGATGATGGCATTGGGGGGGTGGGGGGGGGGACTATTCCCTTGATCAAGCCAAAGTGCTCAGTCGAATTGTTCGCAATGATGTAATCGTGTCTGGTTTCACTTTAAGTGAAGAAAAATCTAATTGGGATCCTCGTCAGGAAGTCAGTTTTCTTGGTTACATCTTGAACTTCGAGTCCGGAATGAATTATGTTTCCGAACGCAGATTGGATAAATTAAGGACGTCCTTTGCTAAAACAACCTCAGATAATTCCATTCGAATTCGTTCGTTAGCTTCCATTGTTGGTCAAATCATTTCCATGGGAACCGCTGTTGGGTACATTGTTCGCTTAATTACCAGACATTGTTATGCTGCCATTGAAAACAGATCTTGCTGGGACCAAATCATTTCTATTTCCCCAAGGGTTAGAGAAGAATTGTCTTTTTGGTCTA
>NC_090883.1:14305305-14312805 GCF_036669925.1 Montipora capricornis
TGAAAACTTTGAAAATAAGAGTGAAATTAATCCTTTATTGCCCTCCGGCAAATGCGATTACGTATACAAAAAAAAGCGATTTTGTGGAAAGTGCAACTTTTTGTTGTTTATTGTTGTTGTTCGTTGTTTGTCGACAAGGACAAAAATTTAGCTAACAGCTCCTGATACCAAAGTTGTATTGGCAGCGTGTAATGAGCGAAGGGTTTGTTATTTCTGTTAAAAAGAAAGAAAGCATCAGCCCATGTCTAATTCACGTCTTCACGCTTAAGTCTTCTTGGGAAGAGGGACCAGATTACACGAATCAATTATTCAATTGATCATAGAGTAATTCTGGAGGTATTCGCCTTTCTTCCTTGTCGACGACGAAATGTTATATGAAATAAACCATATATACAATCAAGTGAAGCTATGATCCTCGCAGTTATGAACGCAATTTTGAAAAATGCGTGGAGAAGCCTGAAAAACGCAGGACTTCAACGGGGTTGAGTGGCTTCATAGGACCGGCATCGCGAGGTCGCGGGTTCAAACCCCGCTCAAGTCCTGAATTTTTCAGGCTTCTCCACACAAATGCTAAAATTGTGTTCATAACTGCGAGGATCATAGCTTCACTTAATTTCTTCCTTGTGGCGGTTAAGATATGACCGCCCTCGTCCCAATTGCCAATACAGAGACTGGACAAAGATTTTGTAACCTTCGAAAGGCGAGGACACAACCTCCACGAGCTGAGCGGGGTAGCAACTCTACTTTCTAAGCAACTCAAAACGAATTCGTAAAATTTGAATGAAGGCAGACTGAGTTTTAGCAGAATGACGGACAGCTAAAGGTTAACGGTCACTTATTTGCATATAAATAGCTTGTATTGCTATACGCCTTGTTCTTCAAACGATGACGCTGGTGAAAAGGTATTCTGAAATCCACCAAGGAACTATGATAAGAAAGGCAAACAGAGGTCTGGTGATAGTGTCCTTTGAGAGCTAGTAAAACTAGTGAATGGAGTTTATCCCTAAAAAATTCCTGAAAATTGTTTTCTTTTAAGTTGTGATGATGTAATCACGATCATAGCAATATCATTTCCTGTAACAAATGTGTTTTTCGTTATGAAATGCCTCATCAATTGCAAAAACAAAGCGAAAACAATGGCGATCGATACAACTGCTGTCAATAGTATTTCCCGTTTTAGTTCGAAAGTTTGTTTCTCATGTTGTAAACTTTGTTTGTCCCTTATTTGATCTCAAATCCAATGAGCAGTACTTCCTTTATTTCCTTTATGAAATGCCACATCAAAAACAATTACGAGCGAAACAGTGGTGATCAATACAATTTCTGTCAGCAATATTTCCTCTTTTGTGAATCAAACTGAATTAGTTCGAAGGCTTTTTTCTAAGTTTATAAACTTTGTTTGTCCGGCCTTAAGTGTATTTAATCTCAAACCCGACGAGTAGTGCTTGAAAAAGTGATTAATGTTTGACAGCAAAACTTTCATCATGAAAAAATTGTAACTTACGAGAAAAATACCATTTAGTCACTCAAGGTCAGCCCGCGAAAATTTTTCAAAGGTGTTTTCGAACCCTAAGAGGCGGCTACAAAGGAGTTGGTGTCGTTTTTTTATTAGTGATGCTCGCGAATCGAAAATCTGCTTGTTAAAGAAAGAGGCTCAATTCACGGAATATAGAGTTTTCGTTTCTCTTCCATTTTGCCGTTCACTTGATATTCACATGACGTCGCATACAACTTCCGCTAGAATTGTTATTCTTGACGTAAAATAATTTTCCGCAAAACGCCTGCAAACTCTTTTCGTCACAAGACAACATGTCATTAATCACTTAAGATTGTATATTAATGAGCAATGGAACAAAGATAATTCTCCAAAAATAACCAACTTATGAATAAATGACGTCAAAAGTTGACGAAATACTCACTGAAGCGTATTCAATGAGTTTTCGTGAGACTTATAAAATAGTTTTTTTTTTCACAATGATTGTATCTCACTAAATGCGATGTTAAAGATCAAGCAAACACATTTTTGTCAATTGTGAAGGACCTTATGCAGGACTTGCATGACCGACCGAATTTACAAGGTACGCATCAAAAGTCATTTGCCATACAAGGTAAATCTTTAATTTCACGAGCTCGGCCATATAGATTTTTTTTTTCTCAAATGATTTCATAGCCTTGAGGCACTAGAATTTAGCATCGTTTCAGATAAGTACAGTGTATTCGCTCCCGAATCCGGGTCATGCTCCTTAATAGTTTGAAGCCAAAGATTGTATTTTGAAACCCTAGGCTGTATTCTAAATTTTATTCGTTGATCCGAATGATTGTATTACACAATTACAAAATTCACTTGAATGCGCTCCGCTAAAACGAATTTGCGTTATTTGAATGAAAGGGTTTTCCGAATGGCTGCAGGTACATGTGCACTCGACGAAGCTTAATCAATTCATTTTTTTTTTTAATTTACACTGAGTGAACTTGAAAGGATGAATTAGGAAGCCGATAAAGTTCACATCGCACAAGTAGTCAGCTTTTTCTTTTTGTTGCTGCTTATTTTGGTACATGGTTTATGTTCAAAGTCCTGATTATCCCATACTTCAAATGAGGGGCTCGAGCTTCTTTGTGATAAATTCAGTGGTTTATGTTGTTTTTTTATCAATAGCGGTATTCCCGCCAAAGGCTATGCAACATTTAACTCACGCAAACTTGGGGAGCCAAGAGTGAATTAAGAACCGTGACACCTCTTTCTGTCTACGAAAATAGGCACAGATGTACTCTTGCGTTAGGAAGATGGCCAAATGTTGGAATTCTTGTTCTATGCTAGAATTTAGTACAAGACGTACATTAAATTGTAATAACCACTTCCTCAAGAAAATGAAGAGTCATCGAACTCAAAGATAGCCATTACCAACGCAATGAATTGAGCGATTTTTTTTATCTGCAGAAATTTATCTTCTGGAAAGTTATTCCGACACAAGTTCGTCATCGTGTGTACATCCATTTTGCTCAGACAAATCATCTTTCACATGTGCGCTTAGCAAACTTACTAAGCATTCATTATTATCGATCTATGTGAGGTTCTTAATTCACGCTACATACTCGACTCTGGTACTTAAAACTGCTTGCAAAGATATTGTCGGATGCCACGTTTTTTTTAAGCCAATAGCCACAGAGGATTTTACGATCCAAAGTATTTTTTCTTTAAAGTTAATTACATGCCAGGAAAGTTATGAAGTGTTCACAACAACCCAGGGCGGAAGCTATCCTTGTAGTTCAGCAGGTACTATAGCAACAAAACTGCTGTCAAACAGTTTCTTGTATTGCGATTTTCTCACTCAAGTAGAGTTTTCTGGGGTCTAGGGGGAAGAGGGTCTCTCGTGAAAATGACGAGTTAGACGGTGCTTCTCACCTAATATCGAAATCAGGATTTCATATTGTCGTGTTCTCTGCGGGGGCGGTCAACTTGACCACCGGCTAAAGATTTAAGGGAAGAATATCATTACGTCTGTAGCCATGCTTAGGTTCAGATACTATAATTAGATAAAAAAAATGTTAATGTGTAAGATAACCAAGACTTTCCGAGAGGGCAACAACCATAATTTTAACATTGTTAAAAAAAAAGACTAAACTGAAATATAAACTATAGACTACCGCTGAGGTTGGCTTAAGCGTTTACGTTACTCGGGAAAGAACTTTGTTGACTTCGTTCGCACGCAAAGACTTTTGAACTCAAATATGATGAGGCCCACGGTTTTTTGTGGGCGTAAAAGCGAAAAACAAACCTCGTAAAGCGTAGGATAAAAGCATAATGAGACTTCAGCTTCTTATCAACTGAGTTAAAATTGGTAAATTGACCATTGTAAAGAAATTCGAAAGCTGACGTTTCGAGCGTTAGCCCTTTGTCAGAGCAAAGACTGGCGAACGCTCGAACGAAGGTTGCTCGAAACGTCAGCCTTCGAATTTCTTTAAGGTGGTCAATTTACCATGTAAACTCAGTTGATAAACCCATTTCTGTGTTTCAATTCACCAACGAGACAGTATCACAGTTACTTTTGAAGGTAAACCCCTTTATCAACTCCAACTACTTCACTGAAGCAGTTTGTAATTAGTAATGAAATTCTGCAGGGGACTGAGCAAGGCTTGGGGGTGAATAGAGGTTAGGGCAAATCGGCCAAAGCATTGGCTAGGACGGTTAGGGTTGAAGTTAGGGTATGGATTATTTGGATAATCAGAAATAATCAGTGCTTCAAGCCCTGAATTTTATAATTGACTTTGCCAGTTTTATTTGCATTTGTATTCATACGCCAGACGGCTCTGATCAAGAATATTTGGTTTTATTTTTTTTTAAATCGACTTCGCCAGTTTTATTTGCATTTGTATTCATAAGCCAGACGGCTCTGATCAAGAATATTTGGTCTTACAATTAAATGCAAAACGTTGCAAACAGATAAGGTACTTTAACCCGTGAAAGTGATCACGTTTAGTTGATGCATGTAAATTGTTAAGTATTTTATCCTTTGGAAGAGTGAATACAACGCAGCCGTAGTGGATGAAAACTTTATTACTTTAAATTTGCCTGTTAGACCTGCTTGTAACGAGTGGAATTGCGTTTTCTTCACATGCTCATGAGAGATTGATGGAAGGGAGTTGGTTAATTCTGCAAACAATACAATAATTATTTCGGAAGAACAAAAGTTCAAAGAATGTATGCATGTTGCTATTGTTTCCCAGGCGTTGGAGTCCTACATTGAAGCTCTTACTGAGCTATGTGAAGACTTGACTTTTCTCACGATTTACCCTGAAAGCTTGAAGAGTCTCTATTCTTCTCACTCGTTCAAATCCGTCTGAAAGATTCTTGTGTGTTCTGCATGTAGCCTTTTATTTTCAACTGTCCGGTCATTCACAAATAACTGACAGAGGCGTCATTCTCTGCTGAATACATGTAGTTGCTTGACAGCTGTTATTGTTCCATTGTCATTTAAGGTATTTGCAATTAATTGATCGGGCTCTGTATATTTAACCAATTGTTTCCAAGGGAATTAAATTTTGCTTCAGTCTTTTTACGTCTATTTCCGTCATAACGGTTCATAGATATATTGGGATGGAGGAAGTCTCAGCACCGTATACCAATCTAGGACGGTAAAAGCATAATGCTGTGACGACTGAAACTTTTATAGTGGCTACGTAAGGATGGCTACACTTGAAGTGAGCTATAGCTGATCAGTCATTTTCACAATTAATCTTGACGCAGTTTTTTCCACCATGTTTGCTCACCTTTCAGTAACTAAGAAAGAGAAGGACAGTTTTGTGGAACCAATGCCTTCGGCTATGGATGATCAGTGGTCTTCTCCCAAATTCATAACTTGTCCAGACTGTGGAGAGAGATACGACAACGGGCATAAAAGAAGGCTTATTGATACATGCGGCCATCCGAGGTGTTATTCATGTCTGTTCGACGACAAACCTTGCCCCTTATGCCAAAGTAAGTATTATGCCTTAAAACAGGCTTCATTGAATACGTTAATATGACTTTCTTGGAAACTTACAGGACGGCTCCATTTTAAGTCTCTGGTAACAAGTGTCTGGATCGAAGATAAATGTTTTACCTGTTAGTTTTGTTAAAGATGGCTGACAGTCATCGAGACTGTCAACACGAAAGATAATTTTGTATTGGACTATGCTAAATGAACAAGTAAACCTGGCGAATTTCTACAACAGTAAATATTTTGATAGCATGGAGTTCTATCGAACAGATTATCGATGTTACACGTTCAGCTCTGTTTTGTCCTTAGCTTTGTTTAATGATGTGTTCGTTTATTGCTATCGTTATATGTGGAGACCTTGCACTATTCAACCTTTTTTGCCGCTTCTGTGTTAATGGTCATATTTGGATCCATTTAATAATTCACTGACAAACACATCTCTTTGACTTTTTGTAATTTTCATCGGCAAATGTTTACACGTGATTCTTGTAATGAACCAAGCCGTATTGTTTTGCTTCCATTTGAATTATTGCACAGATTAAAACGGCATACTATCCCCCGAAAATTCTGGTCTTCGTGTAAAACAAGCTATGGTTGTTTCGTCCATTTCAAGAACTTTTCTTCACTAGAAAAGAAGCTAAGAAGCCCTTCCTTCCGTGGAAGGAAAGTGCCTATAAATATAATTTTCCCCATATTCTAGTTTGTTTACAATCAGTGTGAAAAATTACAAGCGAGACAGAATGTTGAGTAAAATTGTTTGCATTCCAGATATTGTCATTTGTCGTAGTTCACAGATAGTGATATTGCTTTTTGATAAGATGGACGGCGTAGTCATATCACGGAGAAGAAATGATAAACTCGCCTGTGTATAAATGTAGAACATTCGATTACCGTAAACAATAACTCCTTCCGAACTTTACGTGACGATTTGAACATCAAATTGTTATGCTTCATAAATCAGTTATTGCTTTACGTAAACTCCACCATTACAACAAAGACAGGAGCCGGCCCATAGGATTAACCGCAAGAAAACACAGTCATCATCCGCTTTGAATTTTAAAAAATCTATTGCAATCTAATCCAAGCATCGCTTGGATTAAACTCTACTGAAAAAATTAACCATCTGGCCCCAGTTGTTCAAACGATGGAGAGCGTTATCCAGCAGATAAACACTAGCAAAACCAATTGAGTTATCCAGTGGATAGTGTGATTTATCCGGCGGATAGTGCTATCCATCATTTGAACAACTGGGGCCTGATCTATAGAGATTGGTATGGGCCGATTTACACGACACGATTTTGTCGCATGCGACAAGTTCACGACAGGCCTACGACATGACTTTACGATTGTCGCAGCGTTTTAAAACATGTTTTAAAATGCTGCGACATTTCTGCAGACGTACACAACAATCGTATATCATGTCGTGGGCCTGTCGTAAGCTGTTGTCGCATGCGACAAAATCTTACCGTGTAAATCGGCCCTATGAAATCAGACGATGGCTCAGAGAAAATTGTTTTGTCAAATCGATGCTGATGGGTCGGTTACGTCTTGCGAGTACAGAACAAAATGTGGAAGAAGCAAATGAATATCTCTTAATGTTTTCAATAATGAATTTAATGCGGGAAAACAAGATAGAATATCCACTACAAAAATTGCCCATCGCTGCCACTGCCCAGGTGATATGGCTGTGCGTATGCGTAAGTGCCGCAGACCGTAAGTAGGGAAAACGTTAGTCAGTTATTGCTCGGAATACTCGGTGCGGCAAATGGACAACAGAATTACGAGGCGGTGATTTCATTGGCTAAAAGAAATTCGCTTGACCCCTTAGAGCAATACATTTCACCTCCCGATTTACACGGTACGATTTTTGTCGTATGCGGCAAGCTCACGACAGTCCTACAACATGACTTACGATTGTCGCAGCGTTTTAAAACATGTTTTAAAACGCTACAACATTTTTTCTGACGTACACAACAATCGTAAACCATGTCGTGGGCCTGTCGTAAGCTGTTGTACCGTGTAA
>NC_090883.1:14317805-14327805 GCF_036669925.1 Montipora capricornis
GGTGAGACTGAAGCATGAACACAACGGCATTAAAAGACTGGAACTGTTGGACCTTTGACGGTACATCAGCAACAAAAACGACAGCTGCTGGTGCCCGATCTCACCCATAGATCACTTGCTTGTAAAGCGCATTTGAATATGTTAATAGAAAATGCGCTATATAAATTCACTATTACCATTACCATTACAACAACAACAACAACAAGGTTCTGTGCTGATGCGTCTGATGCGTCACTATCAAAAGCATTGGATTAATATAGGATGACGCAGAGATTACAGATCTCGCTGAATTTTCCCTACCATCATTGAAAGATCTACTGCATTAGTAGCTAAAGGCCCGGGCAAACGACTTTAACATCGGTTTGTTGAATGATGTTGACTGCTGGGATGGGAAAACGATATCTACACATCATCAACACTTGATCAACAAATCTTACGAGAGGCTTTGTAATTCAGTCCCAGGCTGCAGACGCAGTTATTGCTATGGATACGGACATGGATACGTCATTGACAGACCGATTTGTGCGCACGCGCATACCCAACAATGCTAAAACAGGGGGCAAATGGCTTCAACTTCTTTCAACATTCGCGAAAACAAAAGAAATTTTGAATGGTTGTTGAAGCAAAGTTCAAACGCTTCAAAACTCGTTCAAATTCGATACAAGGAAAGGTTATGTTTATACAAACGCTGGCCGTGTAGCACTTATATTTTAAACAGAGTTAACTGAATACTGGGTAATGTGAAGTGCTAGATTTCTGTCCCATATGAACCATGTGAGCGTTAGCCTAATCGAATGGAAATGGGCCCACACAAGGAGAGAGAAAAACTCTGACCTGGGTGGGAATTGAACCCACGACCTTCGGGTTAGATCTCCGCCGCTCTACCGACTGAGCTACAAGGTCAGACGGGAGCAGGCCGTGGGAACTGAAGATGTTAAAGTCACGGCAATGAACATTAGGTTATGTTTCAATACAGCATGTTTCAATACTGTTGAAAGGGGGGCGCAAACGATTTCAACATCACTGTTCAACACAATCAAACGAATGTTAAAGAAAATGTTGAAGCCATTTGACCGGGTCTTAAGAAACCGCTTTGTAATGGATTTTGTAGAAGACTGAATTAAACACTTCTTTTTATCCGTAAAACGCAGAGCGTGCAGAGATGGCCCTTTTTCACCAAGTTCAATCGTCATTATAGCCAGCGTTGTCAAATGAATAACGTTGTAATTTTGCTCCACAGATACACTCAACAAATCCTCCACTTCTGAAGTCACATATGAAAGCAGACTTGCCGTTCCAAGTCAAACTCGGCCGCGAACACTAACGGAGGGTCAAAGACGTAATTCTCTGAGGGCCGAAGCTTTAAGGAAGTTAGAAATTGCCGAAGGAAGGCCTCGAGCGCAGTCTGATCTTATTAACCCAAGGAGATTCCAAGAAGGACAAAACGTAGAACGTAATGATCGTTACAATACGTTACCAAGTAATTTCCACATTATGGACCTTGGTGAGCGAAATCGAGCAACTTCCGATAGATCATCCGACATTTCACTTCCTTTTTCCGATTCTTGTTCTGAAAGTTCGGGTGATTCTGACCAATTAACAGTGGGTAATCCTCACAGCCCCTCTCACAAAGGTATCAGTAAGCGATGGTCATACGACGAGGAACAAAATGAACGATTACGAATCGCTGAAGAAAGGTTATATAATGGACTCATGCGGAGCGAGGGGCAAGGTCGGCGAAAGAAAATCACTAAGAATCCACTAGAAAATGTCGTTCATTGGGTGGTAGATACGCCAAAACATGAGCAGCAGAATTTCAGGGATCATGTAGAAGAAACACGTGCAATAAAGACGATAGATAACAGAAGGCCAGACCCACCAAAACGATGGGACAGCAACAAACGAATTAATGTACAAGAAGTACATGAATTCAATGGAAAGCCAATCAGATTATCCAAGTCTTCTTCATCTACTGCTCTCTGATGCGAGGTTCTTAAACTCAAGCGTGATATGATGCGTAAAAAAACTCTGTTTGCCGCTAAAGAAGCATTTTTCAGGCCAAGTAAAGTGGTCTGGGTTACACGAACATCTCATGATGAGACCTCCGTTAGTGAATACTTGTTTTAAGGCAGGAAGCATAAAAAGTCTATGATTACATCACGTTCATCAAGAAGGTTTAAAATAAATAGTTTCCATTTTATATTTTCTTTTGTTCATTCTTTTTCGATGGGTTAACGTGCAACTTGTTTCTCTTTAAGTTTTTCTTTCCTTTTTTTTTTAATTTCAAATGATTTCAAATGCTCAATAGATCGTTACTCGTTGAAGATTATCAGGTATTTTGCAATGAAGGAAGGTAGGGATTTTTAGAAATTAAGATGATATGCCTCTAGGTTTCTCGCTATTTGACCTTTTCCTTGCTCAACTTTTGATGGGGAAAAGCCCTGGGAAAGAAATTGCCAAATAGAAATAAAGCAACGTGCATTTGCTGTAGGCGCCTTCTGATGTTAAGGGAAATCATGTTTAGATCATGCGCGGTGGAATAAAGCAGGGCGAGTTGCATTTTTAATTAAGATTCTAAGTTTTAGCAGTTTGTTCAGAGCCGAGCATTGTTCTCGCGATAAAAGAAAGAAAAAAACACTCGACATCGTAAAATTCAGTATATAATGGTAAGCAGAAAAAGTTGCCTCGTGACCAGAGGGGCCTATTGTATAGTTTATGAAAACACCCAAAGGACCGAGGCTAGATTCTAGAATACCCCCCTCACTTACAATTCGCTTCCAAAAAGCTTCTCCCGCAGTCCGAACACTGCACTTTTCGCAGTCCCGCGGTCATTTATGTGTACACAGGGTACATTAAACGCTGCACTTACAGTTTGCTTTTAAAAAGCTGCTCCCGCGGTCCCGCAGTCATTTACAGAAATCAAATGCTACTCCCGCGGTCCCACAGTCACTGTGTTGACCTTTCGCGTCGCTTTCATTTAACTACACCTTTTACAAGATCGTGTTCAGAATATAGCACTCGTTTACTGAATAAGCCAAAGCGCTCGTTTCAGTGATTACCCTTAAGCATTCTTTTAAAATTTTAGCGCAAGGGTCTATCAACCAAGTCTCTCCCTCAATTGAAGGATTATTCTTAATAGTCAATTTCTTCCAAGTGAAGTATTATCGTTCATTTTGGACACTGAAAGCTTGATAGGGATCATGGGAAATGAACATATTTCCTTTAAAGCCAAACACCAATGTCTGGACCCGCAGGACTCGAACCTGGGAACGTGTGATTAATAACCGCTTCACTTAACCACTAGACTACCACATCACTGAAAACAATTCCTTTCAAGTGGGAGATCCGAGTTCGAATCGTGTCCAGGGGCTGCTTTTACTGTTTTTCTTTTATTTGTTACCACAAGTCCTGGGACAGAGTAGTCAAAATGGACGATTATACTTCATTTGGAGCAAACTGACAATGAAGGATAACGCTTCATTTGAGGAAGAGATCGTGTTGGTTCTATACTTTTTTTTTTTTTTTTTTTTTTTTTTTTAATAATAATTTTATTTTTTAAATATGCACACTTACACCATAAAACATTGCAAACTACAGTAAACGATACAATGAGTATTGCAATACGAACGCGACATGAATTACAGCACTACTAAGCACTAATTGCATTAAAATTACGTTTTCTAACATGAGAAGAAAAAGAAAGAAAAAAAAAAAAAGAAAAGATAATAATAATAGATAAAATAAATAAATGACATACGACTTCTAGCACTTCTAAAAACCATCTCTTTCCTTTAGGGTTACATTTATAATGATAGTTTTAAAATAGAGGAATCAATATTTAAAAATTCAAGGTTAAGGTTAAGGGTTTAGGAGACTCGTTGCAGCGGGGACAGAAGTGGCTTCCATTTCTTTGAATTTCTTATTGTGTTGTTTTCCAATTGGTGCGTCTGTTTCAGGGAAAGCAAGAAGTTGTTTTGGGTTGGGGATCGTTCTTTCGAACGGCAAATCCAAATGTAGTGCTTAGCCATTAGACAAAAAAAATTAATTTGGAGTTTAAAATTGGAGTCGTCTGGCTTCAGGCCTAAGGCCGTTTCCATTCCTAAGTGGTTCTCTTTTGAAAGCACGTGGCACGCCTGCAGCCATATAGAGAGGTCATTCCAAAAAATTCTACTTTTTTCACATCCCCAGAATAAATGTAACAGATCTTCTTTTTTATCATGGCAGAAGGTGCATGTTCCGTCCTCTCTAATTCCTATTTTTTGCAGAAAATTATTGGTCGCCAGCCGTCTATGTAAAAATCTGAAATTGAAGTCAATTAATTTGGAACTCTTTGTACACGCAGCAGACAATAGGTAGGCTTTTCTCCAGTCAATTTTTACCTTGGCTGTGGACCCGATTTCTTTCTGCCACCTCTCTTGAGATAATAGAGGTCGTTCTGCTTGGTCAGAAATTAATTTCTTGTAAACTATTCTCGATGGTTTTTGGTGCTTTAGGAACGTGTTCATGAAATTGTCATACTTCAGCTGAGACCTCGGAATCTGTTGCTGTAAAGGTTTAATAGCAGAGATTATGCCAAAAAAAGTTAGTGGTCTGACTTTTAGTTGATATTTATTTTGAAAGCTGGCAAGGGAAAGAAAGTTGTTAGAATCATCCATTAAATGTTTTACTTGTGTTATACCTTTGGAAAGCCAATCTTTGCATAGTACTGGTGCATTGTTTATCCTTATTAATGAATTTTGCCAGAGAGGTAGAGCTAGAAAGTGATCTTTGGACACTATTTCTTTCTCAAAGAAGGTCTCAGACCATATTTCTATAACTTCTTTAACAAAAGGGTCTTCTATGTTTAGATTACCAATGTCTTTTTTGTTTAGGTTTCCTTTAAAGACGGCGTTGCCTCCATATGTTGCGAGTTCTAGATCAAAAAAAACTTTCCATTTGCTGCAGTTTTCTGTGTTCAGGTATTTTTTAATCCAGGTAGCTTTAAGGGATTTGTTAAAAGTTGTAATATCGATCATTTTGAGTCCACCTTCAGAATAATCATTGATGATAACCTTGCGTTTAATTTTATCACCTTTATCATTCCATAAGAATTTAAAAAACATCCTATTAATCTCTTTAATTGCATGGTGCTTAGTTTGCAACGATGTGAGTACGTATACAAGTTGCGATGCTACTAGGCTCTTCAGAACAACAATTTTCCCTATTAAGCTAAGTCTTCGAAATTTCCAGCATCCTAAGATAGATTTAACTTTCGTAAGCTTTTCGTTGTAATTTAAAGATATTGCCGCATCGCGATCCGTTGCGAACCAAACGCCAAGTGCCTTAGTCTTTCACTTTTGCCATTTAAAATTCATTTCCGGGCAAAATGTTTGATTGCTGTTTGTTTTAGACCCTATCCAGAGAGCTTCTGTTTTCTTGTCATTCAGTCTGAGGCCAGATATTTTACCAAAAGCTTCTATCAAAGAAAGCGAAGACTTAAAGGATTGTTCAGATCCATCTAAAATGAGCGTCGTATCGTCTGCATATTGGCTTAATTTAAATTCAGTATCCTGTATCTTAATACCTCTAATTTCGCTTTTATTTCGTATGGCTTCAGCGAGTATTTCTACAGAGAGTATGAAAAGGTAAGGCGATACAGGGCACCCTTGTCTGACGCCTCGGCTTAGCTTAAAAAAATTGCTTGTCCATCCATTGTTTAATACGCAGCTTTCGATGTTACAATAAAAGAGCCTGACCCAACTTGACAGCGAGGGACCAAAACCAAAATGTTGAAGAGTTTTGTTGATAAAAGACCATTCGAGAGTATCGAAAGCCTTTTCAAAGTCCAGAAAAAGGAGAAGTCCAGGGATTTTTTTATTACCTGTATATTTGATGACGCTATCTAGTGTACGTATGTTGTCACCGATGCATCTGGTTTTAATGAAGCCTGTTTGATCATCTGATATTAGCTCTGGTAGAACTGTTTTGATTCGCTTCGCGATGGCTTTTGAAGCAATCTTGTAATCGCAATTTAATAGAGTTAAGGGACGCCAATTTTTAATCAAGATAGGGTCAGAATCCTTTTTGGGTATGAGTTTGACAATTCCTCGCCTTTGTGATATAGTCAGGTTACATATTTCATAGGAGAAATTAAAAGCGCTGGTGAGGGTTTCTCCTATGTCTTCCCAGAAAACCATGTAGAATTCACATGGTAGGCCATCTGTACCAGGTGATTTCCCTGCTGCCATGTCTTTTAGGGCCTCCAGGCATTCCTTAGCAGTTAACTGGCCTTCACAAGAGGATCGCTTTTCGTCATTTAATAATTCTCGTGTGGGTGGAAAAAACTCTTCCGGAAAGTCGCTCACTTGCGTTTTGGAACGGTACAGATTTTTTAAAAAGTCTCACACTCATGTAAGATTTCTCTGTCTGATTGAACCAGCTTGTTTTCGTTAATTTTCAATTGAGTGATTGTTCCTTGCTTGCAGTGTCGCTTCTCTAGGTTAAGAAAGTATTTAGTATTTTTCTCACCTTCGTTATACCATCGAGACTTAGATCTTATAATAGCTCCTTTTGTTTGGTATTCAATTAAGGTTTCATGTTCGCGTCTTTTCATGTCCAATTCCATCCACAAATCTTGGGAGTTATTTGCAAGGGTATTAGCAATTCGTCCCTCGAGGGTTTTTATTGATTTTTCAATGTCATCCTTCTTTTGCTTAATATTTTCCTTTTTTGATTTTCCATACTTCATTGATGCTTCTCTAATTTTCATTTTTATCATTTCCCACAATAGCCCAGGTGTGACAGTGTTATCTTGTGCATATTCGTGCTTAGTTTGAGTTATAGCTGCTTTAATTTGGTTTACATATTCTTCATCCTTTAGAAAAGAGGTGTTTAATTTCCAAAATCCTCGTCCTCGTTGGTTATTGTGCAGAGATAATTGCAAGGTGATCATTGAATGATCTGTTTTGTAACCTGGGACAATGTCTGCTTTGGTGGTGTTATTAGCGATACAATGACTTACGAGAAAAAAGTCAAGTCTACAATGTATTTCTGGGTTTCTTTGCCTCCATGTGAAGTGTCGTAATCCAGGGTTTTGGACTCTCCAGACATCTATCAAGTCAAACTCACCGGAAAAGCTATTTATAACTTCCAACGATCTTTTATGTGTTCTTGCTAGTCCGCCTTTTTTATCCTTCTCAACGTCCAGCACTAAATTGTAATCCCCTCCTATTATAATCTCATCGCACTTGAGATCGTCTAAATGTTGAAAAACAGAAGTAAAGAAAGTGGGATTGTCATCATTTGGTGCGTATACGTTTATCAAAGTCAGTTGTTTCCCGTTTGTAGTCATGTCACAAACTAGAAAGCGTCCCCCGGGATCAGAATATGTTCGCGAAATTTGGAAAGAGAAGTTATTGTTAAACAATATAATAACACCTGCCTTTTTACTAGTGCCACAACTGAAAAGAGCTTGGTACCCCCATTCGGCCCGCCAATCATGCATATTGTTTTCCGTACAGTGAGCTTCTTGGATGAAATAAATTGATAACTGCTTTTTTCGAAGCCAGTTAAAGAATTCCTGTCGCTTAGTCTTGTCTCCTAAACCCCTAGCGTTTATTGAACCGATTCTAAGTTCCATTCCTTTTGTTATTATTAAGACGAGAGAGGAATTTAACAGTTTTCACCCCAAGGGTAATGAGACGGTAAATTATTCTGATATGTGTCTCTGAAATGTAGCATACCCATTTAGTGCAAAGTAAAGCGTACAAACGACTGTAATAATAAAGAATAAAGTGCATCACAGATAAACTGAAAGGGAGCAAAGAACCTTGTGTATACCAACAGAAAGACATATACTAAAACTGATAAACTGATAAAAGGGTTAAAAGATAATTTGTTGCGGGAAAAGTTCGTATCTCTCAGTTGCTTTGCAAATTGTAGAGACGCTCTCCACCAGCCGTGAAACATTCCAAAACAGTTATAAGTTATCTAGATCTTCTTCAGAAAAAATTCTTACGGGGGCGCCTTCAGGCGAGGTTTTAATGTACATCTTACCGTCCAACGTCCAAACACTAGTAAGCGTTCCTTCCTGCCTTCGTTTGTTGGCTTTTCCGACCATCCTTCTCCTGTAAGCTGTAAGGTTCTCATTAACAAAAATTCGGTGCTGTTGTCCAGAGGAAGCGTAACTTGGAAAAAGATCCGAGATTTTAACATGCTTTAATTTAACGCGTTCCTTGTAAATTTTGGACTTTACCTTGTGACTGCAAAATTTAACTATAATAGCCGTGCCCCTCCTCAGCTTGTGAGAAATCTCGATGTCCTCGGGCTCTACAGTTATGTTCAAAGCTTCGGCCACTTTAATGACTGCCGTATCCGTATCCGAATATGCATTTTGTGGTATTCCGTGTATTTCTAGCGAGTTCTTTCGCGTGTATTGTTCCAAATCGTCGAAAGCAGACCACAATTGTTCAGTTTCTTCCTTCTGCTCTCTAAAGTCATCTTTCACCGCTTTCAGCTCTCTCCTCGTTTCCTCCAGAAAATCTTTTAAGGTCTTGTTTTCGTTCTTCGTCTTTAGCAAGGAGTCCTTCAGATCATTGAGTTCCTTCTCATTAAAATTTGCGGAGTCTTTTAATTCTTCAATTTCCTTCCTAAGTTTTAGATTTTCGGTGAGTACCGCCGCTATTTGGATCTGAATATCCACCAATAACTGCTTGATTTCGAGGAGGCTTGGCTGTTCTTGTTCGTTTATCTTGTGTATAGATTCTTCAATTCCTGCACCATTGTCAGCGGCCATATTGGCCGTCTTCTTCGCAGTACTTGTCTCGGCTTCTTCTACCGAGCCACGATCGCCTCTCTTATTTTTCTTTGCGGGCATTATCGTTTGCAAAGGCGCATTTCTTACTCTAGAATATTTATACTATAATTTGAAAAGACTACATGTCGGAGAAGCGTCTACTGTGCAAAACTAAGTGGATGTCAATGAAACACGTCCGGCCACCATGATCTATACTCCCATATCGTTCAACAGTCCTCGACTGTGGGAGTACGGGACCGCGGGAGCACTAGTTCCATACTTCCGTATCGTTCACTCGTCAACGACTACGGGAGTGCGGGTCCAACCGATTACTCCTTCAAAAAAGCGAGGGGGTATTCTGAAATTGCTCCAAATGTTTTTGTTAATTTCCGGCGGCCACATTGGTACACCAAAATGGCATCTCCATACAATACTCTTAAAAATTTTGTGAGTCCGTTCGGCCAATAACTAAAACTGGTGTACCACTATCCTCGCCCCAAATCCCCAAGGAGGTGGCACTAACTTTATCTTTGAAAAAGAGTATCATCTGATCTGGAATCAAAGTAGTCAAAATTAGATATAGAGCTACGGCTACTGGTCATTCTAGTTTATAAAAATCCACAACAAGTTGATCTCAAACTCTTTGTTTCACAAAGATAGTCCACAATCTCTTGGGCAGAACTGAAACAGTCCCCCAGAAAAGACAGTAAAGCTGGGCCAATATTCTGTAATACAGCTCACACTCTCAGCAACATGATGTGGGGTCTAGTGTGACGAGATCGCATTTCAATGATAAACGGCAGGCTGCCGACTAAGCATAAAGCATAAAAATTCCTTTATTGTCTCACTACTTTGAGATCCGGGTTTCGCATACCTGAAGCTAACGGGCAAAAAAAGCCAAATTCTATAAGTTTTTTTTTTAATTTCGGCAAAACGTAAATTTCAGCCTTACGTACATGTCGTTTTGTTTCCTCAGAGACAAAACGTTTTCTTTACTCTACAAAACGACGCATAGTGACCAATCAAAAGAACTTGTAATTTACCAGTCTTATGTCACTTTTACCATTATCGGCCACCACTTCACTGGAATATGCTTCATTATACAAGAACTCAACTCATGTCATTATGTTTCTGGTGGAAAATAAGTCCATTGGCAGATATTAATCCGGCTACAAGTTCCATCAAAAAGTTGTGCAATCCACTCTCTGTCGGCACCTGGAAAACACT